>NC_072013.1:24245441-24565263 GCF_027791375.1 Indicator indicator
AATGAAATTGAGAAAACTGACTGTCTTGCATCAGATATTACTTGCTTCCAGATTTAGGAATTCCTTCTTTTGAAGGACTTAAAACTTAGAAAAGAGGTGGGACTTCAGCAGCATCTTCTCTGGTCCCTGTCAATGGGGTATCTAAACAGATATACTTGTGCACCAGGCTTCCAGTTAATTCCTTTCATCTCTTTAGTAGGGGACAATCTGATTAAACGATGGAGACATTTTGCCACGTCTATCCATGCAAGTATTTTTGCATGAGGATATTTGACAATAGTTCTTTTCCTTATGATACCCTTCCAGTTAAAAACTACAAGCAGAAATTAGAGCAGCAAGTCAGGACTTGTTGTTAAACAAATCAACCAGCAGCTCATTTTCTTTCTTTAGAAGCCCTTTCCCATAGTATCCCACATTTGCTAAATTGAGAGAAGAGCAGGAGATGGAATTAAAAAAAAACCAAAATGTTCAGAAACAAGATGAAAATTAAGGTAAAAGTAGTAATAAACCATAGGATGAAAATCCACTGCAGGAAATATTTGTACAAATAAAAAAAACCCAGAAAAGCAAAGCCACAGAGGCATTCAAATAGCCAAGACATTTCCCAAGTAAATGAAAGGATTAAATGCTTTGGATTGCTTGTGACTGTCAGCTCCATGTTTGGCTTCCGTGTTTTATTGACTTGATTCTAAATAACTACGGATCAGAGATGCTGAAAACAGTAAGATTCTGTATTCAAATGCAAGGGATTATATATATGGAATACTAATGCACTTGTCTGTATTTTAAAATTCCAGATTAAATGTAATTCACATAAATCTTAGGAAAGAAGTTCCTCTTGTTAAAAACTAAATACAGCATTCAGACAGAACATACATCAAAGAGAATATTATAATTAAGCTAATTAAAATTTTGTTTGTTTGTTTGTTTTCTGCAATACTTAAATACGAAATGAAGGAAGCTAAATGAAATTAATCTTTTTATAAAGGACAATACACAGCAAACTAGAATCAGTGATCATAACCCAACTTCAGCCTACACTGTCACAGCATCAGTTCCTAAAGCAAGACTCCTCCAAAGCCAAGAAAGAAAAAACAGGACCTGGTAATGCCAGTGGAAGAGAAGACAAAAACATACTGAATTGTAATCAATAATAAAAAGGACAAACTTTGTATACCAGGAAGAAGCAAAATAAGCAGAACTTTGCTCTTTACAATTCTGTTATAAAAGGAGTACTGTGTTGCTCTTTCCTATACTTTTGCGTAACTTAATAAACATTAAATAGGGATAACATACTTCACTATCAAAGCAAAACACTGGTATTTAACTGGCATTTTCTGTAAAAGTGAATTTGTAGCCATACCCTGAATATACAAGGGATGTCTTTACGAGTTGCGTGTATAACGTCCGACGCTAGGACAGAACTCACACAAAAATCTTCATCTCTAGTGAGAAAGAGAGCAAGAGAATCACACATATGGACACACCAATGCTATTCAGCAAAATCTAATTGATATCACAACTGTTTCAATAGGCTGCAATCTTTCATCCCCACACAGAGGTCACAAATGCTTTGGAAAAAAAAGAAAAATCACATAAAAAGCTCTTGGAAACACAATTATAGTTTGTGGGATTCAAATAAGGGTTTTCAAAACAGCTAGATTTTATTCTCTATTACAGTAAAATAAACAGACATCAGAATAACTTTTGCATTTCAGAGTGCTCCACCCCAGAGGGTTTGTCTACACAAGCCTTTTTAAGCTGAATTTGACCAAGTTGATTGCTATCGCCAATTTCAGTGTAAAGATGACACTAACACCTGAAACTTGCCCATGTTACAATTCATAGCTGTGGTGGTTAAAGCCTACCAAAACATCTATAAGAATCCTCAGAAAACAGACTCAAAGAGGCAGCTCAAATAAGCAGATAAAGCATGGGACAGTCTGTATAACATTTGTTTGAGTTGCTTCAAGCCATGTACTGATGTGAAGGCTGTTATCTGCAATACTTTCGTGCTTCTGCTTCCGCTGCCAGCATGTCAGACAGAGCTGACACTGATGGTTCTCAGAATAAACATGAGAATACAACAGCAGTACTGGTGCAACCCCATGGTACCACTGTCTGGAAAAAACATAAATCAAGGTGCTTGCGAATGCAAACTTTATCTTCAACAGAGATAGAACGTGCTGTAACCTTAAAAGGTATTAACACTTTCTCAGTATTTCCATAAATTCAAGTTAAAAAACCTTCTTGGTTACTCTGATCAATGTAAGTCTCAGATCTTTTGTAGACAGCATTCAGTGGTTCAGATGGTTCATCATGAATAAAGTAACTTCCATGAGATGAAGAGTCCATTTGTACTGTGAATGCTTTAGGAAAACTACTTCATTTTTTCTAACGTTCCTGAAACTACTGACTGTGGGATGATCTGTGACTCAGTGCTGAGGTCTGAGTGCAGGGAAAAAAGAAAAAAGAAAACAATCTACCAAAGTTTATTTGTTTTGTACGTGTGCATATGAAATTCTAGGAAAAGGCATGGTAATACTGTAAACACTAATGATTGTAAGTGACTAAAGTCACTTAAGGGACTTCTTGTTGAGCCAACTCATGCAGCCTAAACTTAGCAGTGGTCTATATACAGGACACACAGGTTATCCCTGGCCAGAGGTCTCAAGATCTTGAAAGTTTCTTGTGCACTATAAATAATTATATTCCTGTTAGGAGAGGATTTCTACTCTGTCATAGAAATACAAACCTGAGATCCAAGACTTGACTTGCAACAACTCCAGGCTGGGTAGATCTTCCCTCAGGCACATCATATAAGAAGAGTTTACAGTCACAGACAACTGCATAAGCCCTCTGCCACCCTTTCTTAACTCCTGTAGGCTTTGGGACCTGTGTATAAATAACTGATTGCTTATTAAATGTAAGCACATGTAGTAGACATAGAAAGCAGGGACATTTAGAAAAGCTTATACTTAGATCAATGGAATTAGAACATGTTCTCCTTGCCCTTCAAAACGGAGTGAAAAATGTCAAGTAATCAAGCAATCATTTTTTCTCCCTTAAGTTCAACCATTCCCTGTTACAGTTTAATAAATATATTAGGCAGTTTTATGACATATAATGGGGCTTGTATATTCTGCAAATACCAAAGTGATAGGACAGTTAAGCTTTATATTACGCTTACAACAACAACAGAAATTCTTCCTCAAAGCATGCCTTTTTTTTTTTAAGCCCTCCTGCTACTAAATCTACTATGCTTTAGCTCTTGTAGTAAAACCAACTGTTACTCCCACATCTAAAGCAAAGGAGATTGAATAAGTTACACAGATGGCAAACAAAGCCTTAAAGCTTTAGCACAATTTAGGAGATCTGTTTAAACATGCCCAGAGGTTCCAACATGCATAGCTACAAGTGGAGCTTAGTGTTCTTCTCTTGTCCAAGAACAAAAGACTATTACCTTAACATAACCTTTATAGGCAGTTCCTATTCCTCTTTGCACATCTACTCCAAGAGGCCTTTTGGCTTGCTCAGGAGGTATGGGGCAGACCTGAGGTGCGCTATCCTTGCAGGAAACATGGCATGCAAATGAACACACTAAGCACAAAAGAGAAAATTCACAGTGAAATGTGTGTCAGGCATAACAGGAGATCAATGCAGTCTATCCTTAACTCTCTGCAAATTAATCACACTGAAAGTGGCAGTCAAATATTGCCATAGCCCACTATGGTAAAGGACTGATATAGTATGATATAGATATTGTATGGAACTCTCCAAAGTGCTTTTATTTTTCTCTTTTAAGCCTATTACTTACATAAAAGGCAAGAACTGAGTACACATTTCCAGGCAACTTATGAAAGCATTTTCCAGAAGGACAAAGATCAGCTTCACTGGTGTTAAACAGTGACTAATCCAGTCACAAAAAAGTATTAATAAAGGAGAGAAAAATTACAGGGCAATGACAGGAGACAAGATAATCTAATGCAAGAATACTGCAAAGACAAAATAAAACAAAACTGGAACAAAAAAAAATGAGAAAGAGTTAAGCTATTAAACAAAGACAATAGACTTGAAAGCATAATAAAGTAGAAACTAGATGACAAGGACTGAAACACTGTGTGATACGAATGACATATAAATACATATCTATAGATATATATCTATGTGAGAGTTGAAATAAAGAGTAAACACCTATACTAATAGTTGCATCCTTTCTTACTGTGTACCAGCATGTACCACTGTGTGCTGCACCAGCAACGGACAGAAGTCTCTAGGTCTTTTGTCTGTAGAGCACTTCACACAGAAGCACTACAGATAAAAACCTCAGAATACATGCCTCTTCACATGCAACTGACTACAAGGTCTGCAGACTGAATTAACAAGCTATATATATATCGAGGCATCCAACCCACAGTTTATGGTGCAGATCTTCCCACAGAGATGTTGCATAGTTTGTCCCAGCTACCCTGTTTCTATTAGTAAAAGGTTTGGGAGGGCAGTGAGAGAATGGCACAGCACTGATATACCCTGTGCTGCCTCCTAACCATATTCTCAGAAGTGAAATCTGGCAAACACCCTGTGCACATCTAGTTCCATAATTACAAAGGGTCAAAGAATTCCAGAAAAGCTGGAACAGCCACCTTCTGCTACAGCCAAACACTGGGCTACAAACCTCCTCCTCAGCCCAGAGCAGGCTGCTTGGATCATTCTTTGAGCTAACATCTGCTCCCAGAAGGACAGGGGTTACCAAAAAAAAAAGCTATGCATGCAAAGTACTGTAGGTACACAAGACTGGTTAATAAATTCATCAGCTCTTTAAGGAGATACCACAATTTTTTGAGACTGTGCATATCAAGGAACATCAGTTGCAAAATAGGGAAAAGCCAGTTCCACAGGCCTCTGGAAGTGCAGTTGTATTTTACCATAGTCTCCAGCATTAAAAGAAGAGGGATTGGGAAAAGCAAGCGATTGGGAGTGGAACGTGGCAAAGTTTTGTTCTGCTGGAGTCATCTTTATTTTCATCTCAATGTGATTCTAATTTTTTTCTGTAGCTATCAAGATCTGGAGCAGAAAAGGCAAACTGGAAAAATAATGATTCGGAGCCTAATCAAAATATACAAGAAAAAAAAGAGCAAAGTTGATAGCTATGCTAAGGGAAAAAGATCATTTCAAACTTGCAGAAAGAGATGTATAACAAGAGCTCAGAACTGTCAGCAACAGGAGACAAAAGGCAAGTGCTGGCAGTAGGTGCTCCTGGGGAAAAATCCCCACCAGCAGATTTGCCAGGAAAAAGCCCTGAAGGGCAGATGAGGCAATCTGAATATGATACTGAAGTTGCTAGCAGAGAAAGTGTCACAAGCAAGAACTAAGCTGGGAACAGAAATACATTAAGATTATTTATACTGCTGTGTCTTCAACAGCTTCCTGAGTTCAGGTGTCTAATCAAGAGATGGGTAAGTATTTGGAAAAAACCCTGCCTCCACATACTCAAACACGGAATTCAATAGTGAGATGTACTCCAGAGAATGCATTTGAAATCTAGCTAATGGACAGCAAGACAGGCCACAGGCCAAAAAACCTAGCAAATGGTCCTCCCAACATATTGGATTTATGATCAGGATAGAACAAATTAGACAGACTGAGATTCATAGTACCAGAACATTCCTGTAGTCTTTACTACAGAGACAGAAAACAGTGCTGCCTTCCTTGCCTCTGCCAACTCACACTGTAATAGCACTAGTGGTAACAGAACTGATTAGTAATATGAAAAGGAACCATGAGGGCCAATATTAATTCTTTGACTTTAGAAGTCTGACAAGTATGGAAAAAAAAAAAAAAGAAAAAAAAGAACTGTTCTGTTGCAGCCACTTTTCCCTTCCATTCCCCCCCAAGAAATGGTTGCCTTGAGATACATTAGTGTTTGGGGATGATTTTTTCAGACATTTGCTGAAAAAGTAAAAAATTTAACTGACTCACCATCACAGGCATAACCTTGTCGAACTAATCCCACCATAAGAGAGGTGCAATGGCTACACTGAGTAGGGCTTGTGAATGACTTGATATTGAGCTGGTGAGCTTTAGGCTGAAAGATACATTTAGGACAAAAAATAACTTTTCACTTTCTGTATTTATGCAAACACCTTCCTTCACCGCCCTCTAGTATATCAGAGAGTACATTATGAAACCCAGGCTTCTGCTAAGTAACTGCAGCTTGTAGAAGGTGCTGCAACACAACAGTAACAGTTTTATTTCCAACTGCATAAAACACTCAAACCCAAACCTACAACCAACTGTTTTTTGTCATCCCTTCTGACAAACCAAAGCCCAGCAACTTGCATTAGGAAACACCTGATTAAAAACACAGAGCTAACACACATGACAAGCCCAAACAGGACAAGAACAAACATGGAGGGCTAACTTATAAATGGCATTTTTTCCTTTGTTCTCAATAATAATGTTAGCACAGTCCCCCTACCTTTGGTACAGCTAGAGAAATGGATTGAATGGTGGGGGAAGGAGCAGCAGGCATCCTCTGAAGCCGAATTGGTTCCTGAATCACAAAAAACTGTAATTGAGCAAAATAAGGCTTCAAGAATTTGTTTCAAGATTGGAGTGGCAAAGCTTACTGTTTTCTGATTTATTTTTTTCTTTTTGAAAATCATAAAAAATTTAATTGTCATAAACATTGCCATTCTGATTTAACAGAAACAGATTGTGTTTTGAAGTGCTCACAGGAAAGCCTGCACACTAAGAAACAAGCAGCCATACAGACAACATATGAAAATGATGGTACATTGACATACACAGAGCCAGCAAAAGGTTTCATATGCAACTGTCCTCAAAACAGGTGCAATTAACACTGACATATTGCAAATAAGCAACATTCAATCCTGTGTCTTCACAATGAATGTTGCCATATGTATTTATCATGAACAAGACAGAGAGACTTTCTACTCAATTACACTACAGGGTAAACCAACAACTTTCTTACTTCTTGCGGCTGCTCTGCAGTTACAACTGAAGTAGATGGTGAAACTTCTGACTTGGGACCCTGCGTTTCCTGCTCACTAATGGAACTGGTCTGCAAAAGTGAAAGCAAACATGTTACATCAGATACCACAGGTCTGATGAAGCATTCTCACATCCACAAAATGGAAACAAAAAACACTGCTGATTTTTATATGCAGTACACACACATGTAAAAATCCTCTTCTAAACAAACCCTGCTCCCTGATGAAAAAGCTATAAACCTGGAAATATTAAAATGCAAAACCTCATGGTAGGGAGCACAAATGCTGCAACAGCTTTCTTCTGCCAGCAAGGCCATGTATAATCTCATGCATGCAGGTATGGAATGATGTTTGAGAAGCTTGCCAATCATCCATAAACCAGCTTATTTCTCATGGTAGCTTACTACACTAAGAATTTTCTAGCACACAAGCCAGCAATTCTGCCACAAGAAAAATTCTTAAAGTAGTACTATTTAAAAAGTTGTTGAAAAATGGCTGGCCTCTGTCATTAAAAGAATCATGTCCACTTAATCATGTTGTCTTATATTTGACTAAAATTTAAGACTTAGCATCCACTACAAGCCCTCGATTGATATCACACTTAAATTAGCAACTACTAATTGTCAGCACAAGGGGGAAGTATGCTACAATTTCAGAGCTAAAGAAGCTGGGTGTGGAAGCAGGATACTGTCTATATTACAGTACTCCAAGGACATCATAAAAATCATGATTAACAAACATCAGATTAGACTTCACATAAATGATGTAATTAGCACCAAAGGCAACAACTAATGAATCACTCACTTCCCAGCCAGTTTAGACAGGAAGATGGCTCAAGTTCAGTTAGCTCACTACATATGTTCAGATATCTTTTTTGTTTTGTTTGTAATTGATTGGTAGGGCTGGGTCATTTTATGATCAAATTTATCATTATGTAATATGACCTTTAAAAAATGCTATGTGTGATTCAGCTTTAGCCACACCGCCAAATTATAAAAAAGTAAGCCTGTAAACAGGAATGAAAAGAAAACTAAGCTAGCTCTATTTAGTGGATTAAGTTATAGAGAAGTTAAGGAAGCAAAATATCTAATTTTAGAAGGTCATTTTTACTATGATAGGTCACAACAAAGTACGGAGACAAAACTACTAGCAAAAACTTACTTCTTCCCAAAAGGCTAGCAGAGAAGATGTAGACGAAGAAGAAACAGAATCCTTTGTTGTAATGGATATGAGGGATAAAAACGATCACTTATCACCCACAGGAAAACTTCAGATACCATATTAGCAGGCTAGCTAAATAAAATGTTTTATATGGCCAAATGATACTCATTAAAACTAAATTAACCCAAAGAAGGTAACGTGGACTATCTGTATAAGTGCATGTGAAACAAACTTGCTACTGGAAGTCATTAAGAAGAGTATCAGATTTTAATGTAATTTATCAGAAAATGCCACCAGCACTGCTATAGCAACTATGTATTTATTGCTGGATCTGCTGAATGGAAACTTCATTACCTATGGGCTTGATATTCTACATGTTACTGTTTTGAGTATACCTGCTAATTTCCAATGCAATGTTTTAAAATATCAAGGCCAGTAGATAAAAATCATTAATTAGATAGTAGCATATACCACGTTTCTCTCTTTTCCCTTCACCTCATCCGTACAGCACATTTTGTTGATCCGGCAAGAAAGCCAGCATGGACATTTTGCTACTGGGACAGCACATACACAAAGTGTATGCAAATACCACAGCATGTCCATGTGCTTTCTTTTGAGCAACAGTGACAATTTGGAAAAAATATATTAAAAAAACCCCAAACAAACAAACAAAACAAAAGAGTACACATTTCAGATATAAAATCTAAACAGAGATTTCTGAAGTTTTAACCAAACCCCCTTTAACTCAGCTCTGTAAATATAACAGATTATTCTTTCCAGTTAAAATTCTTGTTTTTATCCTAAATTGCATTTGGAGTGGGGGGGTGCTGAGAGAGGGAATCCCAGATGGATCAAGAATTCATGAAGTAAGGAAATGGGATTCAACACTGTATTTAACAGCTGCTTCCTCCAGGAATGTACAAGCCTTTTAAAGCGAAACACCCACTCACAGTTGTGATTTGTATGATTAGTTTACTAAGGATCAGAGGGTGTGTCATGACAAACTTATTATACCAACAGTTGTGGGCCCTCTGATTCTCTTCCCAGTTCCTTCCACTGTAACCACTCCATTAAGATCTGGAGCCAACTATTTTACATATCTGTTTAAACACTCCTTGAACTATGTGAATATTTTTTCCTTGTATTAGCTAGCAACTTGCAACTGTGAAGCATTTAATCCCTTATTTGTAACAGGCTGTGCTAGCCCTTCCAAAAAGCCCTGCATATATATTATTTAGCCAAATGTTTGAGATCAACCTGATCAAAGAAGTTAGAATGGGAAATCATTAACATGAACTTCTGTGAATACTTCCCAAAGGTGCCAGCTTCTCTACAAAACGCAAGCAATCTGACATCTACTGGATATCCAATTCCATGTCACAGTAATTTGGCTAGTATTCTAGACCCACACATGCCATGTTAGTGCCTAACTGCTGCTTTTATACAATGAAAGTTATAATTCAGTGATCACATTTTTATACTTATTTTATGTAATAACTCACTCTGAAAGTTAAATCACGTGCAAGGGGAGAGGTGTTGAAATATTCAAAAATGGAATCTTGAAAGTCTGGAAGTTTGAGACCTAAAACACAAAGCAGAACAGGCTTAACTAAAAGGCTGTTAACGTTGTAAATAGTATTTGAACGGTGTTAAAACACAGTAACTTTAATTACCTGAATCTGTTCTGTATTTGTCTTCCAGTTTTTTCTTCAAACCTTCCATCTCTTCCAACAGTTCCCTATTTTTTGCTTCTGATTCCTTTAATTTGCTAAAGCAACAAAATGTGAGCAAAATGCAATTTGAAATATCTCAAAAGCAGGAATGCCACTGCACAGGGTTGTTCACTTCTGGTCCTACCTCTCAAGAGTTTTGGAAAATGCTTCTTTCCTTTTAAGAAGCAGTGGCTGACTTTTAAAATGTTGTTTTTTTAAAGGCTGATTCATTTTGCCCTTGAATAGGCACCTTGTTATTTGAGACTAGACAGTGAAAACTGTACTTGAGACTCCTGCAATCACTGTAGATATCTGCCAAACAAAATTATTCTAAGAATAGTTTGACTCTTAATTCCCAAGAATATGTCTAATCTCCAGTTAGCCTAAGAAAAAGTACTGAATTAGCTTTTCTTCTACCCCCCCTTAGGTACCCAAGGTCTGCATCTTACTATCAAGCTATTCAAAGCAATGAAATGTTTAAAACATTTTTACAGTTCTCATTTGACTACGTAAGAAGTGTTCCATCTGTAGAACGGGATCTTTCTGGCAAAGTCCAATATTCCCAGTGCAAGGGACTACGTTAAGGAAGTTGTTACTAGTATAGTCAGCAGCTTAGAGCATGACACTAAAGCCAAACCAGAACCAAAGCCCTTTTTACCTTTCAAAAGATATGTTTGCATCTTTAACTTTTCGTAGCTCTTCTTGTACTAGTTGTTTGGCACGGATTTCTGCATCAAGGGCAGACTGTAATTCCAGCCTTGCTGACATATCCAACTTTTGACTGCGTCGCACTTTCCAAAGTGGATCCTGTTGCAGTAAGTTACAGAATATTAATATTAAATGTCTAAAGATATTTCTGTTCTTGTTCAAAGACAAATTAGTTTTCACACTGATTCAGAGAACACTCTTTTAATTAATTACGGACAGTATACCTGCTGCAGGGAAACCAGTCCATCATCAGACTTTGTTGCACAGAAAAGCAGTAACATGCAATCTTTATATTTGTTAAACCACTAATACAATACTCTTGAAACCAAAATGCTGGATTACTGAGCATGAAAGTCAAACTGAGAGGACCCGTTGAGAATGGTAAGTTTTTGTTGTTCAGTCTAGAAAAAGTTTATAAAATGTGCACAGTGACATATTTGACTTACGAACATGAGACAAGTGTCAATATTTAATGCAAAGCATACCAAATTAAAACATACTGAAAGTGGCAAAACCATGAAAAAAAATAGTCTGGGTGTCGAGATACCCAAGGTGCCTAGAATATTTGCCTAAACAATTTTTAAGCTTGCTAAGTATTACATGTAATATTTGTGCAATTCTGCCCTGCTACCTCCAGAAGCTAATATTCTGAGCTTTTCCAGGCATTTTTCAGTCTGGACTACATTTGTGATATCCCCTAATGAATACCTGTCTAGTCACACATGACCTTGCAAAGTAACAGCCATGAAAAAGAGAGGCACTTTTTATGTTGAGACATAACTGCCCTAGATCAGGCTCTGCTGAAGTTACAAAAACAGTTGCAATATCAAGTACAGTGTTTTTTATTCTGATATTAGCCAAAAGGAAAATGCCAACTTCATTTCACCCAATCTTTCTCCTCATCACATCTCTCAATATTATAATTGTCTCGATGATGTAGGCAAATGTGACAGGGAATGACACAGGCAGTCATAGCTTTCTCCTATTGTCTCCCATTCATAGGTTTGGAAGGGGTGAGTAACTTTTGATCTATAGAAGGCTGCAGAAGATGGACTGCATAGCAGACTGTGCTGACTAGCTTTGCTAAGGACATGGGCTTCCATGCTTAGCTACAAATGGTTCTCCTTTTCCTTACACAGGTAGTTAGTACCTGTGAAGGCAAACCAGCATTTTTATCTTTGAAACCATACTCCTTTGTGAGAGCTCCTACATTTTGCAGATTTTTTTTTTAATTCATGTTACTACTGTAAGGGAAAATGACAGCATAAGGTCCCATTGTTTTGCATGTAAATAAGGCTATGTGCTCTCAGTGTGTCACTAGTTTGTAACGTCAACCAACTAATAACTGTTTGCAAAAGAGAATTTACTTTTTTTTCCCCTCACTGTAACAGCAATTAAAATTATTCACTTGCAACTAATGTAGTCAGATACATTTCTGTATTCCCCTATAATGGTTTATTATTTCTTTTCTCCTCTGTACTGTTTAAAGCAGTTTGTACTGGTAGCTATTAGGATGACGCAACCTCTTCCTCTAATTATCAAATTCTGATCAGATTACCTAGATGGATTTCACAAGCAATAGATAAAAACTAGAAAGCAGAGCAGAGGATTTATCAGAAAAGAATTCTGATTATGGACAGGCAGCTGAAACTAAAAAGTAGCTTCTTAGATAATCTTATGACATTTCAAATCCTTTTTATTTTCTTACCAGTGTTCGTGACCCCAGACTGGAACTTCTCAATGATTCTAGTTCTTCTGTCATCTTGGAAGCTAATGCTTGGAGATATCCACGAGCATCCTTCTCATCACTTACCCTGTTGTACAGTTACAAAAACCTGTTACTTAACAGTTTCATCACCCACAGCACTAAATACTGTACCACCAAATAATCATAAATGTCTGCACTGGATTTATGGACATAACAGAAATGGACAGCACAGGGAAAATTCTCTCAGCAAGAGAAAAAGGTATACATCTTAGATTGTCTGCTTTAGATTTTTCTTTTATCTGATTCTCTTGATTGTGGCAGTTGCTAGGGAAACCGAAGTTTCCCTTTTGCCATCAGCAAGACTTCTGCATAGATTCATTGTTATTGTTTAGATCATGATCTGCATACACACTGCTTGCTCAATTTTTTAAGGGCTACCTTCAAAGCCTTTTTGTCTTCCGTGCAGGAAACACTTGCACACAGCTTGTTACTAAAACAAGTAACAGAGGGAAAAATTGACCTATGAATTAAGTGCAAGAGCTCATCTAGTACATAGATCTTTTAAATCATCATCATATTCCTGAATAAATATATCATAATATTCCAAATTGGGTGATGTAATGATCACTTTAAGAGACTGAAGCAAGCTGAGAGCAAAACCCTCTCCTTTGTACTTAATAGCACCTAACAATTTCCCTTGTCATTACTATTCAGCAATACTAGAAAGCAGAAAAGAAAGAGTTTATCAGCACTCAAAAGTACCATGCTTTAGTTGATCTCAGACAGAGAGAAAAGGCCTTGCTATACATTAAAAACCAAAAAAAGCCAATCACTGTTTCAAAAATCCAAAGTGGCCATCTGGGATCTTTAAACAGCACACACCATTGAATAATTTCTGCAATCTGAGCTTCCCAGTGAGCAACAGACTCCTTCTTTGCCGCTAGGTCTTGGAGTTCATCCTCTAGTTGTCTGTTCTGTGCTGTTAATTTGTCCACAAAGGAGCAGAGCTGAAACAAAAAAATAATTTCAGTTATGTCAGTTTCAGACTTTTTGCATACGTACATGTCTGCACACCTATGGAATCTAAACACAAGACCATCCTGGGCTATCTGGAAGCTCTAATACAGATCAAAGAATTGGAAGGGGTTCTTTTCTTATGAAACTGGAGACTAGCTCCTGAGCATGGAACATCACATTGCCAGTTCGCACAAGACAATCCAAAACCAAGGAAAAGAAAAAGCAAATGTAGAGGTCACTGAGAAGAATGAGGTTTAACTATAAGCAGGCAGTCTTTAGAAACGCTTCCTTTTTTGTACAGAAATCAGAAGGTGGTGTCCTCGGAGTGGTGGAAATCAATCCCACAAAAACCAATGCTGAGATACTAAAGTTACTCTTTAGCCAGATATGACCTTTCTATGGCAAAAATCGCATTTGTTTTTTCAGATACTGCTTGATTCACAGATCCCATTATGATCAGCATTAGACTAAACCAATATTGGAAAGTAACAAAGAATTATATTTTGTTTAAAATGGTTTCCTAAAATAATTACCCTCTCATTTTCTGTTGTTAGCTTTTTGTTATCTTCCAAGAGCATGGATCTTTCACGTTCATACTTCTCTTTCATTGTTCCTACTGCTTCCTCCATTTCACTGTGCCTAAGGAGGAGGACAAGAAATAGAAACACACTGTAACACTGCTGAACCTGTAGACTGGGATTTTCAAAAGTCAATAGAGTCAAGATGAAATACCAACCAGATGCCTATCCAATGCAATACACAAAAAAAGAAATCCGCAGTTAATGAATCATGCCCAAAAGCTTACCTCTCTCGCTTTGTTTTCTCCAATTTATCCTTTAATATCATGATCTCTTTCTGCAACGCAAGCTGATGGCTCTCAGAATCATGTACTTCCTTTTTCACATTTTTTACTTCCAAAACATGTGATGCTTCTCGTCGGACCAACTCCTCTTCATAAAACAAGATTTTCTTTTCCAGCTCAGACTTAATTTTGGAAAGTTCCTGCTGATGTTCCAGTGTGGCACCTGCTGCCCGGCCTCCCTGCTTCAGCTGCAGAAGAAGAAAAACCATCAGGAGTAGCCTATGATCTTTATATTTTGAGAATATTATTTTAAATTAGAATTGTCCAACTGGTAGCACTTGGGAAAAAAATTCATTTGGACACCAAGTGATTTCAATGGTGCCAGTCTACAAGCATTACTCCCTGTGACTATGCTGCTTACATGACCCTAAGTAAGAGGTTTAAATTGGTTGCAGAGATAACAGATTCAGACCACAGTGGTTTATTATCTGTTTAGAATTTATATAAACAGGACATTTTCAACACATTAGTGTTCAATGAGATATTAAAGTCTTTCAAGCAAAAAGGCAAATAAAGATCAACAGGTTAGGTCAGGTTTCTAGTGATGCTGTAGTTTTTAAGCCTCCCACAGGTATCAACAGTTGAGTAAGCAAACCTACTGCAGCTCCTGTGCCATAAGAAAATATTAGTCAAAAAACATGTAACCTTTAGAGCTTCCAATTCATTTTCCAATTGTTTGGAGAAGACTTCACTGTGCTCACGAAGCTTGCGTTCCTTTAATGCTTCTGCTGCCACTTCTTCAAGTTGTGCTTCCAGCTGTAACAAGGGTAATTTAAAGTCATTTTGATAAATACACAGTGATCTGTATCATTCATTTCCTGTCCTCCATATGGACAAGCAGCAAGATTTCCTTATTTCTTTTTCACATTGCAGCACTGTAACAATCATTTCAGAACGTCATGATAATTGTTTTGCCTTCAGTGATCCAGACATCCATGTCTCACACAGTAAAATTACTATATGTCTTTTGTGCTAGTATGAAATACATGAAGTATGTGCAGGGATAACCGCACAGTTTCTGTCAATGCTAAGAGAAGGAAATGGCACTGTGACGTCATTGCAGTAGTGAAAGACAACAGTTTCCCATGAGTACAGGTCAGGTCCATGCTACTAATGAAGCTCAAAAATCCCAAACTTCAATCCAAATTATTGCAAAATACTTCAAAAATGAACACTGAACATTTTTACCTTGCAATTATGGAAAAGAATAAGCTTGATCATCCAGTTTATCAACCTCAGAAAGATTATCAGAAAAACAATTTAAATTCAGTGGTAACTAAGGCAACTGTTCAATTCAAGCAAAACTAGTAATTTAAAAATCTGACAGGATGACTAAGATTTGCTTTTCTGTATTCAAATTCAACTAGCAAAGCTATTTTTAAAAGGGCTGTGTTTAGAGTTGTGAGCCAAGATAATGAACTTCTAAGACTGTTCTGAAGAGAAGACTGATACAGCTGTTCGGAAAGAGAAAACAGAGGAATTTGTAAGAATGACAGGAGATGATAACATTTGAATGCCTGTTGCACTCTGTTCTAAGGACCAGGGGCCACAGCCCTTTGCATCAAATATGGTGCCACAGCCTTTTCCAGTTAACTACCACCTCTTATTCATGGATAAAAACCTGAGAAATTCAATCTCATATTTTCACAGACTGTCCTTCAATTTGCTAGAAGTTTTCTGGCAATGTTTATAAGGCCCTTGAATTTCTAGCCTACACTTCACCCAGGGAATACATAAAATTTGATTATTTTTCAGTGATTAAAACACTGAATCAATAACCACATTAGCTGTTTCTCATGCCCTCTTCTGGTCATCCACTTCATCTTATGTAGAACTATGAAGTGCCTAGTATACTAATTGGAAATTAACCTGCTTAAAATTATTACAGATATTCTGTACAACTTCCTTTCCTCTACAGAGGAAAGAAAACCACATTTAGTCTCTATCACTATTCCTCCCTCCAGCTAAAGAGAAAAATTCAGCCATAAAAAAATAAATGACATCAGAACACTCCAACCTCAAGCACAGAAGGACATTAAGCTTTCTAAGTTTCATGCTGTGAGAGTCTACAAGAATCAAAACACAAGAACTAAGAATGTAACATGAATAGTTTCCTCCAGATTAAAAATCAGCCTGAGTATCCAAAAAAATAAGATGACTCAGTAGATTTCCTGATACATCAGTAAAAAATTTAGAAACAAATTCAAGATCTAATTTCTGAACCATAGCAAAGGAATATGAAAGTTACTGGGGCAATTTCTTACAGATGGGCAAAGTAAATAATCATTAATGGTCACAAGTTTTCAACACAATCACATACAAGATAATGATAAGCAGCAGCTGAAGCGTTATTTTATCAAGCTACCTCTTTTCTGATCTTCTCTGATTTACGGATGTCCTGTCGCATAGCATCAATTTTCTGCATGCTCACTTCCATCTCCTCTTCTTTGTCACGAAGTTGCCGGGACAGCTTCTGCTTTTGAGACCGCAAGTCTCCCATCCTCTCACTGAGCTCAGAGAACTCCTGCACAGCTAGTTTTCTTTGCTGGTGGGCATCCCTCAATTCTTTGGACTGCATCTTTAATCTCTCGGAGGCTTCCACAAGTTGCTGGTTTAAATAATAATAAAAAAATTATAATATAAAAAGACTAATTTTAGCTCCATATGTTCATTCAAAGAAGAAAGGAACTGGGCCTATACAAGCATGACTTGAAAGCTCAACTGCCTCACATAACTTTACATACTATTTGTCATTCTTAATTTACACTTCGTTTTGTTTTCTGGCTAAGTAGCTTTGACAACATGCTAAGGTAGTAGTTATTCTGCTTCTAGTGTGGCAACTCCAAGAGTACCTTTGGTGTTTCAGAAATTTTTCTCACAAATCTGACTACACAAGGCCATGTCACTTATAAATAACTTAATTTTAGATTACCACCATATACCTGCACAATAGTAACCCTTTTTAAAAGTATATTTTAGTGGACAGCACATTCAGGTAAGCCATCAGGTATATCATGCCAGCCCTGAGATGCTGCAGCAGACCTTTTGAAACACCTTCAGAAAACTGAGAAAGATTCCTTAGGACAAACTGTGAAGCTCTAATACTTCAAGGTATAAAAGCCTTTTCCTTTACAGCAAGAGGTTAACAAAAATTAATAAGATTAAAACAAAACCTGAATGTTCTACAGAAAATAATTTGAGAGTGGGAGAAAAAAAAGAGTAAGAAAACAAGCAAAAATAGACATATATACTGACCAAAGGACTTCTAAAAAACTTGGCCATTAGTAAGAATATTGCAGGAGCACTCATTAACTTCCCAAAAGGCATGTGTTCAAACGAAAAGAAGCAGATTTGCCTTCTCTGCTACTGAGACATTCTGGTAAATACTCCTTACCAGAGGTTAACAGACAGAAGAAATACCGTTAAAAATCTAGTGGACACAAACCTCATGGATTACTTTAGGGTCCAAATCAAACATGAGCAATATGAAATTAATGGGTTCACTAACATCTCAGACTAGTTTTAAAAGGCAGCATTTAAATTAATAAAGCTGCAGCAGAAGTGTTTGCAATTAACTTTACACGACCAATTTTAAAGTCTTTAGCTCAATACCTTATGAAGGTCCTCCTTGTCTTGCCGCAGTACCCTGCACTGTTTTTCTAGTCCTTTCAACTTGTGTATAGAGTCTTCATGCTCTTGTCGAAAAGCTACTGCATCTGCAAGCTGTCCTTCCAGCTTACTTATATCTGTAGAATAATACATATGAAAGGTAACAGGTACTAAATTTACACCAATAAAGCAAGGAATATTACTCAAGCAAACTGGCATTATCACTTTGCTTAGAAAAATAACTTCTTGCCTGCTCCCACCATTTCAGACTGTTTAATGTAATTGCGGGGCACTGACACCTCCAAATAATTTTAATTGTCTTTGGATACTAAAGAAATCCTCTTAAAAGACTGTGATCTCTAAGTGAAAAAGTTTTGGCAACAGGGTTTTGTCTTGCTTTTGAGGAATGCAGCTTTTAGCCCTGGAAAACACTAAAATAAACCTGAGTTGTTCTAAATCCAGGTCTAGTAATTTTTCTCCTAAATAGTTTTCATTATATGTCAAGTAAGGCTACAGTCATTAGTGTATCTAGCAAGACAGGAAAAGACTATTTCCTCGAGTAGATAAGAGCTAACCATCTGGTAAGGAAACACCATCCTGCATGAGGCAGGCCGGAGACCTGACTGCTTATATTCCTGGTTGTGTGTTCCCTTGGTAGTTCTCTCTTTACTGTTGCAGAAAATTAAAGCAATTTGATTTGAAATAATGACCTTGACGAGCAACAAATCAATCACTTTTATATATTTCTGCTTTGTCAGCTGGTAAGCAAATGAACTGCCATTCTCCATTTTAGTTACTATTTCTTTTAATCAAATAAACAAAATTTTTTGCAGGGAATAACTGTCTGACTCCACCCATGTCCGTGACAGAACAGGAAATTTGACCTATGTTTTCAGGGACCCCAAGCACTGCTGTAACAATTAAAGTAGCATTCCTTTTCTCACTTCAGCACAAACCTCTCCCCACCCTATATGAACCAAGACTACTATTTTTTAAGCCAAACCATAGTGCTATACTTTTTATATTTAGCAGACACCATCTACTGAGGAGCTAGATAAACCTGAAGCATTTGCAGAAGTAGCACCTTGACCTAACTGTTTTGACTCAAATCTAATTTCAGACTACACAAGAGTAGCTTTTTTGGGAAGGATAATCTACGTAAGAGAGCTGAGTTGTTTTTTTGCAATGCATGTACCTACAAAGGGGGTATATTGGCAAACTGCAGGGGAAAAAGTAATAAATCAACATCTCAGCATCTGAACTCACGCTGCATTACAGGCCCCTATAAACCTCTCAGCCAAGTCACCAGGATTCAAAGCTCTCATTCTGTTTATCTCTGATTCACACTTAAAAATTAGATGTTAACAGGAGGTTTGTATAGATAAACTAATAGCACCATCAAGCAACAGATTTTCAGTGATATGGATGAGTCAGTCTTCTCCTAGGACAGATGCCAGTATTTGTTTTTCTGCAATGCTTGGTGCTTCCTAATTAACGCATCACCAGACAGAAACACAAAGGAAGCAGGAGCTCGGAAATATTTAAATGTGAATTATTACTACACATTCCCTGCACCTATTCCCTTATGTTACTAAAGAACAAGTATTTTCTACCCAGTCTTACACCTGCCTCCACAGAAAACCCCTCCAAAACAACACTCCCTCAAAAAAGGAGGGTAAAAGAAGGGGATCTCCTGAGATTTTTAGGGAAACAAGAGTCACACAAAATATTTAATTGAACCCATCCACACAATTCATTATACTCTAGACTCCCCATGCTAGTATATGTTATCAGGCCAAAGAAGAGGAAGAAAAAGTTCAGCATTCATCTGGAAAACTGAAATGCCTCTTAATAATGAATGAGATTTAAAATCCCCTTTGTTTTTTTAGCACCTCAAGAACATTAATTCAACTTATTGCAAAACCACAGTAAATAATGTTACCAAGCAAAATAAATTGCATTACTATAAGTAGCATGCTAAAGGTTTACCTGTTAATTTGTTCTTCAACCGTTCAATTTCTTCATTTAATTTTTTAATCTCCTTATCACGGCTTGTATTTACTGTAACACAAACTGGACCTTGGAGGTTCTGTACTGTCTGCGTAGATTCTTAAAAATCAGAAAAGGAAAGAAAGGTTTTCAACAAAATATATCCCAATTCCTCCTAATGAGCAGAACAAATAATCTAAACAAGAATAAACCACTAACCTTGCAATTTTCTGTTCAAATCCTGCTTTTCTTGCTCTAATTTCCGTATCTTTTTTTCATAGCCTTCTATTTGTGAAGTGTTCTTTAAGTCGTGCTGTACATCCGTATCTTTGGTTACAGGCTCAGATTGCATCACAGTCTTTAAAGTGCCTCTATCAGATAAAGAGCTGAAAACACATAAGTTAGAACACTTTAATAAATACTCACAGCAGTCTCTAGCAGCACCATGCTGGGATTTCACCAAATACATACCTTAAATTTACAAGAACAATTAGGGCAGTAATTGATACTGTTGAGACCACTGTAGATGAAGCTGTTATTCCCTAGCAACTGTGTATACTGCCGTAGGATTGGGATACCTGCACTCAGGACTTTAATGATGCAGGTGTACATTCATTTCACAAACTGCTAAAGAGATTTAAGATGTTAACTCTCCTATGCCAAAACTTACTACTACAGGACAGCAAAGTAAGCAGGTAAGTGTACCTGCACTGAGAGAGAGTTGAGACACCAACTCAAAAGTTGACAATGTGACAAAGATAGATTAAGCCACACAATTTCACTCTGATGAGATGTGTTTACTATATTCTTTCTGAATTAGTATAGCATGGATTAATGAACCCAGCAAAGGGAGAAAAAAAAAAAAGAATAGCAATCAGGTCAGAATAACCTTAGCATCAGAGGACAAGTAAATGTTTGAGGGATCTCTGAAGTCAGAGGCAGGTAATCTCACAGCTGGACAAAGTGATAACAGTTTGTCCATGCTCACAACCATGTATGTTAGCTTAGCCTGCCAGCAGGATTTTGGAGAAAAGATCTAATCCTGAACTTTTCCTGATAGACATACAACATGGACAAAACTTGCTCTCAGTCTCTCAATGCTGGAACACCAAGTTTATACTAAATTGGAAGTGACATATATAGTCCCTTAACTTTCATTCATTTCAAGTAGATAAAATATTAAATACAAAAGCATCTAAACTTGGTAAGCATGATTGAAATATGTTTAGACATTTGGGGGAAAAAAAGGGATAAAAGTTTATCCACAGGTACATCTATGGACATCAACCTTTCTACATGGTTACAGAATAAGGATTTCCTAGAATTAGCTGCAACAAGTTTAACAACCAACATATTCCTTGCTTACCTATCGGTTGTGTATGTAAATCCAACGAATGGTAAATGCAATCCAGAAAAGCCTGTATGAGAACTTGGCGGCACCACTTCCTGCATGAAAACAACATGCATGAAAATCCAAGAGAACCCACCCAAGCAATTTATTTAGCCTCAACAGTTAAAGAGAGACAACTACCATACAAACTTCCTCAGCGTATACCAATCGACAAGTAGCATTTACACTTTATTGTGTAGTCTTCCATTGTCCCTGCACCTTATTTCAGATGGGTCACTTTATGTAACGACCTGAATTTAGGAGCCTTTTGAACTACAACTTGAAAGGGCAGCACTTCAACAAGTTCAAAGCACAATGCAATTAGCAAAAGAAAATTTGAAATGTCAAGTTCCTAATTAAAAGTGAGCTGGCACCAAAATGCATGCTATTACTTTTAGTATGCTAGTCATAACTACATATATAATCAAAAAGAATGCCAAAAGCTCTTAATTTCTTGGAATACAAACTGATGAACCACAATAGTCCTCTGCTCCTCCTGACCCAAGTTTTTAAACAACTACACAACAGAAATGGAGGGAAGCATCAATGTCCATACTCTAAAGTGAGTAGAAAAGCAGCAGTGTGACTCTCTCACCTGCACACCCGTGATTGCAAGCTGCATGAAGAATGTATGTGTATTTCTGAAGACATATTGGGTTTTTTTCACCCTTAAATAGGAATAAAAGCAAGTACTACCTCCTTGAAAAGGTAAACTAAAAGGGCAACTAAAGAAATTTTTTCCCATCTAGATATGTTTTAACTCGGACCATGTAACATTAGTCCACCTTGGCACATGCTACCATCTAGAAAAGCAGCTCACGATTTCTGATAACCCAAAATTCCAGAGATTAAAAGATTTGAACTTTTCACACTTTAAATTACTTATTTTTAATCTCTTACATTACTTATTTTTGAACTACCTTATAGTGCAGCAAGATTGCACATTTGCATTAGTAATATTTAAAAACAAAGACTCACTGGATTTCTTAATACATCATCATCTACATCAAAGTTTGAGGTGTCAGAAGGACTGCTAACATCTGGAATGTAAGGTGCTTCTAGATTTCGGATGTTGTCCCAATTAAGTCCTTCAAAAAACGCATGAGACTTAAAATCCTCTATTCCATTCTGTCCCAGTCTACGCTCCCTACTGCAGATAAGTCGCTGAATAAGATCTTTCGCTTCTTCGGATACATCTGTAACATGGGATGGAAACTGAAATCGTTCCTGAAAAAAAACAACAAAACAGAGGAATTTTTAGAGAAGAAATCCCTTCCATAGCTTTCAACAGCAGTTTCAAAAAGAACATGCTGAACTGCACCAATAAAATTGGAAATTAATAGTCAAACACTGTTCTAGTTCTGGCAAGCAGCAGAAGAGCACAATGCCACACACTTACTGATAAGATTTTTGTGTGTGTGTGTCTGACAATGGATTTCAGAAACAAGTAATCATTTCTCAATTACTTTAATAATACAGATCTGTTTGAAAATAGCTTCAATCATAAAAGCTCTATGAAGAAAAGTAAATTTGTTTTGAGACATATGGGAATTTGACACAATACAATATATTAAAGATCATACAATAAAGGCAGACCCTCACTGGTATTATTAGTCACAAATCCACTGATCTCCTGAAGATGTATTTCTTGAGATTTCATTCATTTCAACTCTTAAAAGGCTACAATGATAGTCAATGCTTTAGAAAATACTGTTATATTTAAGGATGTATTTTTCTAATTTATAGATAAGATACTTGGTTTTCTTACCAAAATATAATCTACATTTAGCTAAGACTAATGTTGCCATAAATCAACAGAAGATCTAAAAATACTGTTTACCATTAACACCTGAAATTACTCTAGATAAGGATCGGGAAAACTTTTCTGTACTTTAGCTTGCTACTACCACTGAGTAGTTAGAAAAGGCTTTACCTGTTTTGTTGTGGTTTTGGTGGTTTTTTTTTTTTGTTGTTGTTGTTTTGTTTTTTGTGTTTCTTTGTTGTTGGGTTTTTTGTTTGATTGTGTGGGGTGTTTTTTGTTGTTGCTTGTTTCCAGTAAGAGCACATATATCTCTTTTTATAACACAACTTCTCAAGTTTAAAAGAAATCATTAGGGACCAAACCAGTGTAATTGAAATGAAGCTTAAAAATTTCCATTAAAACATATCCAATCATAGTATTTTAATCTTATTTGGACACACAATGAATAAGTCTGTAAGACAACAGCTTCAAGTGTCCTCTCAAATAGTTTAAGAGCCAGGTAGTCAGATCTTGCAACTACTTAGTTCATTGAAGAAATTAGAGAGAGATTAATATTCATCACAGCAAGGGTGTCAGCTCTGGCAAAGATTTCATGTCTTATCCACCACTGCCTCACTGTGAGAGCACAGGACTACAATCACGGATAAACTGCACTCATCCTGGGGAGAAGAAAATGAAACAATACACACTCTGCAGTAGCTTCTGGCTATGTAAGGATGAGTACACACATAAATAGACTCTCCTAATACAGGTCCCGAAAGGACAACATGAACTGGTTTATTCTCATTCTCTAATGTTCAAATGCACCCAGAAATTCCTACACTTCTCTAAACTTTGACCCTGGACAAATCCCCTGACCTCATGATCTTCATACATCTCAAGTTCATGTTTTTCTAGCACTTCTACTCCAGGCAACTCCCCCTGACTTCAGGTTCTTCACACAACTCATGTCTACATTGGTTGATTTGTCTGTTCCCTTTTTTGTACTGTTATCAGTGTGACAGCAAATGTGCACAACTGTGTAAGCAACACATTTCTTCATTTCCCCTAACACAGTCCAGAGGACATTTTCAATGGGCCTACCATTCTGTGATGACTGCTTATATTTTCCAGTAAGAACATCAGCATCTAGAGAAAAGTTTCCATCTGACAAAGAATTCCATTTTTGCAGTTCAGAGAAGCAAATATTTGTAAAACCTGAACCAACAAACTTACACATCTACAACATCACAAAAAACAAGGAACCACTACCACTTCAAAATCTTTAAGTGATAACAGATCCTCAGTAAAAACTATAAACTCAGTGAATACACAGAGACTCAGTAGAGTTCTTACTTCATGATTCATAATCTTCCCATAGGTTTCTACTAATGACTCTGCATAAAAGGGTGTTTCACCATACAGCATTTCATACATGCAGACACCCAGTGACCACCAGTCACATTCTGGTCCATATTTTCCCATTCCATCTTCCATTGCTTGTAGTATCTCAGGGGAGATGTAGTCAGGTGTACCCACTGCTACTGATGACTGCACCTTAAAAATAAGGCAAACATAATTTTTTTTTTAAGTTTTCAGCAACCCCCAGCGACCTTCTCGCTCACACACTAGTATTTACGACAGAGACATCACCATATCATTCTGGAAGAGATTTAACAAATCAGAGCAACAAAATAAAGAAATATTAAGAAAATAACAGACACCAAATATTAAGCTCCAGTATACTTCTATCTACATAAAATCAGTTGATGTGTTTTATTCTAAACACAGCAGAACCCTAAAATAAATAACAGACATTGTGAAGGCAGAAAGACAAGTGCAGAATGTATTTTGGTTTTCTGTCCTTTTATACCTGAATATTGCAATTGACTGCCTGAAGTTGAAGTGAAAAACAACAAAGTAGGAAACTTCAAGCCTTGTGCCTCCAACAGGACTTTGGGTTCTTTGACCATGGGTCACCTCACATGATGCCCTGTCTGCTGGTGGGAGATGGGGTGCCTCTCTCTCAAAGGGGGAGGTTTATATCACAGGGGTTGGCTGGACTTGTTAATCGAGCTTTAAACTGGATTTGAACGGGGGAAGGGGAAAAACCATGCTTGCTGGGAGCAAGCCTGGGATGCTTGTGAGGTGGCATGCCAGCTCCACTGCTGCTTCAAGGGAGGTAGGGGACAATCAGCCATGTGTTGGGGAAAATGCAAAGGGTATTGAGGAGTTGGGACTCACCGGACAACCTGGGAATGATCAAGTAGATGGGAAAGAGAAGGGGGATAATGATATTACCAGGCCTTCATGTGATAGGCTGAGGGATGACACACCAGGGTGGGAGGGATGGGGGCGCTAGTAAGGGCCTTCAGCCTGTTGCCATGCAGCATGCTGGGGACACAGAAACACAGTCTAATTTTCATACAGAGATGAGCTTCACTGTGAGGGTCATAGAGCACTGGAGCAGGCTCCTCAGAGAGGTTGTGGAGTCTCTTTCTCTGGAGACTTTCAAGACCCATCTGGACGCATTCCTGTGCGACCTGTGTTAGATTCTATGGTCCTGCTCTGGCAGGGGGCTGGACTAGATCTCCGCAGGCCCCTCCCAAACCCTAACATCCTGTGGTCCTGTGAAAACTGGTGTTACTATTAAAGACTGAGGCAAAGAAGGTATTAAGTACCTCAGCCTTTTTCACTGTGTTTCCCTCTACAACCTCCTTAGCTGTTCTTTTGTTGCAAATAAATTTCTAGAAATAGTTATTAACTGTCTTTGACAGCAGTAGCCACATTAAGTTATAGCTAGGCTTAGTTATGTCCTCATTTTGGATACTTCTACTTCAAGTCTGTCACGGCTTCTACGTTCCTGGTCACCTGTGATTCTATCATATAAATAACATCAAATTTGTATCCTTTTTCAACAAAGGCCTTTAGACAGTTCATTAAAAAATCCCAGGAGGACTCAAATGGCCAGTAGCAGAAAAGGTAAAAGAATAACACAGTAAAGGGTAGCAGGCTGTAAAACAAGTAGATGAAGATGTAAAAAATGGGTTTATATGCATGTTGAGTTATTCTCTTCCCTCAATGTTTAGCATGTCACTAAGCTTAGAATCCATCAGCTCCCTGATGCACACTGACAATGTCTAGTTGCTGTAAGACCACCAATTCATTTCAAAGGTATCACTACTGAGCAACCCAGTTAAATTTTGCTTCATACATACTGTGCCATCTTCACTCATTTTCAGACAGGACCCAAAGTCTGCCAGTCGTATGTGGCCATTCATGTCCAACAGAACATTATCAGGCTTTATGTCCCTGTCATAAAAGAAAGAGGTGAAAAAATTAAAATACATAATATTAGCTATGCTTGCAAAGACTAATCTTGCATCAGAGTAACAAAGAATTTTATGTTGGATACCCACTGATGAAAACAGTTTTTATTGCACTAAACTAAACTCTCTTCCTGCCCAACTTAAAACTTTGTCCATGATACTGAACCCAAAGATTACATCAGATTTTCCAGCTCAAAGTTGAACAAGCAGAATAATTACAGTGAGTCATACTGAGTGCAACAGATAGGCAGTTTACTTCATCAACATAATTTCAAGATTATATGCATCACAATGTATTGTTTAAAGGCAAGAAAAGATGAAAGAGAAAAGGCAATCTTTCAGTCTCAAGGGTTTTTTGACAAGACTTATAACTTCTAACTTATTATCTAGAAATATTTTTCCATTGCTTCTCAAAATGCCATTTCTGTTTGCAAGTATTCTTCATTTGCTATTCAACATACTACTTCTCAACACATTTGCCCGTGCAGATACCTAAAGACCGTAGCAACCCAGGTACATACTCTACTAACCCAGAAAACTAGACCCTCTCACTATTCTTTCTCAATACACTCACTGATTTCCTATTGTTAAACTTATTCCATATATTTCAGTTCCAGATGCCATCAACATTTCCTTGCAGTCCCAAAACTAGAAGTCAAGGTCAATGAGTGCAAAGGACTATTAAGGCTTATATACAACTATACACCCACTTGTTTTTAAAGAACACTGCTCACAGTGCCAGTTGAAGCATTAGCCAATCTCATCCAACACATTTCTACTCTGCTTTGCATGCAGATCTCACTTGCCTAAGGAAACACTGCTTCTGATCAAAAAAGCTTAATGTCTCATCATGAAGTTCTACGAGTTCCTATCTACAGCTAACAGGTCATGTAAGTCCTTAAAGGATCCTAGAAATCCTCTCCAGACCAAACATGCTTCCTCCTACTCCATTCCAGTTACAAAGCAGTAATTCCTCAGACATTCACCCATCTCCTGTTCAAGGTGTATGTTTTGGCTTCAGAGCCATTCATTCCTGTTGCCCCAACAAGCACCCATTCAGTCCTGTGCAGGGATGTAGCTAGTCAGTTAGAATCATAGAATGGTTTGGGTTGGAAGGGACCTCCAAAGGCCATCTAGTCCAACCCCCTCTGCAGTAAGCAGGGACATTCTGAACTAGATCAGGTTGCTCAGAGCACTGTCAACCTCACCTTGAATATCTCCAGGGATGGGGCATCAGCCACCCCCTTGGGCAACCTGTTCCAGAGTTCCAACACCCCCATGGTAAAGAACTTGTCCCTAACATCCTATCTAAATCTACTCTTCTCTAGTGTGAAACCACAGCCCCTCATCCTATCACTACAGGCCTTTGGACACAGTCTCCATCCTTCTTGTAGGTCCCCTTCAGGTACTGGAAGGTTGCTAGTAGTCTCTCTGGAGCCTTCTCTTCTCCAGGCTGAACAACCCCAGGCAGGTCCCTCAGCCACCTTGCTCACAAACGGGTGCAATGGTGCCTCCAGTGAACTTCTTTGAGTATGTAACATATTTAAACCCCCACATATTGACCACATTTGGGCATAAAGAGATAAAGGGACCTGCGAAGTCAGATACAGTGCTAGTATGAGGTCCACTTCTTGCGAGCCAGCACTTTCAGTGAGTTATCATGAACCCACTCCTACGACCATAAACTGTTTTCAGTCAACTGAAAAACCTCACTTCTCTCAACCTTATATTTTTAACTTCTCTGTTTACTGAAATTAAGCTACAAAGTCAGCATATAAAGAGACAACTGCAAACATTTCCAGAATTAACATAATTTTGCTTTGTAACTGACATATACATAGTTGTTAAATCTAAAAAGCAAACAAAGGACAGAAATTCTCACTTGAACAACACTCTTGCAACGATGAAACAGTATTTATCAAGTGCCTCTCTTGCATTACTCACAGCTCTTCTGAAGCAATTGCTCCAACAGAAAGCTAAAAAGGCATAAATATTTTTTTCTACCTTCTTGATCCATTTCCTCTGACAGAGAATGAGGAATATTCTACAATTCTTCACTGCTGCAGAATACAAGCTAAGTTAACATGATGGTAGGCACTGCTCTTAAATAAATATCCTGTGTGCAGAAATTATTTGACTGGCATATACCCACTCCTTACAAAGTTGCTTGAGGATGACCTCAGTTAAAGAGGTGCAGTGATGTTATCATGGGCTTACTGTGTGTAAATTTTGCAGAACATCTGCTTCAAACTTCTAGGTTGGACAAAGGCAGACAAATACTCATGAAGTGAACTGAGATTAAGTCAAGAAGCTTGATCATAAAGAAAAGCTTAAGGAAAAGATTAGTCAGATAAACTGCTTCCAATATCAATCCATCAAAGATGGATATTTAAAATGCAATAGCTTACACAGCTATTATACAGTATATTGTAAGCACTGACAGCAGTTTACCTGTGGCTACTGTGCCCATTTGTATACACAGTAACATTCTTAGGATTAACTTCATGTAACTGTACATGCATTTTTTTGCCAAGTGAGACAGTATTTTACCTGTGCACATAATGCAGTTCATGTATGGAATGTATAGCAAGCACCATTTCACCAATGTAGAACCTAGCCATATCTTCAGGAAGCTTGTCTTCAAACTTACTGAGAAGTGTCAGTAAGTCTCCACCAACATAGTAGTCCATCACTAAGTACTGAGAAAAGAGAGAAATAAAGCAATGAAGTATTGAGAGATAGCTGGTAAGAAAAAACAAATTGAAATTAATTAGTTAACACCTGAAAAGCCCTTTCACTACCTTTTTTTCTTCCTGTGCCTGGGACAAGTAGTCTAAATTGGTCATATTTTGCATTGCTTTTATTTGTTTATTTAGTGTTGAAAGATATCATATTCCCCTAATCTCAGTAAGGATCACACATTCAGCTCTTACTATAAAAACGAACCCCAAAAACCAATGTACAACAGCCACAAACAAGTAAATCAGGGTGATTTTATTTCCTTCTTAATTACAGTGTCACACGAGGAAAATGATCTAGTACCACCAAAACTAACGTAAGCTATCAACCCTTAAACTGTCCAGAATATGAACAAAAAACTATAGTTAAAACAATACTTGATGCAGCTTTGTCTAAAATATACATTTTGCTATCTTATCTTATATGCATTATTGCTAAAATATACATTTGCTATCTTAGTTTTGTTAGCATCTCAATACTACTCAATACTACTAGTGGTTCTAAAAGCATGACTTATCACATCAACATCTTCAAATACTCATCTTGGCACATGCCACCTCATGGATGCATAACACACCTGGCAGGAGCTTTGTGACACTGTATGTTAGAGATGCCCATGACAACACAGAGGTACTATGATGGGATTTCCCCCCCCCATAAAACATAAATGTTCTTTTGAATGTATTTCAATGAAAAAGCAAACAGCCTCCTACGCTGGTGAGCCATTATCCAGTTCATGCAAAGCACCTACATGGACAGGGTAACATGAAAAAAAAGGGACTCAGACTTGCTATTTGTTTCACATACCACAAAACAAGGATTAGATTTTGCTTATTTCCTAACAACAACCATCACAAGACGATTTGATACATGGCTTTAGGAGTAATTTCACTTAGACTGGAGTTAACTTTCCAATGCAGTCGTATTTTTCTCCTCAGTGTAATGCAGGCTACTGTCCCTGATAGATTCATCTTCCAGAAGGGAAGCAAATTAAAGAAGAGAGGAACCCAAAGAAACATGAGTGCAATACTAACCACTCCCTTGCTATCTTTTGGCTTAGAAGAGTGACTCTAAAGAGTATAGATGTTGATATGCTCTCCATCCTATTCAACTTACAGCTTAATCCAATATGCAATTTTCATCACTTTATGTTGAAATCAATCAGTCCAAATTGCACAACATGTGCTGGAACACTATATGAATGCAAGAATATGCCTGAAAATGAAAGGCTACTGACAGGAACCAGCAATCACAGTACATTAGAGGTTGGAAGGGACCTCAAGAGATCATTGGGTCCAACGCCCTACAAAAACAGGATCACTTAGGGTAGTCCACAGAGGAAGGCATCCAATCTTTTAAAAGGAATACTGTATTAAAACACTTTCACTCAAATTCAAGGCTAAGAGCTTATAGAACCTTCTGTGGGAGCTGAAATACCCTGTCAATGAGACAAGGTAATGTACTTCCCCCTGCTCCCAATGTTCATAACTCAGCAAAACTTTGCTGACCCACAAAATGAGGCCCTTGGATCAGAGGAAGATGGTGAGACATCTTTTTAAGAAAGTCAAATTTTATCCATCTTCTAGTTGACAGGGGTCTTCTGGCCAGGATGCACTTTTCCCTTCACACAGTGTTTAAACAAAGATTATTCAGATGGTGAAATCTAATAAAGGTATTGCATTCCTTCCAGGGAAGTGACTACATCAAACAGGGTGAGAGTACTTGGAAATCAAAGGGAAAAAAGACATTGAAATACCCTCACTCAGAACACTCAGAAGCCCTTAAGAGGGCTTCTTAAGCAGACAAACAAACATGTTCTTCATGAATGAGACTGGGAAAGAAATTTTTTATGGTAAATCACATAATCTGGAAGAGATTAAGAACTTCAAGTCCTGTACATGTTTCTAATAATCATGGACTATGTTTCACCTACACCATAACTGATTCAGCAAAATCACCAAAGGCTTACTTAACCCATCTTGATTCAAACTGTCTCTACAAAAGCTTTCCAAGAACCAGAAAAAAGCCATGCTAACATTTCCGTGTTATGTGATTCAAGAGTTGGCTGTTCAGAACACTACTGCATGGTGTATTACCTCAAAATTATTTTAAAACTACAGGAGTAGACCAGAATATGAACCCCAGTGCATCCACATTTTATAAAATGTGGGTTTTTTCTTGTATCTAAGTTCTGCATCATCACATGCCCTACTAACACTAAACAGAGCAAGTAAACCCCCAAGTATTTTACACTCCCCAAGGGCAGCTGCTACTTTTCTACCTTAACATCTTACCTTCTCTTTGTCTCATTCTGAACCCTGTATCATGCAGCCAGAAATGTATGGCAAAGCCCTAGGTGTAGAAAGACACCAAGGTTCTTTTCTCTCTGTTTCAGGGTTATCTTACACGGTTTTGCATCTAAGAACCTCAAGCTATAGTGCACAAAGATCACTAGGAACAGATACCAGAACCTAGAGCTCTCTTTTACAGGACCAACATCCATTTCAGGTTGGAGAACTAAGTTCTGTTGTCTGATCTTGACTTGTTCTCAGCACAGCTAAAAAGTAAACTAAATCTTCACATCCAAGTGCTTTAATATGGCAGCTCTCCTCAAGACATGAAAAAATGTGGCTATAAACTTCAAGCTTAGCAGAGAACTGAACAGAGACCTTTCAGCCCATGGATGAGTGAACCGCTGAAATGGTATGGAAGAGAACCTTCTGCCCAGGTTTTTGGATAAAAGTCACTTCCTGACATGCTTCATGTTTTCTTCACACATCATTTACAACAGAGCAACTGAGATGCAGATACACTCCATCTGTGAGCACCAGACATTTACATGAAGTAGATGCTGAGTAACAGACCATTGGAAGGCAGCATCTCAGCACATGCAGAACCAGACCTCAGGCAAGCTGGGAATCTGCTGACTTTGGCTGCTAGGCAGAACTGTTGCTTTCTTAGATACTGGATCTTAAATTAGATGCTAGATGTCTAAATTACGCTGTCAAGTCAAACTTTAACATGCAAATGCCTTTGGGAACTTGGGAGAAAAGAAATGTATTATACTGCCATAGCTTGCTTGGAAGGGATTTGAATAAAACTGTACAAGCCACACGGTATCACTCTCTGTACTGCCATTACTACTGCTCACTGTCTTGAACAGCTAACAGCTTTTCCTTAGGTAGTGCCACTCTCACAAGCTCCTTCAAAATAGGTTATAGGATGTCTTAGGTTCTTTTTATGGAAGTCTGAAGGCTGTTTGGTTCTGAGGGAATCAAAATCATGAACTGCTTTCATGAGACAGGGCCAGCAATTGTTACATTTTGAGAGGTTAAAAATCTGGACCTATTCAATGGAAACAGCCTGTAAATGAGGTTTTATGCTTTGCCTACTTACTTGCTTAGGTTACGCTTGTAGTTCCGAAAATACATTTAACATGATAGTCAAAACAATTTGTTTTATTTCTGTAAAAATGTTTGAGTATTTTCTAATCTTTCATATACTTAGTTCCTGAACTCATTGGTAGCTTCTTATCAGTATGTTTTTTATGTATAATCACGTGTTGCTACTGTGGTGCTACTAGCTAAAAAGCGTTAAAAGAGGTGAAAGCTTCCATATTACAACTACGTCAGTTTTCAGCGAAATAGCAGGTTTGCAAACCCTGCCTCAGGTAGCCACACAGAAGCTGTATGGTTCAATACATTGTACTATGTTAGGGCTTTACTGACTTTGCTCCTGACCAGTACTCTCTTGATCTGTGTAAGTTAAATATAGCTTCTATGTTACAGTTCTAGTAACTCACTCTTAAAAAATGTAATAGGAGTAATGACTTCCTAAATGGTTGTTAAGGTCTCTCAAACTACTGAAATGGCCAATCTGCTGATTTTAAACCATATTCCATTTCATTTTAAGAAGCTAGTTTTCTTCCTAAGACTTATAAAATACCAGTTTGATCAGAATTTTAGAATAAAATTTTAAATTAATTTTGCCATTTAAAAACAAAATCTTGCTTTAAAAGACATTCTGAAATGTTAAAGTAAAAATATTTCTTATAGAGTTAACACCTCCCAAATTATTTAATTGCAATGCTATAAAAAACATTAAACTCAAGCATAATATATTTTATGCATGGACAGACTAATTAATGTAAGGTACTATATACTATAGTGCTACACAACTTTTTCACTTTCTTGAAGTTACAATCAGTCCCTTTGAAGTCTTTCTTCAAGGAGAAAACCAGAATGCTGAAACAGCTGTGAGGTATGAGTGGACTGATTTAATGCACTAATATCCTTAAACACACCATAAATACAGTTCTTTCATAACTTAAACCTTTTAAGGTTGCTGATGGATCAAACATACCAAATAGTTCTCATCTTGAAAGGCATAGTGCAATGTAGTAATCCACTGACAATCTCCATTCACCAAGACATTTCTCTCCTCTCGGAAGCAAGCTGTCTGAAAGAAGAGAGAGGAAAAAGCCATTGTCAACATCAACAAGTAGTTTTCACAAGATGAATATATATGGATGTTTTGTGGGATTATTTAAAATTAGTGAACAGAGGTCTCCATTCATTGGATTTCAGTCTGCACAAATGACAAGCCAGGGAATCTCTGCAGGCTTGTAGTTGGGCATTTATTCACTCTAATCCTGACTGCAAGCTGAATTAAAAAAAAAAAAAAAAAACACACCAAAAAAACCCCAAGAACGAACACACAACACATGCCCCCACCCCCAAAACACCAAAAAGCCCACAAACCAATTTGAGTCAACACTGAACCTTTGTTCTGGAATCTATTTTTAAAAGACAGAAAAGTGATAATTTGGCACTGCAACCTGTAGCAGAAACATAACGGCTCCAGGAAAGTAAGTCTGGTGCTTCTGAAAAAGACCTTTGTGAAAACAGTTTTCGAGCATGCTATTCTTACATTACAGTTCCAGACACTGCCAACAGAGCATAGGCAGTAAGCAAATTTTACTATTGCTGCCTTGGCTTTGTCCAGTATAATAAGTTTTCAATAATCTTTATTCCACTTCAAATAGCACACTGCAACACTTCAGAGAAGCGAGCTCTGTGTAACAAGTTTTCTCAGCATCTTCACATAAAACCAATTTTATAAACTTCAAGTGAGTTCTCGTTAATAAAAATATATTAACGTTTTTATTGGATCAGAAGCATCAAGATGCAGACTTGGGACTGTTTCACTACTCTCAATTGAGAGTCATTATTAGCATATTCAGTAGTTGCAGATTCAAGTGTTTGGATTCCAGATAATAATTAATTTTCTGGGCCGTTGCTGCTTGTCAAGATGCCTTGGAAAATGCACCATGGAAGAAACATGCCTGGGAAGCCCAAGCCTTACCACATACTGATTGCATCTTATAAAGGTATCTCAACAATTTTTGTCTTTAAGGAAGCAAAATTCAATTTACTTTTCTACTGAAGAACACCACACTGTGGCCATATTGTAAAGTTAGCAATTACTGGTGCAGAGAGATGTAAATTGTAATTAAATGTTAACTAACAGCAGTTTAATGGTTTATGAATGCAAGGCCAAAGTATCACATAAAGTTTGGCAGCGACAGCAGCTCCAAGTAACCCTATCCACTGCCCGCAGCACCAGAGCACAGCACTTCTCAGTTCATCTGGCATCACAATGTGAGGAGGCTGCCAACACAAAACTAGTTTGTTTACTTTCAAAGACATCAGTTCCTTGATCCAGTTCACTGTGCAACCTCAAATAGCAGGGGAATGTTATGAACACTTCAAAACCAGTAATGCTGCTGAACACTTTGCATCATGAATTCAAAGTATAAAACTCTCCTTCTCTGCTTATGCTAGCTTAAAAGGCCTTGAGACATTCTTTGAAAAAGTATGACAGCCTACCTAATCAGCCAGTCAGGGCTTATTTGAAACTGTCAGCAGTAACACACCAAGGACTATGAATTTTGCTGTCAGAACAAGGAATACAAATGATCCACCTTATCAACATAAAATGGCATGACTATTTTTGCTTGCATGCCATTTATGGCTGTCAGTTGATGTTTACTAATCCTTCCTGTATTTTAGTGGTTTCTGACCATATGGGTTTTATTCTTTCAGCTAGTACACAAATAACTTTTTGCTATGTTTAATAAGTCATAAGAACCAAACAAAAAACAGTATAACAACGTGCTTCTCAGACCACTGATGTAGTTGGGATAATAAAATACCAGATGTCTACTTTTCAATGGAACTCCCCGCTCAAGGGGCTATTGTATTCCTGCAAGCTTTATTTTAAAAAACTAACAATTTTTACTGCATTTGGGAAATTTTAATCCCCCAATGCTTTATGAACATCACTGATATGCAGGTTATAACGTCTTGCTCATCCAGAAAAGCCAAATCAAGTGAGCAAACCTAACAGGAAAAGACAAAGGGCACAGCAGAGAAGACAGTTCCTTTATTGGCTTTTGCAGAGGAGAAAACCAGTGGACAGAGAACTTGGCATGACTGCTACTTGTCCTAAGTGTATATTGGGAAAATTATTGCTCATTATACATCTTTCTTGGTGGATAATCCTCTTTTACCTCTTGCCTGCTTGACAGGGTAAGAAGAGTTATTTGCATAAATTGAAGACTATTTGTAAAGAGCTGCTTTCTCAGGACATCTCTACATGTAAATGTTCTCATTATTTATGTAGGCCATTTAATTCACTTCAAAAATGACTGAAGTAAACCAGCATATCAGCATTTCCATTAGACTTCGAGAGCCCTCTATGTAAGCATTTGGGTATAAAACAATTCTACACTGATCTACGGAAATCTGTGTAGAAAGGACACCAAATTTCTGACATCCAGGGGAAGGCTTAGTGCAGAACTGCTGATGCAGCAGAGCCAAGAGTGTGAACTCTCCTGACAGGTCAAAGAAGAGCCGAGTAGCAGTGGCTGCTGCCACTTGTAAAGAAAAGCATGGACCAATGGATACAGTGTGACTAAATCAGGCAAAGGCCGTGGCAAAGAGGGGCTTGACTAGAGGAAGGAGATTTCTTCACGGCAAAAGAGCTGGCACAAACTCGCTAAAAGGAAGGGAGGGACGCAGGCTAGGGGGAGGGGATTTCAGGAAGGGGACAGAAGAATGAGACAGGGAAAGGCCAGCAGGATCAGTCCTAAGCAAGCGAGCTAGCCTTTGCCCCTTAACAGAACTGCTGCAAGTATTAATGTGTTTAATGTTTTTTCCCTTCAAATCTATTGTTCATTTACCTGCTGACTTATGTCATGTTACGTTTGCCATAAGGTTTTCCTCTCCTGTGCTGGAGTAGGTGTTCTAGAATACACCACTTCCCATGACATATTCTTAGTAGGTCCTTTCTTAATCTGTGAAGTGCCCACTCACATTTATGTAATTTGTTGTGACAATGTACATCTTGTTTCACCAAAAATACTCTTCTGAAACAGATTTACCTTCTTAACATATTTTGTTTTGCAATCAAATCTGTGATTCCAAAATATTTATTTATAGCTTCACCAGTTACAAAATTCCTGGTACAGACTGTAGGATGCAAAGCTCTTAAATGTATACTTTCCCAGTGCAAGAGAAAAAAGACCTTTTCATACTGTTTTTTTTTTATATAGCTGTGAATGTCATAGTAGCACCAATGTCAGCTTTCATGTGCTCTTTAACTTGCCTTTATTGTAAACAAAAATCTGGCCAATAAATTCAAAGTAAGAACTAGGGCAGTCTGTCTGGTAAATGAATACACAGTAATGCTAGGAACAACAGATGCCTGGAAGGGACTGTCAGACTTGATTGTATTAAAACAGATTAAGAAAAAAAGAAAAAAGAATGAAGCTCCAACATTCACAAAATAATTCCTAATCTGGAAGAGCTTCAATGTAATTTTCCTACTGCCACTAAAAAAATTCTCTGTTTTAAAAAATCACATTACTTACCTCTGCTCTTTTAAGCATTTCCCATTTATTTAGAATTTTCATTGCATAAATGCGCTCTGTACACTTCATTTTAACAACTGCAACCTAAAAAAATAAGATAACAAAAGCAAGGTCAGAGAAATACAATATTTAAATAGCTTCATATTCACATCAAACCATGATCAGAGAAAGACAAATCTCAAAAACCTTAATGTTCACAAATTAATGTTACTAAGGAATCACAGTGACTAGCTCACATGCTGAGAAACTAAAGGTTGAGTCTAGCTAATCCTATATTCCTCCTATATTACTACCACGTGCTTGATGCTCAGCACACCATGTGTGGTCAGGTGTTCATGATCAAGTACACCAGGGATGATACAGAAGGAGCATGAAGCTTTTCATACGAAGATGTGTAGTAAAGCTGCATTGTTTGCCAAGAACAAGCAATGCTTGTAAGCCATGCCTTCAGTCAATAAGGCAACATTTTAAATGGCAGTCTGAGCAAACAAGAAAGGCTGCTGTCAGTAAAAATACACTACAGTTGACTAATTTGTTTTCATATTTCACATTTCAGGAACTTGAAAGGTATTTGCAAATTAACATGCTTTTGTGTAGTGTATGCAGATACCTAAAAAGAAGCAAAACCAGTATTGATTTACTTGTTCAACATTTTGCTTGAAGCATTTTACTGTGCATCCTGTGTATTAAACTTGCTTAGACTGGTCTATTATGAACAGTAGCCCCTCACATAGCTGAACTGTGGGAGAAAAAACAGAAGAATACAAAACTTCAATGCTTAGGAATGCAAAGACTTAATTTTGACCAATACTTGTATTCTCCAAGACCAAAACTAATTCTTGCAGTAAAGCCGTAATTCCCACAAAAATCTTTCAGTTGGTAAAAGAAAAGCAGGCATCATGACTAAGACACCAACATTTTCAGACTATACATGGACTGCTTGAATATTTCTGCTCCTTCTCAGCTCACCTCTATTTCAGAAGTATAAAACCAACCACCTTTCACTGCATCCAACAAAGCTTTGAATAGCAGTGGAAAAAGTAACAGGAATCACATCAGCTGCTCTCTTCTGCTGCTTAAACTCTTATCAATAAGCAAATTAGGAGCTACTATTGCTGACTATAAACCAAGGTTGTAATAGTGCATCAAGTGGAGCAACACTACACAAAGTCAGAAGACCTGAGGAAGTATGAGGGAAATAAAATAACTCCCTGCACCTTCCCAGTAAAGAAGCACCAGATGAGAGGCAGAGGGGTAACTGGGATATTCACATTTAGACAGACACCTCACTCTGCAAATACATGCCTAAGCCTTCTACCCCTCAGTGTGTGAAGATCCCCTCCATCAGGTCACATAATGGATGAACACATCCAGTACACACCTGCACACAGATTCATGTAATGGAAATGCATCTTAATAGAAGAACTGATAGGTACCCATCACAGGAAAGACAAGGGAGGCTGGCCCTAAACACGTGGCTGGGAAAGACACAGCACTAAAAAGAAGCTTCTCTAAGAGACACAGGATACCCCACAGCTGCATTAGATCATAGTGCCTCCTGGCCTACAAACCTCCCACAGATACTGTCCATGCTCTGGGGGAAGGATACGAGAAGTCTCAAACACATGAGGTTCCTTGGCACATATGAAAACATTCAACACTGACCTTCAGTAATGACCTAAACAGTTTAGTCTTCCTCCTAGCCTTATTGCAGCCCTGCAGTTAAAAGCCACTGTAATACTTTCTCTCTATACACTTAATTGAATCATTACTGTAACATAGCTGAAAGCACAGTGTAAGTCACCCTATACTGATGCTGACATGACCTGTTAACATTTTAAACTCTGTTCCATACAGAATATGATGACTCAGGAAATAACCCCCTCTCCAGTGAAGGGACAGACCAGAACTGAGTGAAATTACCTGCTACAGATGAATAAAAGCTCTGGGGCAGAAGCAATTTGCAAGCATAGCTCACCAAGCCCTGAAGTAGCAGCATTCAAGTTTCATTACACCACAATGCTAGAACTGCTCAGCCATTTAAGTACAAATAAAGTGCACAAATCAGAACTCAGACATGCATCTACTGCACTTTATCTAAGGCCCCCACTGTTTGAGAGCACTGCAGGATGGCAGAAGGTTGAAGCATGCTCAGCTACTGAGGAATGATGCCAGCCTGGCATCGAGGAGGACATGCAAAACTGAGGAGCTCTGCAAACATTAGAACAAAGCAATATATGAGAGCAGGCCTGGAAAAAGAAAGAAGAAAAGGAAGCCAAATTGATAGGACCTGTTTAGCAATTCCTCAGTTGCTATCTATATTAGTGCTATTCATTTCCAACTGAAAGGACTACTTAAAAAAAGCCCAATTTAAATCTTCTGGAGGAAGATAATTGCCTTCTGTGGAAGAAAAAGTAAAACTAATAAAAGTAAAGTTGACTTCCACTTTCACATCAGGTGGTTATCAAGTTATGGCACCAGTAAACACACTTCTGCTTTAGTTGTAAGGGCAACCACCAGCTTCTTGTGCCAGTAGAAAAATCTGTGCAACCATAGAGCAAAACAGGTAATTCACTAAGAATTTTATCTCTTAGAAGGAACTTGAAAGGTGCAAAAGATGCCTAATAAAAGTAACAGAATTTTGGTCTGACTAGACCAAACTCCTCAACCCATTCTAATCATCAGATCTTGGTGTGGTTGGTTTGGTTTTTTAAGAAAACAAACAGAAATTTAACCCCCAAACCTCACTGATGTCTGAATTGAAACAAGGAAGCACAAACTAAATTATGCCTTAATAAACTGAATACTATTATAAGCAATATTGCCTCAGTATCACAAAAAATGCTACACCATTTGTCTCATATAACACCTCACCATTTCCCTGAGTAAGCTTTCTTTTACTTTCCTCAGCAGGTGGTAGTATTTCTAAGCATGCATTTCTCATGTGACATTTTGGCTGCTTCTGAGATGTTGTGGTATAGTTGGTCTTTATTACTTTTGTATTAATTCCTCTTTCTCTGGCATACCTCAAATTCAATTCACCACAGTGACCACTTTGTGAGACCAAACAGAAACATAATGCAATTGTACTAGCCATGCAAAACATCAGGTTTTAAATATAGTAGCTCCTATACTACATACCAATTCACCACATCTGCTACCCTAAGTAAAAATACTTGGTTGGTGTTCACAGGTATTCCAAAAGACACAGGTTTAAACACTGCTGCAAATGCTTTTTAAAAACATTGTTAAAGCACTTTAACAGCAAAAGGCACTGCTTCTGTCTTGGAAGATTAAAAATCTACTGGCTGAATGAGTGCTCATATTATGCACAGACTGTAAAAAAAACCCAAAATTTAATTTTTATGCTCACTCTTTATTTCCAAGGCTATTACAACTTACACTGTAACAGAAGTTTAAGAAAAAATAAAACTGTTAAGGATAATGAAAGGATAAAAATGCACAAGTTAAAGCAGCTGCTTCTGAAGCAGCTTCTGAAATAGCTTCTGAAGAAAAAGATTTAATATTCTACCCCAGGCCTGAAAGAGATAACTATGGTAGGTATACAAAACTATGAATGCCATGGAGAAGATGAACAGAGAACAATTATTTACTGTTTCTCATAACATGGAAGTTGAAAAGAATCAAAATAAGAAGGTAGCAAGATTAAGGATGTATTATTGTCACACAACAGTTTTGGAACTCAACCACAGGCTGCTGTGGACACCTAAGGATTCACAAAGCATGTAAGTACATGGTTAGTACCTGAGTAACACACGTAGCAGAAGTCTCTGTGACTACTGACCACATTTGAGTTACAGGTGTGGTTAGGGAGCCTTTGGAAGTTGGGAACCTGGGCAAAGGGATGGGATGTCAGTTAACTAAACCACACACACCTTTGACCCAGAATAACCACATCTGATGCCTGTGTCAAACCAAGAAAATTACAACTTACCCAACTTGCATCTCATTATTCTAGCATGTAATGGAGAATCAGGTTTTGAACAATAATTACATGAAAGTCATTTGGTAGAGAGATTTAGGTGATTCTGCTTTATCCAGTCTTCAAACACTGATAAGGAAAAATCCCAGATGCAGGGGTTCCCCCACACTGCAAACCCCCTTCCAAGCAAGCCGCATCGGTCTAAGCTGTCACTAAGTAATTTGATTACTATCACTGTGACTAGTCATGCTCAAGATTCATGACAACAAGGACACTGTAATAAAGATCAAGTACACTTCCTCAAGGACCTCAGAAAGTCTAATGAATCCTGGTGCCTAACTTCAAGACATATTTATGTCAAAAAAAAAAAAGAAGCAGGAAAACTGTGGCTAAAGCATAAATGAGCCAGCTGTATACACACCACAACACCCTATCAGATTTATATTACTTCTGCCATCCATTTTCTTCCCATCCTTTTTTTTGCCTCAAAGCTCTGTTTTGCTTGTACTAAAAAAAAAAATAAAAATTTAAAAAAGAACCAATATAGCTAAAATAACATTTTTTTGGCCTTTGGGAAGAGCTAGCATTTTGCTTCTTGAACTGTTTTATAGAACTGCTGCATTTCTATCTTCAAAGCTTACTGACAATAAGGCTGCAGTGTGCAAAGCCATTCTACACCAAGTTCTACCTTTCCTCACCTACAGAGTGGAGATCTGAGCAAAATCAGCCTTTACAAACACGACAGAGCTTCCCACCACTATACTCTGCCCTCTGAATGACATGATCAGCATTAGTAAGCAGTATCAAGTTAACAAATTTTCTTTTATGTAAACAGTAAGTATGGTGTAAGAAAGTGCAGAAATCATTTAAATATAAGACTGGATTTCCAAGAAACAATTAAGATGTCTAACAAAACAACTTCTTGGAAACCACATTGATATTAATTTCAAAGCAAAGATAAAACAAAGTTAACTAGGACACTGTTCATGTTCATGCCACATTAAACTTTCAGGTGACACATCCTCAAAGACTGGACTTTCAGGAACAAGGTGAAACAAATGCAAAAGGTTCACAGCTGAAAAGAAGAGGAACACAGACATATAGGTGATAATCCTTGTGCAACCAGCTGATAACAGCAGGTAGCTAAAGAAAAGGCAAACATGATTCTGGAATTCATAGGCAGATACACACCACTAGGGATAGGTAAACATTACTGCCATGTATGAATACAAACTCAATGGAAAGTCCACAGACAGCCACACCTGTCTAAATAAACTTTTACCTGGAGCAGGTGTGAAGGACTATTGAGATGATCAAAGAACTGTAGTCTTTCATATACCATATCAACAGAAAAGGTTTTACTTGTTTAAAATAGATGTATTGCTACCTATAAATAAAACTGGAAGGAACAATACCAGTAATAAGGATGATAAAAGCTCTGCTTAGACTAATGGACAAGAAAATTACATGGCTAAAACAGTGGGAAATTATCATGAATTAACCTTTGTCAGCAACCTGGAATGGCTTTAGACATTTGAGCAGAAATTTGAGACAAGCCTTTCAACCCACAGCGGAGACAAAATGTCATTTCAGATGTAAACTGCTGTCTTACTACCAGATTCATAATTGAATATTACACTCATTTCCCTCAGTTAAAACTTGTATTTGCCACCGTTAATTCTATTACTTCTGTCTCATGCTATTGATGCCTTGGACACTAGTTACTGGAAAAACACTGCAGGAACTGCTTTATCCTCCTGATACTCTCTTGGATATGAAAAGTCTTTGATCATTAGTTAAGTTTTAATATTTCATCTTTTGAGGAAAAACTGGTCTGGACTGCTCTATCAGGTTTTTTATGTTATTTTACATTTAAAATGAGCAACCAGAGTATCTTCTGCTAGAGTTCATAAGCCATGATGCACATTCACAAAGCAAAAAAAATTTTTTTTTTTAACATACAGTGCAGATCTTCATATTGTGCAATTAAGAAATCACTTACAAGTGCCAGCCAGAAAGCAAAAGAAGAACAAAGGGCCTGAATAACACCTGAGCCCTTCCTCAGCAATTAGGGGGATTGCAGAGACAAATGCTGGTCTCACATCAGCACTACAATGAACTGCATATCTAGCTCCTTGCAACCTGCCCGTCACCATAGTAACTTGGTGCTGCCATACAAACAGAGAAGGAACCAGGGGAGGACTAAGATAGCAACCAGCTCTTTTGAAGCATTTTCTAAACAAAGCAGGTTTGTTCTTCATCTATTTCCACAGCAGAAAATAGCTTGCTTTGATCTTTTTTTGGGGGGGGTGTGAGGACCATACTGTAGAAAAGCAAAGCCACTTAAAATATTTCTTCTGCATTGTTTTCTGTGAATGCTTTGACTCTTTGCATAGCCAAGTGAGAAGTGCTGTATGTTGTGTGCAATACGTATGAATTCTGTTAATCTAGAGCGTAGGAAAGCACAGTCCCTACTGGGTACCAATCACTAAGGCTTCTGAATAAGCAAGACAGCCTTAGTTGCAGGATGCAGGCACAGCTGTGCCCCAGGGTAATTTCTAGAAATACATGACAATGTTAAACTCAGTACCACTCAGCTGTGATTACATGATGGAAAAGGAACCAATGACTTAGCTCCTCATTGCCAAGCACAACTGTTCACAGGGAGCTCAGATTTTGCATATTCACTTTTGAGTCCCATTGTACCCTTAGCCAGTCTATCTCTCATCTGGAACTGAACAGGGGGATCAGTCCTGTTCTCTCGGTAATTATTTGCTTTCTTCTGTTGATTGCAACTAAGACCCTGACTAAGCATCCTGAGTTGAGGTGACGTACAGTTTCTACATACTATACAGATCAAGTCTGCAAACGACAGCACTTATGTGGGAAGGTATTTCTAATCCATCCAGAGGAGTAATACTTAAGAGGCACATTAAGAGTTTTGGTTATTTTTGTGCTCAGCAGGACCAAGTAGCTCCACCCTTCCGCTGGAAGCACAGTAAGTGTTGCTCATTCGAGACATCCTTGTTAACAAACGAGGGAAGGAAAACAATTGTTTCAGTCCCCTGCTGCCAAATTTCCAGGAGGTGTCAGCCACACTATACAACCAGAGTTCTCAAACAAGGCACATCTTGACAGGGTTCTTCCTTCAACAACAGCTCTTCACTGAAATGCTTTAATCTACAGCAGCATGCCTACTAAATGGTACTTTTCACAAAATGAGGAAAAGTGATTTTGAAGACTTACAATAACATTACGAAGAAGTCAGATGAAGCTTACAAAGGAGCAAGTGCAAGTATTAAGAACCAAACAGTCCCTGTGCACAAGATCCTCCTCCTATCCCTCTCATCATACTGTAGCACTAGTACTCCCAGCTCCTTTGGCATGCAGAAGCAAACAATAGCATACAGAAGGCATTTCTTAGGCCTGCACTAGGTTTATCAGGTAGGCACAATTCCACCAAGCACAGGCTCTCAGGACATTACTTTATTTCCAACGTAGTCCACACTGTTTCTGGACAGAAGGAGAGTCAGGCACTCGCAAACTTCAAGCCACAGATGGGTCTTTTTTGTTTTGATGATTTTTTAAAGGTCTAAAAGCTGGAGGAGAGTTTTCCATTCTCTACTCAGTCATGGAATCATCAAATCATAGCATGGTTTGGGTTGAAAGAGACGTTAAGGATCATCCAGTTTCAATCCTCCTGCCGTGGGCAGGGACACCTCCTACTAGATCAGGCTGCTCAAGGCCCCATCCAACCTGGCTTTGATTACTTCTTCCAGCTGGAGCCTCCACAACCTCTCTGGGCAGCCTCTTTCAATGCCTCACCACCCTCATGGTGAACAATTTCTTCCAAAAGTCTAATCTAAATCTAGCTTTTTCAGTTTGAAGCATTACCTTTTGTCCTATCCTTTAGGTATCATTACATCTTACCCCAAGGAATGTTTATTTTCACTAGTTAGCAAAAACTTCACCCTACTGAACATACTCATTCTTGTATACAAAACCAGACTTCTCCATTAATTTTATTAATAGAAACCAGAATTAATTACAGAAAACCATTTGAGCTCTGCTTTTATTTCAGGGGGTTTTTAAATTATGATTAGCTTTTTCTCTCATGGAGGTTGCCCCTCTGCATATGAACTATACTTATATGACCTGCAAGAAGGAAGACTGAAAGTAACACTGTGACACTCATGAAAATATTTCAGCCAGTTGGGTATATACACCCAGCTGAATACCCTCTAGGAGAGGTTTACCCTCCTTACAGCTATCATTTTGAATTACATACTATTCTGTCAATCACTCAAAGAACATCTCAAACTGTTCTTCATAACAATGAAACTTCAGAAAAAATGGAATTACTTTCTCAAGCCAGGAGTCAGGGCCTGCTGCTAGAAAGGATATTCAGACATTCAGTTTATCCTGCATGCAAGGTGGCTGGTTTACTTTACGAGAAAAGAACAACTCTGTGTTTGGGCAGGTGGCTGGAGAAGAAAACTCTAGGTTCTGAGCTAGGCTATTTCTGTCATAGCACAATAATAAAGAACTTAACAAAATGTTTTTTCTCGATTTCTCAGATCTCCTGTGCTGTAACAACTTTCACTCCGGTGGTTTTGGATTACCAGTTTGGTTTTATTCTCATATTGCTGGAAAAAGTGTAAAGAACCAGGCTGAGTTCTTCAGGCTTGAAAAGGAGAAAAAAAGTTAAAAGGATTGACATGTCAATACAGTACTGGTGATTATATCGATCTGCCTTAAATTAGATACTGATTTTGCAGTTGTGTTCACAGAGACAGGCTTACATGTGGTCTCAATCCTCTCTCTGGTCAAAGAACATGTTTGGCTTACACTGACCACTGATCCTGACTAATTACTAATATAACGACTTACTTGGTTTGAGCTATCTTTCTTCAAAGCTACTGATTTATGCAAAAAAGTTCTTTGGTAAGACTAAAGCCTCTGCATTCTCAAAAAAGTCCAAAATAACTAAACTGAGAAGACTGGAATGTAGTTTTCTTTTTGAAGTCTGGTTGTTTAGCTGTTCAACATTTAAACTACTTAAACTAAGTATTTTCTGACTAGAATTATTTCTGATCAACCTCTTTATGCTTTATAACACGCATTTTAGACTTATTTTTAGACTTTATCTCTAGCAGACAGTTGTGTTTGTGGTGTGGTTTTTTGGTTTGTTTTGTTGTTTTTTTTTTAAACAAGAATATGAATGCACTATAGGAAAGTTACAGCTCCCTCATTCAGTTTTCTGAAGTGATGCTTTATACAAGTCAGATGCTCAAGTGCCTCTCATGAAACTAGATTTTATTTTCTTATGGAATGTCAACCTTTATAGAATTACTATTTCATAATGCCTGTAATATTTGGCATTTATAGCAGTGTAGTATACACAAGGGTTAAAGGATTCATTCATAAGCAAAACATACAAAACATGCTCTGGCAAATGGGATTAAAGTATAGTGAACCTTGAATCAATGATTCCTGCATAATTTAATCTGATCAAAAAGTTTTAAGATGCTACAACTATAAACTAGAACTTTTTAAATTAAAAGCTGAACAAGACAATGTGATATTGACAGGTGACTACATCACTGACCTTCTGAGCATTCACAGGCCTAACAGAAGTATTAAATTAAGGCACTTTCTCATTTTACTTCTGTGAAATTTCATTTCCACCAAGAGGGAAGGGGAAGGATGTACTAATTGCTTTAGTTAAGTCCCATGCTTTCCAAATGAAAGAATATGAAAGATGTTGATTTAGGCACACCAAACACTATTAATACAAGTTTCCACCCAGAATTTGTATACCTTTTATACACCTTAAGACTCTTGATCTGAATCTAAGAAAGGTCAATTCAAATCCCCTAGCAAATATAAAACGAAGTCTCTTCAAGTTCATATAAACACTTAATTTGCTGTACTGAGATTTCCAGTTGGTCAATTCCTTAAGTGAAACAGAGCAAGTACATCTTTGAAAAAGAGCAGAGCAAGTACTATGGAAAACAGTCTCTGAGGGCATTCCCAACGTTGAGTACATCTGCAAGTCACTATAAATGGTTCCTTTGACCTGAAACCTTTTTTGACAGCTACAGCATTCACAAGCGTAGTTCTGAACAGATCTAGAAACCACTTCTAATCCCACCAAAAGACACACTACCAAAACATCAGTCTAAAATTCTTTAGATATCAGTGATCACAGCCACTATAGCAAGTAATTTGGCACACCAAGACCAGAACAAGAGATGAAAGTAGCCTGAGCTGAGCTTTCCCATCTATATTGTGAGCAGTTCAGGAATTTTGCTTCAGACTATCTAGCCTGGTCTCCTGAACCAAATGCGCTTTGAGGCTGTTAGGAGAGTCAAACACAGTGACTGATTCTTATGTAATGGTTGGGGCCAGAAGCACATTTGGTGCACACCTGGAACATAGGTTCTGGTTTAGTTTGCTCCAAAAAGAAATCCAGATCATGCATCACAGAATCATTCTGCACTAAGTGGAGGCATTCTCTTCAAAACTACACTACTGATTTGAATCTAAATCTTAACAGAGAGGTAGACAGTTACATACTACTGTCTTAAGTCTCTAGGCCTTTTATTTACTCATAAATCTCTCTGTTCACACCTCTTTTGGGAACCTAATTTGTAGCTTTCAGACCTTCCTTTTTCCCATTTCTCCTTTTTCCTGCTGAACTCTTTGCAGTAACTTTCCTCTCTAAAAGCCATGCTCAAATAATACATGCCAGCTAAAAACAAACACTCAAACAAAACAATCAACTGATTTTCATGCAGTATTTCCACTACCCTAAGAAAACACTTCCTATTCTGTAAAAAATGTTGCAACTCATTAAATTCAACATCCCGTATAAATTGTACTTTTGTCTCACAGGTCAAGATGTGACTATTGATCTGGACATTTTACTTAAAATGCTCAAGTTTCTTTCGCAGTTATGCTCATGGTGCTTCTACATGAACTATGTTACCTCATGACATCATGAGATGATGGTACAAAGAGATATTCTTTCTGTCTTAGGTGTCCGCTTCCCTCAAAAGTGGTCTCTGAAGTAGCTTAAAGTACGTGGATATGAAATTATTAAGTACATATGCATACAGAAACCTCATTGCTTTCTGAACCTAGGTTGAGTAGGATCCTGGCATTTTTCTAGATTAGTTTCTGGTCTGCCTGTGGTACCTCTGTCCCATAATGAAATCCTACATGAAAGTATTTGGCATGTCCAGGGCACACAGGACACAAAGGAAAGAACTGCACAGCACAGAGTCCTGCTCTCCATGGAGACAATGAAGATGAAGATAAGGAAGCCTAGCCACAGACACCAGCAGAAGCTGCAACCAACTGCTAATGGGCTGAAGCAAACCACTAATGGCTGTCACCACATTTTACTTAAAGGCAGCTTCCTAAAAGAAATTTAAGTTGTTTTTCTTTTACTTCTAGAAATTCTTCAGTTAATAAACTCTTTTGCTGACAGTTACGGCTTTAGTTACACTCACTTAAAGCTGAAAGGGTTGTCTTTGAGGTTCTCCAGAAGCCTCAGATATCCTGTGCCTACTGGAGGGGACACGTTCATGAATGCTTTTGCCAATGGCAAGCCCTATCAGACATCTGTGACTGATGAGACTCACCAAGCATATTAAGAAGTAAAGCTTCAGTCCAGAGTCCTGGGACTGGCAAGTACTCAAAACATAAGGCGTTCCTATCATCCCAGCATGATTCAATTTGCTGCCCAAAAACAGATCCAGCAGCCTTTGATCTTCAAAGATGACAGGGAACAGCCTTTGAGGCAGCCAAATGCATCTTTCTGCATTACCAGATTGCTACAGAGACAGGCAGATGAGTGAGGCAGCCTCCACGTTTCTACCACAGAAGCAGCTCAGTTCTTTGTCAAAATATTGCAGCGCAGAAAAGTACATATGGCAAGTGGGAGATGAGATCCCCAATCCAGCTGTGCAGCTACTAGGTGGGACCACCCTGTTCATACACACACTGAAAAGACACTTGTTTTGGTACCCTGAAACCAGAATAACTCGGTCACAAAAATCGTTGAACTGGACACTAAATACCCTGCTTCAAAAGGACCTCTCACGAGTACCTAGCTACATCTCACATTTGGAAGCATTTTAACACTTCTGTATGAATCTTTTGTCTTAAGGACGAGTACAGGTTGACTGTAGCAAGAAATCTGATGCACAGATGACGAAAGCGACAACTACGGAAAGTAAAAAATCTCTTACCTCTCCAAATGCACCTCTTCCAATCACTTTTATAATTTCAAAGTCATCGCGATGGAGTTGCATTTCCTTTACCAATTTTGTAAATGGTCTTGCTGTTTGATAAAAAAAGAAAATTCAATTATGTAGAGAAATATGGTAAGTCTAAACAATCCATAAAACAGAGATCAAAAGTACTTGTTCCATACCCAGTGCAATAGCAGTTTTTCAACCACTATTAAAAGGGAAAAATATTCCACTATTTAATTAACACTCAGAATTTTTAAATAGTTCAATTCTAAGACTGGTTCTGTTTTGCTGCCAGAAAGCAAAGAGCTAAGTAATCTCAGAATGATTTTTCTCTTCCTTTCTTTAGGGTTTTGCCAATCAGTGGAGGACCACATGAAAGGGAAAGAGTTGTTTCACTATTGGTAAACCCTAGAGAAAATCTGTGTTATGATGCAGTCACTAGGATAAATCTCTTCTTAAGCAGAGTTCAGCTTTACTTGTTATTATTTCAGCTAGCACCAGCTAAAGCTTTAACAACTCACTCTCAAGATATAGCTCTCAGTAGCAATGAGTCCATTTTCTACAAAATTTGTGGTTAATTTAAGATTTTTGCTTGGAACAATTTTTTCTGTTAAGCAACATTCACTAAGTCTCAATTAGTACAAGTATCAAAGGGCTGCAGCCTAGAAGATGTCTAGCAACTAGCCTACACTAACTTTGTTCTGATGATCCCACTGGATTCAAGACATTTCTCAAAATATCTGGTGACAAACTCCACCATATCTGCAAATCCCATCAATTTTATTCTCTCCAGTTCCCATTCAGAATATTTTATTTCTGTCATAACACAGGATAAGGATTACTGTTCAGGTACAATACTTGTTATACGAAGACCAAATCAATAAGGAAAATCAGTGGTGAAAGCTGAACTGCACAAGAGCAAGTATTGTGGTTACAATGAAGCAGCTTACACTCCTAACTAAGCACAAAAAGAGACTGCTCTTCCTCACCTCATCACAAATATTATTAGGTTAAAAAGACCGATGTTTTTAAACACATGTAATTTTCCCATTTGCAACTCAATAAAATATCACAGAACTACTGCTTGTAGTTCAGATCAGACTCCCTTCTTACCTCACCTCACATTATGATTAAGCTAATGAGTTATCAGCCAAACAGAATTCCTACAAGAAGGGTCACTGCCTTGATAATGTGTTTCAAATAAACCAAACCTTACAAACACAGAGAAGATACAGCCATCTGAACTGCAGATTACACACTTCAGTACCAAGTCTAATCAAGAAAGCCTGAAAACCTCTCAGCAAAAATTAATGTAATAGCTAATAAAATGAAGAAAAAGCTGTACCGAAGAACATCCGTGCTGCTGCTTTGTACTTGAGAGGTGCTTCTGAAGAGGTTTCCTCCACAACTAATACCCCTTTCACTGGATGTTTCTTGTCTATTAAACTTCAGAACAAGACTCTACTAGATTTTCTGCTAGATTTCCCATTTCAGCTGGGCAGAAATGTCTACCATGGTCTCTCATACCACAGGACCATTTAGACTATCATCCCAATCCCCAAATATTTTTTTAACAAACTTTCCCAGCAACACCAACTCAAACCAGTTCCAGACCCATACCAAATCATTCAGAAACATACACAAGTAAATACCACTGCTGATGGCTGTGATATTTTGCAAGATTCTCTTGCCTCCTTCATTTCAAATCAAATCAGGACAGATTGAGAAAAATGCAGCTACAGTTAAGAAATAAATGTGAAAGTTCCATTATCAAGTTACGGATTGCTACTGCAGAAGACAGGTCATTAGACTAATTTTGCAGAACATCAGTTTCACAGGTTGAGAAAATGAAATCCAAAAATTTTACTTCTGGGGGACACTAACCCAGTTTTTGGTTTTGTGGGTTTTGAGGGTTTTTTTGTTTGTTTGTGGGCGTTTTGGGGTTTTGTTTGTTTGTTTGTTTTTAGAGATAACTAATTTTAGCAGTAATTCTACCCAGTAAACAGAATACAAAAATAATTGATACATTTATTAAAAAAACCTGCTGCTACAAATTGAACAAAAGCAACTTTCAAATCAAGAGGAAATAGACCTACACAAGCTGAAGTTGTCTTGTACACTTAAGAAAATCCTCGTATTTTATTTTGTCAACTAGTGACAAAACCTCGAGTTTTCCTTGCTTTGAAGTGTACTGAACTTCAGCTCACCAAAATCGGGATTCAGTTTATAAATACGTTAAGGTGTACTAAAACAACTGAATTCAATTAGTTTTGTATTTTAAAAGATAACAAACATTATATATGAAGCAGATCACATACTGAAATTTGAGTAAACAGAAGAAACAGCCTTTGCGGAGAAGGGCATTAATGCTATCTTTCTAGGAACTGTAGCCTTCAAAAAGGAAGGTGTGGCTCAGAAGAGTGGATGCTGAGATGGATCAAGACCTGGGGCTGTTTAGTCTGGAGAAGAGAAGGCTGAGAGGGACCTTAACAACGTCTACAAATATCTGAAAGGTGACTGTTAGCAGGATGGAGCCAGTCTCTTTTCAGTGACTCCCAGTGACAGGATGAGGGGCAATGGATGTAAACTCAATCACAGGAAATTCCATCTCAACAGGAGAAAACTTTTTTAATGTGAGGGTGACAAGCACTGAACCAGGCAGCCCAGAGAGGTTGCCCCAAATCTTCTCTGGAGATCTTCAAAACCCACATGGACACAGTGTGTGCACCTACCCTAAGTGGTCCTGCTTTGCAGAGGGGGTGGACTCGAAGATCTCTGGAGGTCCCTTCCAACCCCTAGCATTCTGTGACTCTGTGATTAGCAGACATTATTCTTTTTACTACTATTTCGATTAAAAAAACCCGTGGGAGTCCTAGGCTGGCCCAGCTTTTTCCATCTCAGCTGGTCAACTGAACTACTACATACTAAAATGAATTAGTTTAATACATGTAAATGAAAAAAGTATTCCCTCCTAAAAGGAAGTTACTATTTTCACAAACTATTTGTGCACTTCACTCATGTCAGCTTTTAGCAGTTAGCAGATTTTCATACTGCAGTTTCAGTGGTCTCTCTCTTGGGAAGCTAAGCACCACACATGAATACTTAAATGTACAATTTTTTCTTTAATTGGATAGAACTTCCCCTGGAACGCAAAAACTCAACTCTTGTCTAAGGTTCCTTAAAAGTAAATAAAATTTGAAAATAAAACCCATATCCATAGAATCTTGTCACCACACAGACCAGAAGTTACACAGCAGGTAAGAGCTCAGAATTAGCAACAAGCCAGCAATTTGTTCAAACTGGTGTTTACTTTGTTGTCATTTTGGAGTAAAATCCTGGTGTAATCAGGGTTCAACTTGCTCTTTTCAAATACTGGACTGCACAATTTTTACCTCTTAGCAAGTTAAATCAAAAAATATTTCCAATTTGCTTTACTGTTTCCTCCTAGGAGGCTGCTGTTCCTCAACCCTCTAGTAGAGATCAGTAGCATAAATAGAACTGGCCAAATTAAGTGAGCAGAACCACACACCAAAAAGAATCAGAGCACTGTGTTCACTGTGCTTGTCAGAACGATGAGAAGTGATACATGGACCAGTATACAACTTGTAAAAAGCTCCAGCTTCTCCTTTTATGTACCACTGTTTTATAAACAGGCAACTCAAAGCAAACTTCTCTATATATACTAGAATGAATAATTACACTTTAATGATTAGTCTTGATCCTAATATTAAAAGCAGGACCTGTGATTTGGAGTTGATTTAATACTTAATGAAAGTATTTTATCCTGGCAAACAGAAGTATTAGCTGTACTGGGGGCTTTGTTGGCAGTGATTACTGAATTTTGTTATGTACACTGTTGTCAGGGTAACATTAGCTGAGGGTAACTGCCTGAGTTTGTTTATTCATGACTGTGAGGCTGTAATCAGAATTCGGAATAGGCGTTCTACATGCAATATATTTGTATGCATCACCACTTTTTCTCTCAGAATTGATTTTGCATTATTGTACTTAGACTGGTTTGAAAGAAAAGTGTCTTCCATAAGGCCAAACACACACAAAAACTCCCTATGAACGAAAACCTAATTTTAAGAAGCCAAGATATGTATGCTCTCAAGAATATAAAATGAAACAGTAACAGCCAATGTTTTGATCAATATTCATAATGGGAACTGAAATGCCAGCATTTCCTCCTTCAACAAAGACCTGGGTATGTATGAAAGACATAATTCTCCACCTATGAACAAATTCTGTTCTGATCATATTCTCCTCTTTCACTGATAAATGAGACTAGGATGTTTTGTTTGCACAAAAAAGAAAACACGTTTGAAAACGTAATTTGATGCACAGTCATAGATAAACAGGTTTGTGAGCTGGTGCATCTATATTACAGTCAATTTGTATGATGTCACCTGATAAAAGATATTTGGAGACTGTTTCAGAACAACTGTGGGAAATGCCAGTGGAGATGATCTGACACAGCAGACTGGGCACTCTGCACTGCTACCCCAGGAATGGGTGTATGCCAGCCTCCATCAATGTCAGAAGCATGTGTCAAATTTCCTCTTGTTTCTGAAAGCAGTTCAGGGAAGGATGGTAGTATTGTCAACATCGCACTCGGAAAACAATAGGGCAACGTTTCCCAAGCTAGAATGTGGTTAAAAATGAGAAGTGTTGAGATATGTTTTGAATTTTTCTGGATTCAGATTCTGAGCTGTTCAAAATACATCAATCATTTACTATGCTGCAGCTGGGAAGTTAGCACCTTTATATTAGAATGGACAAAAGACCACCCAGCAGGTTTATAATAACTACTGCTTCAGGGCTGGAGTTACTCAATGGCTCTAATTTGAGGACTCCTGTGTAGGCAGTGTAAGCTTCCAGAAATTCAGAGTCACAAAAATCACTGAGTCAAAACTGCCAAATGTTCAAGAACATCAGATGTTTTGCATCATTGGCAGCTTCAAATTTTAAATAAATGTGGCAACTGCAAGCAAACAATACACAGACTTACAGGTCTCTTTCAAAAATTCAGGCTGAATTGTACCTCAGGAGGTCTCCAGTCCTACCAATCACAGTCAATATTGATTGCAAATCAGGTTACTCAGAGTTTTGCCTGGGCAGGACTCAAAAGCTTAAAAAGGATGTAGACTCTATAGCCTCACTGGACAACCTATTCACAGACTAGACTGCCCTGCACGAGATCACTTTGGAACTGCTCTTGTAAGTGATCTGGAGTTTAACTCACTACCTAGCACAATGATAACATTAAGGTAGATATACCCCAGAAGGTATATCCAACATACCTCTGTATGGTCATACAGAAATTCATCTGCCACCATGTTTTCCCTTTATCTACTCAATCCCTTTCCAAACATTGTGGTAGGAAACTATATGAATTGCAAAATATGAAATGTCAGAGAAACAAGAAAATGATGCAGTCAATTGTCTGTGGAGACACATGGCAGATCCAATATTTTATTTAATAGGTTTTCTTTGGTGGAAGAACGTGAAAGAGCACCGTTTTACCATTTTCCCTAACCATCTCTTTTAACTTACATGCTAGAAATCAAGTAACTTGCTCGTCCTTTGTGCAGCCTTTTCAAAGAAGCAGCATTCCTGTGATATTGGTACTGAAACAGTTGGCTGACAGGTTTAACAAGTTAGTGCTTGTATACATGTCTTGGGAAACACCCACACCCAAGTAGCCCCAACCTGCTTACAAGGGTGATATATACCCATACTTGAGTTTTAAAGAAGTAAAATCCTCTTGCTACCCAATTGTGAAGTTTTCCCTGTATTTTAGAAACGTACAGTTTTGTTAATTCTTCCGTCTTTTGCTGACTCTGGTCTTAATTTTTCCAATTATAGACCCCATTTCCTCTTACTGTCCACCCTGGGAATATTTTTTTTCAGTCTGGTTTCCTAAGGAAATACAGTATGTGTGATCAGACAGTTTGGCAGCCTGCATCCATTTCTCCCATCTAGTACATTTTGATTCCAGTAAAGACCCTCAGTATCCCCCTTACCAAATTTCACTGCAGTTGTCCAAAGATACCAAGTTGCTACAACTTCTAGAAAAGTAAACTCCAGCAGTAAATAGAAAAGACACCTGCAGTATCACCTCCACTAAGGAAAAGGCTGCAGCAGGAACAGAGCAACCATCTGCTTAGCTGGGCAACCAGCACACATCAAGTTCCAAAGAAGACACACATTGCTGTCCCTAGTCATGAAGGGACAGCAGAGAAATACTGACAAAGAACATGGAAAAAAGGAAGCATACAGCAGAAAAAGGAAGGCAATATGGAGGGAAGGGCAGGGCATAGTAAAGGAGGTAATTCTCCATTCTACAGGAAGCTGCACTACCAAAGTTCTGATGCTTACAAGCAAAAGGAGACACACTGTGTTCTCTGACACATTTTCTAATGGGCCTTTGACTTCTGCCATGCCCTCCCTCCTCTTTTTGTAATACCCATTCACACAATCTGTCTGCTTCTTGCTCAATGATCTGTTTCTTCATCATTCATCAACATTATGCATTAGACAAAAAAAATCAGTGATGCAAGACTTTGGTTATCCTTACAATGACATAAGCCCCACCGGGTTAAAAAAATTTGAGAAGCACAACCTGGTTACCTCTTGCCAAGTGCTTAGACCCTTGCAGAACAGCCTCTTGAGAGGGTACACTGCTTCATATGCTTTCAGAGCCCTCTTTATTCCCCTCAAGGAAGGTCATCTAGTTCCATAGTGCCTGGCTAATCAGTACTTCCTAGTTTAAAGATGTTCTCCTCTAACAGTGTTCATCAGAATTTAAATGCTGGTAGAAACAGATATATACACTAACAGCACCAAGAAAGTCTGAATTTTCTTGAGGCCAACTCATTTTTCAAGTCAAAAATTCTAACTATGATTAAATTTGGTACTGTGATACTAACTCTGTAATAGAAACGGTTTTAAAAACCTCAAGCTTTTCTGAAAAAAATAGCCCACAAACATATCCATTTGCAGTCATGATTATGGATTTTGCTTCATTTTATGAAAGGCTTTAAAAACATAAAACAGAGTGCTTGGCCACTTTCAATCAGATACCTTGCTGGTATTCAACAGAATTATGAGTTTTGATGACATTTGGGCTAAGTAATTACATGCAAAATCCTCAACGGTTTAGAAGGACAAAAACATCATTACTTTTAGGCATTAACCACGACTGTGCTCATAGCCTCTGCATTTTGTTCCACCAGCAGCTTTAACGGTTACAGAACTAATCCTAACATTTGTATACTAACATCATGAAAAATCTGTCACCATGCTAAAGGGTAATGGCGTTGGGAAATGTTTTGAAGAAAAATGTTAAATAATAGTTCTGGTGTTGGTCCTATTAGTATTGCTAAATTTGCCAGGGGAAGAACAAGGCATTTACCTTGAAATGCCACCTGTTCTCACTACTCTTTGTGTGGCAAGCCCCAAATGGAAGAACCACATAGCAATATGCTTCCATTTGCCAGCTCGCTGATGAACGTTACTACTAACACTTAATAGCTGGCTATCTGCCGGACTTACCCATTCACTGGTTTTCATGCTTACAATGAAAGGACACCGAAGAGAATACTCAAGATTTGTGCAGACAAATACTGAGAAATGTGCAGATGGTTGAGTAACCCAAATGACCAAATGTGTTGTCAATTTAACTCCAGTCAAAGCCACTACAATTCTCTTTAAGAACTAGACAGCAAGAGCGTTCTAGAGTGAGAGGAAGTAAGTGTTGGCTTACCTACTCAAGAAGCAACTAATTCATATATAAAAACAGCAGCTTACCACAGAAAAAGGATAGTCTGGTGAAATAAAAACCACATGGAGTCAAGTAATGGCACATGCTAATGCCACGATGGATGCAAGTACAAAGGAGAGGAAGCTTATACCCAACACCTAACAGAGAAAGCTCACTGCTCAATATCTCATCTTCATGTTGCATTACTGTCATGGAATAATCTATAATTTGGGAAAGTACAATTTGGTCTCTAGAACCAACTCAGGCAGAGATTGTCCTTTTTTTTTTTTTTTTTAAATACGGAAGTTGACCTTAGAAGATGGAACTGTTAGTACTAAGAACGAAAAAAAAAAAAACCATGCAGTGAACAGCATTTAGTTTGGAAATCCAGAATTGACTTACGAAACAACCAAGCTTGGTGCAGCCTCACAATAAGTAACATTTTAGGACACAGCTAGTGGGGGACAGACTTTTTTTAAGCATGATGACACATTCTGAACCAGAAAATCTGCACTTTATGACTACTTACCAGGGCATTAAAACAAACAAACAAACAAACAACAACAACAACAAAAAAACTCAGCAGGCTTAAGTTTTAGCCCAATTCTCACAAGAGAATTAAGAAAGCACCTAGATAACTGTGTTCCTGACTGCAGTTTGTAGTCCAGTTTTTAACACCTCTTTCTAATCTGTCACATTTCTTTGTGAGATGGAAAGTTGCCATGCCTCTTACCCTTCCCTAGGGTGCCCAGCTCTTTCAGCAGACTACATGGCAGCCATGGATTCCATGGCGATCCATCAGCCTTTTCAGCCTTGAAGACTTCACTGATTAATCTACTGAGCAGAAGCCAAACGATGTCTGCAATTGTCACTTTCTGAGGAGACTGAAAAACCAGATCTTGCTTCTGAATTTCATAAGGTTTCTAAAGGTAGTACTTTCCTTTCTCTTAAGCCTTGCAGAGAAGTGGGGGAAGCAAAGAAAATATTACTATTCCACAATACAGAAGTTTTTTATGTTCTTGAACAACTGTTGATAGCCAATGCCTTCTCCAGCTTCATCTTCAATCCTTTTATTTTCCTTAAGGTGATGATACCCAGCCCGAAAGATACAGGCTCCTTGAATTACAGATTTTCCTTGGGACCGTCTGACATCCCAGACATCGGAGGCAACTGAATGGGGAGCTACAGGACCACTTTAATTGAGAAAATCCATTCTGTTGCTCAAAGAGCTCCTCCGTGTTCCTTCCCACAATGCTCCACCAGTCCATTGTCTGGGTCATCATTAGCATTCACATGGTGTATCAAACCAGTAAACACTTCCAGGCAAAAGCTAACTTGTCTAACCCATCCACTCACACTGGACCACTCAACCCGATGTGGCTCACATACAGCTGTGACCCTGGAGGCCCAGTTCAAGGCACGCAGAAGGACAAGGCTGAAGAAGGGCAAAATGGCCTTTTTGGAATTGACGTGAATCTGCCTCAGGCTGCAGTAAGCATGGAAATGCTATGCAGGAGTCTGTTTATAGCCAATCTACAGCACATTAGGACAGGATCTTTCAAGATACACGTCAAAGCATTGTATGGGATGCATAGCAACAAACACCACAGAATATAATGTCTGTTTCATATGGACTTATTTGTACCTGAACTTTTCTGTACTCCTAGTCCAAGGCCACATTTTGCAGGTGTCGGAGAGGCCACTTAAACCACAGCAAATGGCAATCACGTTGAAGTAACGTAAAAATTGTTTCAGGTTTCATTAGTTCCAAACATCAACATTTCAATGATTTAATTTCTTTCATGCATAACATAATTGTGAAGATTGCTAAAATCCACTTTACTGCATGATGAATTATCTAAAAAGCAGAGTTAGTATCTCTTTTGTAGAACAGTTTGAGAATTATGACTGCTCATAAACCTTTTTGATATACTTATTTTTCAGAGAAATTCAAACTAAAGGAAATCTCAAATTTAGATTTGCCCAAATTTCAATAGCAACATATGAATAAATCTAAATTTCAGACACAACATCTCTTGTTTTTAAGAAATAACCCAATTCCCATCTGATGACCACAGTGCTGACATAAGCTTACATACTCACATAATCGGTGTATGAGCAAAGTTGTAGTTTTCTGACTGCAAAACTTAGCAAAACAAGCAGCATAATGGTTTCATCAGTTACTTACAGTAAACACAAATCTTGTTTTCTCCAGATATATGGAAGAGGATCTCTCAAGTTACGTTCATTATGTAACAGAACAATTCACAATTCACACTTTGTATTGGTGCTGTATTTATCACATGCCACCTCCCTTATTGTAAATGTTAGAGGTTTCTAATAATAAGCTCTTCTTAACAAATCACCCTAACACAAACGCACTTACAATGACAGGAAAGAAATTCACCTTATGAGGTATCCCTTTTCTCACCTTCTAGTTTTAGAGTGAAGTAAAAAAGTAGCTCAGTGACACAACTGAAGTAGATCACTGGGACTACAAAGGCAGTTTCATGGCTCCACTCTCTTCCTTGTATGAACTGTAACCAATTCAGCTGGTCTCTCCTCACCAACCTGATTCCGTTTACTAAACCAAGCAGAAAGCCAACCTACAACACATAATGCAACTACCATCTTGTAGTTTAACAAATTCAATCATCATTATTGAAGGATCAGGAGAGGCTGCTATACCACTGCAAGGGTAAAGGACCACAGCTCTTTCTCAGAGACCACCATCTTAAGTAGCCCAGATCAAAGTGAGATGAACTGCCCATGCAAGGGCCTTCACAGCAGTCTAATTGCTGCAAAGGTGAACTTCCTTGGTGCTAACACCCAGACAGCTGCATGGAAAGTAGGGTAAGGGAGGAGCACAGTCAAATGACCATTACCTTTTTGCCAGTATTTTATTTTAGCCAAGTCAAACCCATTAACTAAGTAATACAAGACTTACAGGAAGGGGCATTAGATTAGCTTACAGTGCTGAGAGGCACTTGATTTTTTTTTTTTTTTTTTGATAGCTCAAGGCTGCAACACTATGCATATAAATACCTGGGCCATTTTATAATTTCAAGAGTTGAGACAGTAACAGCTACTTTAAGCACAGGTGTGGCACATCTTTCTCTTCACTTCCTTTTAAATGGCAGCAGGCAGGAGGACATTTTTTCAGACATTACTCACCCTGTTTCAGAACTTCCCTGGAGCTCCAGATCTAATTAAAAGGTCAATGAAAGTCAGATTTTTGCCACAGGAAAAGGCCACAAAGACATGTGACAAGCAATTAATGTAACTAGGCACTAGAATATTTGGAGTAGCTCAGAAGCTACTCAGAAGCAGAAAAGGAGGGGATTGTTTTTATATCTACAGTGAATACTAACAAGTCCCATGCTATAGTTGAAAGCTCAGAGTGGCTTTTTTTATTATAATAAATACTTTCACTTCATCAGCTCCCTCCCTAGACAGGAACTCTAAAGCCAAAGCCATTCTGCCTTGCTCTGCTTCTTCTCATGCCCCTGCTTGGGAGTGGTAAAGAAGTAGCATAATTTTTATAGCAGCATTGAGTTAAAGTGCTAAAAGTCACTACAAATATAAAGCAAGCTGGTAAACAGGAGGGGTTTAATATACATTGAATAGCCCTGAAAGGAAACATCTTGGTTAAATCATTATTCAGAATTATTAGACGCATGACAGTTCATGCACATTGAAAATTTTAAACTATCCTTTAAATCCAGTCGTTGTCCTTAGGGAAGTCAAATCCTGGAACAGTTTAGAGTGAATTTTTAAAATCCAACTGATTCATAGCACATCTAAAGGGCTTTACTATTGCAGGTATACACAAAGCATATGGAACAAGAATCTAAAAACAGAACATCGTGCCTTTTCCTAGACACATTTCCAAATTCCCAAGCATTTTAAATTCAGCTTTCTCTAGCACAGTCAGGATAGAGTTCTCTCTCCTCTTCCCTTCATTCTGCATTATGTCACCCTTTCTGCATTATGTCACCAACTCTTTTGCTAATCTATCTACAGTACACTGAATGTCTTTTCCCTCATCTCAATACGTTGTATACCAGAGAATACACTTTTGATTTTTTTTTTCCCCAGTATTTTTATCACATCTTTTGTCACAGAATATGAGGGGCTGGAAGGGACCTCAAGAAATCATTTAGTCCAAGCCCCCTGCCAGGGCAGGATCACCTATACCACGCCACACAGGAACTCATCCAGGTGGGTCTTGAATATCTCCAGAGAGGGAGACTCCACAACCCTCCTGGGCAGCCTGTTACAGTGTTCTATCACCCTCACAGCAAAACAATTCTTCCTCCCGTTTCCTGCTTCCTATGCCTCGGCTTCCACCCACTGCCCCTCGTCCTGTCATTGGGCATTGCCGAGAAGAGCCTGGCTCTATCCTCTTGGCACTCACCCTTTACGTATTTATAAACATGAATGAGGTCACCCCTTATTCTCCTCTTCAAGCTAAAGAACCCCAGCTCCCTCAGTCTCTCCTCGTAAGGAAGACGTTCCACTCCCTTAATCATTTTTGTGGTTCTGCGCTGGACTCTCTCAAGCAGTTCCTTGTCCTTCCTGAACTGAGGGGCCCAAAACTGGACACAATATTCCAGATGTGGCCTCACCAGGGCAGAGCAGAGAGGGAGGAGAACCTCTCTCGACCTACCAACCACACCCCTTCTAATACAACCCAGGATACCATGGCCGCCTTGGCCACAACAGCACATTGCTGGCTCATGGTCCACCTTCCATCCACTAGGACACCCCCTGGTCCTTTTCCCCTTCACTGCTCTCCTGCAGGTCAGTCCCCAGTCTATACTGGTACATGGGGTTGCTCTTTTCCAGGTGCAAGACTCTATACTTGCCCTTGCTGAACTTCATTAAATTTCTCCCTGCCCAGCTCTCCAGCCTGTCCAAGTCCCACTGAATTGCAGCACAACCCTCTGGTGTGTCAGCCACTTCACCCAGTTTGGTGTCATCATCAAACTTGCTGACCTGGTGACCTCATCCAGGTTGTTGATGAATATATTGAACAGCACTGGTCCCAGTACTGACCCCTGAGGGACTCCACTAGTTACAGGCCTCCAAGTAAACTCTGTCCCATTGACCAAAACTCTGACTTCTTTCCTTTAAGCAGTTCTCAATCTCCGTCAGTACCTGATCATCCAAAGCATACTGCCTCAGCTTAGCTGCAAGGATGCTGTGGGAGACAGTGTCAAATGCCTTACTGAAATCAAGATAAACCACATCCACTGCTCTACCATCACTTATCCACCTGGTTATGTGCTCATAAAAGGCTATCCTAACAACTTTGCTGTGATATCTTTCAGAAAGTCTTAAATGCAGTTTCTAGATCATGATTTTAGACATCAAGCTCTCAACAAACTGCCAAGCCCACATGACTCATTGTAGAATGGACACGCTTTAGGGCATTGGCAAACCTCTTGTTGGCTCCTGGAAGCTTATATCCTCCACAGTACCATTCCAAAGCAGAATATTTTTTTCCATCACTGCCCATGTCAGCATGATCCACAGCAGCCCAAGCTCCCTGGGTTCTAGCTTCTCCCTCTTCCTTGCATGTGCTTAAAATCAGTAGGAAACAAAAGTCTGCTCACCGTCCTTAGATACCAAAGTTACTGCCATGGAAATACGAGAAGTATTTCAATTATTACACTCACAGTTGTAAATACCATCACACTGGTATTTACATACACCACACCTCTACATCTCACTCCCCAACTTTTCAAAGCAGATATATCAAACGAGGATAATCTCAACAAGTTGTTCTATCAGATGCAGTATCTGATATAACATTCTGCTTTTTATTTTTTTAAATACAACTTCTCCATTTTGTACACACCTTTTCACTTGAATTTAAGAGTATCCACCTATCATCTTTCTTTAATAAACACTACATCCACCTTTTGCCTTAAGATTTATTTCCACTTTCAAGCAGAGAATTCCTTTTGCTTCCTCATTTATGGTCCCTCTGCACAGGTTTGTTGATTTTAAAACAGAAAATCAAGTATCAGGACATTCAGAACAATCTTGTAGTAGGCTGGCAATCTCTTGTCTTCATCTATACCTCTGGCTTGGTTCTGCTGGCTTCCAACCTTTTCCTTTACTCATACTTGAAAATAACAACCAAACACTTGAATGCTCCCATGCAACACCAAGGTGAGATCTGCGTGCTAGTTGGAAAACCCCACCAATGAAAATATGCTTTTACAACTTTTCATTTCCAGAGCAGGAACCAGTGAAGATGCATTAACTTCCTTCCAGAAATCTTCTCTCATAGTACAGGTTCTCTGAGGAGACCACAAGCAGGAGAACAAAGAATTTCTGCTCAAAATACTTCAAGTTTTCGCAATATAACTGCAAACTACATAGACACTGAGACAACCATTTACACAGAGAAAAGCTGGATGGTTGCTTTTCTACTTTCCTTACACATCATTTTAGCTATGCCCCATTCCCTCTTCTTTTTCCATACAGAATTCAGTATTTTCCCTTACTAAATTATCTCCACTGTCATCTAAATAAATCTTGGCTACTTTGCCCATTCAGTGGTTGTTTTATATATATTTTCCACTTGCACTGACTCACTTTAAAAATCCATTCAGTTCCAAATCACAATCTTTTACAGGCTGTCAAACTATTCATCCTTGATATTAGTAGTTCAGATATACTACTTCCATTTTTGATCCTAGTATTCTGGAGCTGAAGCTATTTAATCCTTTGTTCCTTCCTTGTTTGGAAGTTCCTAACATCTCAAAGAGGTGTGATCTTTAAATATTTTCCCTTCCTTTTTCACCTTCTAATATTGTCAATATTTATACCACTTACATCATGGATTTTTTGGGGTTTTTTTTTTTTTGTTTTGATTTTTTTACCTACATGAAAAAGATGCTCAGGACTGCTTGTTTAGTAATACATATTCCATCTTTGGGTTGCCATTGTGAATCCAGCAAGGACATGAGTATTACCCAAAAGTGTTTTTAATCTCTTGGTAGTTTCACAGCTTTTAAAATAACACGCAAGCTCCAATCTGGCTCTCATGGGCAGGTACACAAAAGAAGTCTGCAACAATTGTCTCCAGGACAGAGGTACCACATAGCACTGAAGATACTTATGAAACTTGGATTTTTGTTGTTCAAATGTTCTGTAAAAGTGTTCCAGTCTTGAACATTATTCTTCTGGCAACCATTCTAATGTTTATACCCTAATAGCCATGGAATTTCACTTTATCATCATTTCTTGAAACTTAAATCTTGTTTCCCAGATAATTTGAATTTTGAAACCAAGTTCATAGCAGCATCATTAAAAAAAAAAAGAAAATAGCCATCTAGATACACAAAATCTTTTAAAAGATGTATCAGGAACAGCTGTGGGTTGAACTACTCCACTTTATCATTTGCATGTGCAGCAAGTTTCGCTTCATCACAGTTTCTATTACAGCACCCTGACTGCACCAGTAGTTAGTCTTACATAGGTATAAAAATATACCTAACTATTTTAAGAAATTTTACACAAGCTGAGTAGTTTGTGCAGTTGTTGGCCAAAGGTCACCTCAGACTGACTGTTTAGTTGTATTTTAAAGAAAGGAAACAAGTCAGAAGTTTCTACAATTATCTGACATCAAAATTTAAGTTGTCCTTTTCTGAACAAACACTCTCAGAAATGCATTTTTGAAGGACCAAGTCAATTAGAATCTCACCTTTCTTACACAAACCTACTTTAATACATCAAAATCTGCAAAAGTCTAGTAAGAATCCATTATCACATATGAAAAAAAAATTTCCTTGGATATCATCAGTTCTACCTCTCTCCTTCAATATCTTATTTAACAGACATTTTAGTACATAACCTCAACTCAAAGTTTTCCTTAAAGTACAGCCTATCACTTCTGGAATTACCAGGTAAAGATGCCTAGCCTTCCACTGTTTACAGGATATTAATCAGTATTTAGAACAAAGTGTTGCTTTTCCAGTCCTTTCCAAAACATGTACCTGCTTATTTTTTTATTCCAATACTGCAAATATTAATTCAAATACTATGACTCCTCAATCTATTTTTGGACAAGTGTTAAAAGATAGCAAGTAGACAGTGCTGATTTCCTCTTCCATGAATTGTTATGGACCGTTACATTTATTTCCTTGCCAATTATTTTACTTTTTTAGAAAAAGACAAAAGTGATAAGTAAAAGCCTCCACCTAAGTCCCTCAGAAAATGGAGAAGATAGGTTCTTAAGTGTTATATGGAACATGAAGGGGGAGGAAGCAATGAGGGCAAGGAGATTGAGCTAAGAAGTAGGTCTTGCCCATGTTTCTCCCTTGCAGAAACATAATCCATTATCATTCACCAGCTGTCACCCATTTCAGAGGCTCCCCATAGAGCTCTGAAGGTGGACATATTTTCCAGTAAACTCTCTGTATTATTTATTCTGTAGCCATCAAACAAATAATTGAAATAAGGGCTATTATTACCAATGGGCACAAATGGCATATTACAGCCACTGATGCAAAAGATCATTGCAGCAACATGTACACAAGCACACACTGCTGTTTTAAAGACATTACTGCAAAGTGCCTTCTCCAAACACAAATAGGAAGTAAGAACTGAAACTGGGAAAAATGAAACGAGAAATTAAGAACATGAGAGGAAGGGGATAGTATTTTCTCAGTAGTTTTAGGCAGCAAGACTCAGTCCATAAAGAAGTTATTGCTATTATTTCTCTACCTGCTTTTTCCCCCAAGGTATGTGCACAGTGCACAGGTACCTCCCAGGAGGGAAGCAATATGCTACAACTAGAACACAATGTGAACAACATCCATACATCAATCACAAACACAGCTGAAGGCTCACAGCCACAGCATCTGAAATAACTACTTTGAATGTTTCTCCAGAAAAATTAACACACATTATGAACGCACACACACAGTCCTTGCCCCAGAAGGGTAATGGACCATTACATTATGTGCTGTCAATGAATGCCTTCAGGATATAGTTGACAGTATATTTCTCTGATAAGGATGTCTACCACTTACAGGCATTGAGGAATCATAAGGATGATGAAAAATATTTTCCCAGGAATTTGCTGAAAGGAATGTACTAAAAAACAAAGATACAAATTGATTGTATGAAAAAAAAAAAATCAAGTTTCACTTAAGATACCCTGCTAATAATTACAACACACCATCAATAAAAGATTCTTGGGGTTTATCCTGTTTATACATTGTTATCCTCATTACTAATAGCACTTCCCATGCTATTTTTGTATGTATCAATATGATCTTGAAACACTGAATTGGTTGTGTATTGTCATTTGCCAAATGCACTAACAACAAGAAAGAATAGTAACATTAAAACCATGTTGCAAATCCAACTTCATTTAAGTCATACAAGCTCTCATTTTACAGAGGAACTCAAAAGCCAGCAAATCTCTCTTAGATCTTTACAACTATGAGGAAGATTTGTTTCACTCTGTTGTTAGCAACTGCATAGTCAGACTCCTCATTATGTCAGACATAAGGATATTAGGAACCTTACTAGACAGAGATCCCTTTGTGATATGAGAACTTATCTAGCAGAACAGCTAAACCTGTATTGTTTGTAAAGGATGATTCAGACTCACAGTCATGCAAGGACTGCAGGCTCTTATGATAACTCCATGGCATTATGATAGCTCAATGGAACAAAGCTTTAAAATACTTCAACTGCTATCAAGGCTAACAACTAGACATAAGAAAACTACACTTGGGGAAAAGCACTAGACCTAAAACATAGGTTCAAAACTCTTGAAACTTATTCCATCAATTCTCTTCCAGGAACAAGGAAATTAGTGCTTTTCCTAAATACGTGGCAGAACATCCCATAATTTACAAGCCTAAAATATGGCAATACCTACATTCAGTTGTGTCAACAATTTATCTACAACAATAGGATTCTATTTCACATATTTCTTTTCATTCTGGGAAGTATGAAGAACAACTACTTATCTTTAAAGGAGCCATGATGTTAAATGAATTCGCTAACATGGGAAAAGGAGAAAGAAAAGATGTGATAGTGAAACACAGAACAATTTTAAGGTTGGAAGTGATCTCTGGAGATCAGAGTTCAATCTTCTACTCATAAAGCTGAATATCTAAACTCAGAACATCAAAGTTCAATCAGGTCATTCAAGGCCTTGTCCAGTTGTCTCTTACAATGAAGAGACCACCATCCCTCTGAGAGCCTCTTCCAGTGCCTGATCACCCTCAGTACTTTCCTCTTACACATAGTCAGAATCCTCCTTGCCATAGCCTATGTCCATTACCTCTCCTTCTTGGCAGTGCACCTGAGAAGAATCTGCCTCTGTGTTCTTTCTAACCACGTATCTGGCAGTTAAGAATCAGGATCATATTCCCCTCCTCCATGCTCATCAAACCCAGGTGTCTCAAAATTCTCACACATCACATTCTTTAGGCCTCCAGCCACATCCATGGTTCTCCACTGGATTCGCTTCAGTCTCCCAGTGTTTTTTGTATACTGAAAAGCCCAGAACTGGACACAGTACTCCAGAAACTACCTCAAGTGCTGTGAAGAGTACTTCCCTCAGCCTACTAGCTACATTCTTGCTCATGCAGTCTAGCACCCAGGTACTCTTCATTTCTACAAGGATGTACTACTGACTTTTTCAATTAATTGTTTATCAGGATCCCCCAATCTCTTTCTGCAATGCTGCTTTCAATTTGGTCACTCCCCAACTTTTACAGCTCCACAGTGCAAGACCTCACACTTGTCATGCTATACTTTTGAGTTTTTACAGGGTAAAGGAAATATAATGCTGGTATGCAGAAGGTGAAGTATAGAATGTCTGCTATCCCCTCCCTCAAAACATACCTGAAAAATTACACTAAAGTTTTACAATGCTTAATACTATCCACAAGAACCAGAAGGTTGTAACTACATTTCCCACAGCTCTAAGTCTTTCAAAATCAACCAGGGCAATTCTGCTCCTGGTTTGAGCCACTCAAATGCACACAGTCTCAACGCTGAAGATAACTGCTACAACCCCTTTCCAAAGGATAGTAAAAGCTTCTGACTTTTATTTTTTATTTTAAATGAGAAATTCCCGCCTTCTTTTGTCTTTACAATTCACATTGGACACAGACAGCTTTGGGATACACATTTCTAGTCATGGATGTAGATCTCAGTGGGGCTTGCCTGCCTGGGTCAAGCCTGACCAATATAGCTCTGCTGGTACAGTGCTACATCAAATCCAGTAAATTCTGCTGGCCCACAATAACATACACTCAGTGATAACCACAGTTCAGTTGCCGTAATAATCAGTAAACATTTCTAAGGGTAAGATAAAGACAGTCTGCGGGCCTGATACAGCCTCCAGTTAGGTATTCCCACTGTATGCTGTCCCGTATTATGTAATCTGGAGCACAAGGCCAGCAGAACCACAATTTAGAAACAGCCATTATTCCTAACATAAACATTAACTGTCTAAGAAACCAAAGGCTGAACCGACTGGTGATGGAAATCTTCAGTTACATAACAGAATAAGTTAACACAATCAAACTTAACGCCTCTGTGCAGATACCATGCCACATGACTAAAGCATTTTGCTACAGCTAGTTAAAGCTAATCTGGAAATAAAATGTTTATGCCTCTTCATGGTGACACAACAGGCTAACTCATCTGTCAACTTCTCAGAATTTAGGAAAAATACCTTATTACCCATTAAATGCAGAAAGATTAAAAACGGCAGACTCCACCCTTCATTCTGCATTTGTAACACATCATATAGTGCTTACAAGCCACTAGTTATTCCATTAGGACCTTTAAATCACTTTCAGCCCTTTGTGCATCTAAACATTTTCTTTTCCCAGTCTCCCATAAGTCATATAGAGGGAGCTTCTATATCACAAAAATGTAGTTTCTTTTTCAGGAGAGTAACTTGAAAGGGTTGCAGGGCAACAAAACCATCCTAAAGGGAACCACTGATAGCAAGCACACAGTGAGATCTCCTCCTTGCGTTAAAGAATACAAAAAGAAAACATGGACACATATTGCATTCCAATTTCACTCACATGCAGTGCATTAGATAATAGACTAGATAACACAAGGTCAATGACTTCATTTAAAACTTTCAGTACAGACTTCTTAGTCACGTATACCTAGGCAGACAAAAAATTTGCTCCCCTTCTTGAGATCCACAATCCAAGACCACAGAACAAAGCCTGCAGAGTGTACACACTAGGAATCTTTCTCAGCATTAACAAGAGACAAGGAAACCACAGACACATTGCTGTGATACACAGAAAGGGGGGTGGAGGAACAACCCATGACAACCTGACTAATGCTATCAAAAAAAAGCTAAGTTTAAACACAAAACATGCATCTTAAAAAAGCAAACCTTTGGGAATATATTTCAAAATGATAATAGGATCTCCATGCCTGAAGTCACCCTCCTGCTGTTTCTACTTTGCCTTAATTACAGTAAAAAAGAAGACACTCAGAATGCTCCAGTTTCCCATACTGATAATTCAAGTCACACAGGCAGCAATAAAGCCAGCAGCACACTGAAAAACCCCATGGAGAAGCCAACTTTTGAGGAATGATGTGCAAATGAAGACCACAGAAGTCACACTGTTAACAACATCAGAAATCCAAAGGCATGCAAGGCAAAGTACCTCCCAAAGTATATTTGGCTCTCTTAAAGATGGGGGCAGAACCAGGGACAGAGGAATTCCTCAAGAGAGGGAAAAATGTTTCTGATACCCCAGAAGTATAACCATGCTATTACTAGAAACACTGTCCTTCCTCAGAGGACAGCAGAGATTTTCCACCACCCCACACAGCACTTAGCACAAAAGGAACTCAAGTCTTTAACATCTTGCCCTGACCCAGATGCAGGACCCTGCATTTGGTCTTGTTGAACCTCATGAGGTTGGCTTGTGCCCACCTGTCAAGGTCCCTCTGGATGCCACCCCTTCTCTCCAGCGTGTCTGCTGCACCACACAGCTTGGTGTCATCAGCAAACCTACTGAGTGTGCACTCAATGACACTGTCCATGTCACCAACAAAGATGTTGAACAAGACTGGTCCCAGGACTGATCCCTGAGGGACTCCACTTGGACATGGACCCACTGACAACCACCATGGTGGTTTTAAGCCACAGCCACTCAGCACCCATGGGTGTATCTCATCGGGTCCCATGGACTTGAACACTTTCAGGTTCTTCAGATGGCCACGTACCTGATCTTCACTCACAATGGGCAGTTCCTTCTTCTGGTCCCTGGCTTCTTCTGGTCCGTGATTCCAGGAGTGTGTCTGGAGCCCTTGCCAGTGAAAACTGAGGTAAAGAAGTCACTGAGAACCTCAGCCTTCTCCATGTCACTTGTCACCAGCTCCCCTGTTTCTTTTCTGAGGGGGCCCACACCTTCACTAGTCATCTTCTTACCATTCATATACCTATAGAAATTTTTACTGTTCCCCTTGATCTCCCTGGCTATATTTAATTCTAACTGAGCTTTAGCTTTTGTAACCAGGTTTCTTGCTGCTCAGGCAGCTTCCTTTAATGCCCCCCATTCTAGCTGTCCTTTCTTCCACTCCTTGTAGATTTTCTTTTTGTGTGACAGCATGCTCCTTGGATGTCCAGGAGCTCCTTGCTCATCCAGGCAGGTCTTCTAGCATTCTTTCCTGCTTTCCTCTTTGTTGGTATAAATTGCTCCTGGACACAGAGGAGGTGATCCTTGAATACTGACCAGCTGTCCTGGGCCCCTCTTCCCTCTAGGGCTTTGTCCCATGGTACTTTGGCCAGCAGATCCTTGAAGCGATCGAAGACTGCATGCCTAAAGTCCAGGGTTGTAAGCTTGGGATATGTCCTCCTAGTTGCCCTGAGGATCTTAAATTCTATTGCATCATGGTCACTGCAGCCAAGGTTATCTCTGAGCCTCACACTGGTCAACAGCCCTTCTTGATTGGTGAGAACAAGGCCCAGCATAGCACCTTTTCTCATTGGTTCCTCTACCATTTGGAGGAAGAAGTTGTCATCTATGCATTCCATACTTGATTAATAAATTCCATAGATTTTCAATGATTCAACACTTGGTGAAGACATCCCCATCACTTCCCAATACTCAGACTCCATATGAAGGTCTCATGCTGGGCATTCAGAGCTATTAGTCACACATGAAGATTCAGGCCATGGTTAAGCAATAACATGTTACAGTGTTAAGACCCTGATGACATGAATGACAGAAATTAAGATCTCAGGCACTTCAGGATGCCCACGGCCTCATCTGTCAATGATGGATGCACACACTTAATCTGAATGCACTCTAAGTATATCTTCAGACATGATTACTGAGGTCTATGCAAAATCAGGGCTTAAGAAAACAGTGTGTAGTTTCCCATTGAAAAGAGCTAAATTCATTACAGTGAACAAAGATCTTTATAAATGAAAGCCTGCATTCTGGCAATCCACATGCACCGATGAGAAAAATAGGGTGAAATATCAGGAAACAGCTAAAATGAACATATCACATTGAACCATAGACCAAGTGTACTTAAAAATTCTTAGACTTGGAAAAGCTTTATAAAATTAAATACATTTTCTTATAAAGAAACAAACACAAACCAAACAACACGTTAGTGCCATAGTGGGATGTATTATGATAGAAACTCTTTGGTAACTACATCAAGTATGTATTGGAATTTCCAAGTGTACCTTATGAAAGACTTAGAAAATTAATCTCGATTCTATTTAAACATTATCAAAGACAAAAATACAGCAAAAAGCTTTAACAAATCCCTCCTATTTTTCTAAAGAGATTTGCTTGTGGTCCATCATCCTATCCATCTTTCAGACACAGGTAATAAATGAGATAAATAAATTTTTCCTAATCCTAGGCACTATGTTCTGTTAATGGCTCAGATACATTTGCATGACTTGCATTTTATTCCCTGCTTGTAATTTGAAGCAGTTTTATGAATTTGAATGAATCTGTAATAGTTTAACATTCCAAATTAATCTCAGCCACGGATCGACATTTCTAAAAATCTAATACACTAATATATAACCATAAAGTAAAAGCAACTTGCTAAAAAAAGCTAATGAAACAAGTCTCTTCAGTTCTGACTCAGAGTTATAACCATTTGTTTCTAGTAGGTGTAGAAGAAACTGACTCACTCCCACATGTGAATTACTTGTAAAAAGGTTATTTCAGCTTCATTGGATAAAAAAGTTCATTGCACTGAATCTGCTGGCTTAAACCAACATCCAAGTAAATTCCACTGATTAGGCATAACTGTGCCAACCATAGAAGTTTTAAGGATGCAAATAATTTTTTTGCCAAATATTATTTCTTAATATTATCTATGAAATAGGGTACAAAAATAATTTAGATGTTTAAGCATAAAAACAAAAAATCAGGAAAAAAATGGTAATTTATGGATGCTTATGAAATCTTACTTCTGCATTCTATACTTTATCATGTACCACCAGTGAGAGACTATTAGCTGCACTTAAGAGGAACTTAAGCCAGAATCTGAAATAGAGTTTTCTTGTGCATCAACTGTCTTCATCATCCAACCACGCTCACTTCCTACATATGCACCACAGGGTTATTCCTTACTGCACAGCTCTTGTCTTTGTGGAGAAGGATTTTATGCAAGCTAGTAGAGAGCCTTAGGTCCCTTCCTGTTTTTCTATGTGTATTTCTGCAAGCAGGTAAGTGGGAGGAATTTAAGCCCTCAAGACAAGAGATAGGACATGAATTATCAAGTGGCAGTTTTTCCTGGTATAACACAAAAAGGCCAAAGAAAGATTCTCATAAGCAACCAGCAAAGCCTGGCAAATCTAAGGTCATCTCAAAAATACTAAAGGATAGTTCCTGCCTCTTTCACTAGCAGCACACTCAGGCACACATTGTGCCCCCACCCTCACCTAGAACTTGTTCTATTACATTAGTGGTGATGGCAGCCAGAGGACTAGGTCTACCCTGCAGCTAGTTAGTGGATTTGCAAAGTTCACAGTGCATCCCCAGCAGCAAGATTCACACTTGAAGCAACAGTCCTGACAGCGACCCAAAGTTGTGAATTGTTGCACCAGCAGCAGCATGACAGTAACCCTTTCGGGTGAACTTTTTGTGCATCATTTTTCTACCTACAGTCCAGCCTCAAGTGTGATACATAAACACCCAAAAGTGGGAGCTCAAGGCTAGATAGAGGCTGCTTTGAGCACTCCATATACACATTTTTCCTTCCTATAGTGGAGCGGGAATACTTCGCTGTTACGACACCAGCATTCACTGCCTATAATGCCAGACCATCTTCAAGGGCTTGGCAGCAGGTGCCCAGTCAGCCTACTTGTGCTAATCATCTGCAATCTTCTTTTTACCACAGCTTCATCCCCCTTAAAGTAAGTTGGTTTCAGGAAAAATAAAAACAAACACCTAAGCAAACAAAAGAAATACAACACCAGCATCCAAAAGTAGAACACCAGTCTGGCTGGGTGGCAGACATTGCACAAACCAAGAGTGCAGAAGGTAAATCAGCATTCAAACAGATGGCTCAAGGGAAAATATCCCTACATTTCAGATCAGTCTGAACTATTGTGACATTGGTTTTGATGTGTTCTCACAGAGAGGACTCACAAGTACATAGTCCAGGAGTGAGACAACTCTGAATGAACTATGTTGGGACATGTGCCATCTTGCCCTCTGTAGCATGCCAGCAGTACAAAACAGGGTCAGAGGAAACAAAGACAAGCAAGGGAGCCTATGCAGCATCAAGAGCACTTTAAATACAAATAGGGCCTATTCCTGTTAGACTCTTCTCTGAACATGGTTGCCTACTAGCTGCAAACCATGCCAAGTAGCCGTTCAAAAATGGAGCAGCCGGCTGTGCCAGTCCCTGCTGATTGGAAGTAAGGGGCAGTAAGCATCAGCCACAGCCAATTAACTAAGATAGCTCCTGCAAAAGAAGGTGAAAGTGGTTGATACAAGGTGATGCCAGATGAGTACGAATGTGATGCCAGCCAGCAAGGTGCCCAGCAAGCAGTCATTCCAGCACAGGATTACGAAAGAGATCCCGCAGTACAACAGAACAAGGAGCTCCACAGGGAGAACATGCTGTACCTGAAAGAAAAAGGACAGGTGGTGCACAGACACCTGAGCTGCAGCTGCCATGTTGCTGCAGTACTGCTGTCCTTCTTGTCATGTGAAACAAGGGACAGCATACATTTTTTGCAAGAAGAATCTCTCAGGAGGTCCCTCTGCAGCGCATGGATAATACCATCCCTCAGCACACCAGCACTAGTGTGCACCATAATCCATCAGATTAACCCAAAGGTCACACAGCCTCTCTGTGCTTGTTGATTGCTTTAGGTAGTCTTCACTAGTGGCCTAGGGAAGCCAACTAGTTTACCAAGGGAAGCACTTCTACAGCCATGCAGACCATTACAGGCTTTCTACGACCCAGCACTCTTCAGTTTCAGCATCTCCCCAGATACCTGGAAGGATGAACACAGATAATCAAGCAGTTTGGCCTCAGAGGCACAAGGGTTGTAAAATCCAAATGTCACTGATAACTTTCAGAGGAATGAGCAAATATAACTAGAATAAAAAGGACTCCTCACTGTTAATATTCCTCAATATTTCTCACTCTAAGACCAGCAGATATTGCAACAGTTTAAATGACACTAAGCACAGATTTAGGAATTTTGTTGTAAACATGTAGATATGGGTCTACTGTCTAAGAGACTTGGATTCAATTCCCACTAAGAATATTGAGCATTATTTCAAAATCCATCATTTCAAAATTAGAGCATTGGAACAAGCTGTCCAGAGAAGTGGTGGAGTCATTCAAAACCCACCTGGACACTATCCTGTGCAAGCTGAACTAGGTGAACCTGTTGTGGCACAGGGGTTGGACTAGATGATCTCCAGAGGTTCCTTTCAACCCCTATCATTCTGTGATCTTGTGATCTATTATACAAATAATACAGTGATGACTAGGTGAGATCTTATTCAACAAGAATTAGAAATAAAAATAGCTAGAAGAAAAAGACTTCTGAACTCACTTCCAGCTCAGCTAACCCTTCCCCAAAGATACTAGGCATGAATATATTCATATCATACTTCCAATACAAGGAATAAATATAGTCTGTTTGAAAGCTACAGTCACCATGAGAAAGCTACAATTGCCAAGGTTAAAATGGCAGATTGTTACAACATTTCTAAAGCAATGGAAGCCACAAGCTGCCTCAAGGCAAATGGCCACACCCTACACTCTTGTATGGTTAGCGAATAGGAAGATTTTGAAGAAATAACGCTGTGGCAGGACTGCCAGGAAGCAGTGGCAAGATCTATAGGTGAGAAGCACCATTTGGGTCTCACCAGCCTCTGCAGGTGAGGTGCTACACTGCTACAAACTTTGAATAGGGAGAAGGTGGCCCAAGTCTCACAGGATAAATATGAGACTTGATTTTCTGGACTCCCCACTTTCCCTCTCCTACAGTCACCAGCTCCCGAACATGAGCAGCATCATGATGCTGTCACAGAGCAGAGATATGCAGTAGCTAGCTACACTACCAAATTCAGCATCTTCCCTGCACCTCACAGCCAAGAAAAAAATGTGCCTCAGTGCTTCAGCTACCACACCTGAACTCTATTTTCTCTTGGCAATTAAGAATGCAAGCAAGTCCATTAGCCACGCTGAATCATTTTAAGGGAATTTAACATGTGATACCTCACACCCAGCTTGAAATCCAAAATAGTGAAGAAATGCTTGTTATACAGCTTGGCTTAATTTAACCTTAATACCTATGCAGCTTATTTCCACTGTCAGTGATACGGAAATTCCTTCTGTCTCCATTTGATAAAGAAACACTGATCTTCAAAGTATATCCCAAATATTTAACTACACTCTAATGCTTCTACAGACACATAGCAGAAAACAAAACTTGTGCACATCAGTCGAGAATATCTTCTAATCAGGCCGCAATTATGACTGCACATCACGACATGAGGAAGGTTAGTGTGTTTGGCATGATATTTTCCTTATTAGCTGGAGGCAGAAAAAAAGTTCCTTGTCAGTGGAAACATACTGTGAGGGCATTTAGGACACAGATAAAAGGTTTCTCATTGTTGGCACTTTTTTTAACAGTTTGAAGGAAAGGGAGGAACAGGCACTATCAACTGTACTTGGCTTTAAGAGTATTCCTTGTTGATGGAGCACAAAAATATAGCAGTACAGATTTAGGCCCATCCCCTTACCATCAAGGGTCTGGATTATAAACTTTTATCCCCACTCTGCAGCACCCGATGGTAGCTCACATACATTTCAATTATTTATTGAATAGGCACTTTGTTATACTACGGTAATCCCACACTGCAGTAAGAACTACACACTGTTTTTATTGCGAGTTATACTTTTCATCGAGTCAGTAACCTTTTCACATTCAGTGAACACAATAAATAGAATCAAAATAAGTGATTTTATAAACAGTTGGATAATTGGCCTCTCCATCACATGGAAAATGACAACACAGGGATCAATCATCAAGACACAACCACCAGCAGTGCTATAGAAAAAGCGTATCATTCTCTGGCCTGCCCCAAATCCTGTCCTCAACTTCAGTGCTCAAAGTACCATTATAGGCTAATCTACCACATTTGTAAGTGTCTGCTAGTTCAAACCATCAGCTTGAAAACAACAGTGTAAAACCAGACTGCTCTTTGCAAAAAACATACAAAGCTCCCACCACAAAACAAATAATCAATGTTCCCCAGGCTGCAGCCTTGTGGGGCAGATGTGATAAAGCGGTTAATTATTCAGTTGGCAATCGCATTACTGACGTCAATGGAAGACTCCAGGAAGTGAATCCTCTTAGTTTGTTAGTGTATGACAAAGAGTGGTGGTCCCCACAGAAATTAAGAAGAACCAGCTGTCCCTACATGTTAGTGCTCTGGTCTGTAGTGCTGAAGACACACATTTGCATTTACTGAAGTAAATGGGCCCCTCCCTCTCCCTTAGGAAATCCTTTGTTTTGCTTTGGGGTTTTTTTTGGTTTTGTTTTGTTTTTAAAGGGCTCTTTAAAAGTGCAATCAACTGTACATGCACGGAACAGCTGATAAACGGGACAATACCCTCGTGAGCAATGATGACTCCTCCCTCTCCTCCAATTCTTATTCCATGAGAAGTTAAGTCACCTTTGTCATACATTATTATTCATAACTTAGCTGAATAAACCAGTCAGCCACCATGGCCATTTTAACATAAATTCACCTAGGCATGCAGCAGGGAATGATTTTAATATCTACATACCTGCAGTCAAGAGTCTTAACTAAACAAAGCTGGATAGAAAACTTTCATGCTAAGTGCTGTCACAAGTGTCCACATTTTCTTTTGTCAGCACACTCCAGTCTATTGGAGGTTTCTCATTATCAGGTTGCTTAACAGTAGGAAACCATTAAAGAAAGCTGTTACAAAGGCTGCCTAGAATTGCTCTGTCTTTCAGGGGCATGCACAAATTAAAAAGAACGCATGATGAACGGCGACTGTTGTTTCTTCAAGACACATACACACGCCCTTTCTAACAGCAACGACTCCGGCACAGGAGCATTATTTCAAAGCCTGAGCCTGCTGCTCTCCCCTCCTCCCCGCCCCCAGGTAGGAAACCCCCCAAGGTGCACTGGATTAGCCTGACATTTCGGGTTAAGCCGAGCTGGGTTTCAGGCCAAGGACACTCCGGTGCTGCTCCTGCTGACAAGCGATTCGCTCCGGACAGAGCAGGGCTAGACCCACGGGGGTCAAGGCCCGGCTGCCTGCTCACCAGGGTGACTCCACATCCAAGGGCGGCGTCTCCCCACCCCAATCCGCCCCGGTTGCAGATGGGAGCGGTGGCGGCGCCGAGCGTACTCCAGGGACCGAGTCACCCGCCCGGGCCAGCTTGCTGCCCCTCGACCAGGGATGAAGGCATCGAGGATTCCTCACAACCGCCCCTACAACCCAGGCCCTGGCCCTCTCCTTGACCGGCCCCGGCTGGGCCCCGTCCTCCGCATCCCCGCGGCCCGTCCCCGTTCTCACCCCATTCGAGGAAGTCGGAGACGTATCGGTCGCGGCGAAGCGGCGAATCACGGCTGCATTCGGTGTAGACACCGACGAGGAGGTCGAGCAGGGTCTCCACGCTCAGAACGCTGTCGTGTCGCTGAGGCCCGTCCAGCACCAGCTGCTCCAGCCGCTTCAGCCGCACCTTGGCCGACATGGTGCCGCCGCGGCGGCGGGAGAAGGGCAGGGCCGGGGCAGCTCGGGCGGCCACGAAGCCGGCGCACAGCAGCACGCAAAGGCCCGGGGCACCGCGCTCAGCCGCACCGCACCGCCCGCGCCCCGCGCCGCCTCCCGCTCCTCACGGCCGCTCTGGGGCCGAGCGGCTCCTTCCACGGGCTCCGCCTCAGGCCCGGACGGTCCATGGGCCGGACCCGGCCACCCGCTTACGCTACGGCCTCTCCCCGACGGCGGGGAAGTGCTGCTGCTGCTGCTGCTGCTGCTGCTGCTCCCGCTCCTCCTCCCCCAGCAGTCAGCGGCCCCGGCAAGCGCGGCCCGGCGCGTCCCACGGAGCAGCCCCGCGGCACCCGGCCACGCCCACTACGCAGCGTCCGCGCGCTCCGACGTGGGCAGGGACAGGCGCCGCGGCGGGGAAAGGGGTATGTGTCTGCGCGCGCCGGGCAGCCCCTGCAGATTCGCCATGGAGGGTGTGAGGCGCGGAGGCAGAGCCAGCTGCACGTTCTCGTCCGCATTTTCGTTTCTCAGTGGCGGGACTCACCGGCGGCAGGGAACCCTGTCCCCAGCTACCCAAAGCCTGTCCCCGGCCTGCTTCTGCACGGTGCCTCCAAGGGTCTGGAGCACGGGTCTTATGAGGAGCATCTGGGGAAACTGGCATTGTTTAGCTTGGAGAAAAGGAGGCTACAGCTATCTGAGAGGAGGTTGTAGTGAGGTGGGTATTGGTCTCTCTCCCAAGAGTAACAAGTCCAGGGAAGTGGTGGAGGCACCACCCCTGGAAGTGTTTAAAGGGTGTATATATGTGGTGCTTAGGGACATGGCTTAGTAGTGGACTTGGCTGTACTAAGTTAATGGTTTCGCTCAGCAATCACAAAGGTCTTTTCCAACCTAAGCAATTCTGTGACTCTATGAAGGACAGAGATGACCCTGAAGGCCACCATCACCACACATTTTTGCTCGGCCCTGCCCACCCAGGGCTAATGTCAAGCTCAGGAGCCTTCTCCAGTCATGGCTGGAGGGAGGCTTTTGCTTTCTTTGCCTTGGCCACAGTTGCCTCCTCTATGGCTAGACTTGCCCCAGTGGAGCCCTGGCAACAGGTATGGACCTGTCACATTAGAGTAGAACATAGCATCTAGAAGCTGTAACTTCTGTGCCTTTCAAAACCTACCTTGTGACAGGGCTTTATTTCAAAGCAGCAGCTAGCATGGGTGAATAGAGCCCTGTGTTTAACAGCTGCTGTCCACATTCCCTTGAAGGAGAAGGGAGCTGGGTGTGAAGCACTCAAACTTTCTGCAGTACCATTTTTGCATTACAACTTATTCTGAGAAATGTTCTCTCTGGAGGCTGCAGCACCTTAAGGCAAGATGCTGAGTAGCTTAAGATGGGAGTTTACATCTCTAGGAATGCAGCCATTCAGGTCCTGATGCAAAGCTGAACTAGGAAGGATGCCTCCTCCTTGCTTGTCTCCCCTGGCAAGTATACAGAGCGCTGTGTGTTAAAAATCATCACAACGGAAAGAGAGGCAGCAGAGTGCTGGTTCTGTCAGGGCTGGGAAAACCCCTGCCTCCAGGGAGCTGCATCTACACAGGGATTTGCACTGTGGTAGCTCTAGTTGTCATGTCTGACCATGAAGGACTCTTGGCATGTCAGTCATCATTGAAACACCTGAATGTTCTCAACCATCACCTTCAGGGCCAAACCCAACCAGTGCTGCATACTGGGAGCTGCTCTTTGCAAAGGCCTCAGGAGCATAAACAGGTGGAGTATTGTGTAACAGAAAGTACTGCTCCCAACATGACAGAGAGGTCCAGCAGATGATTACAGAAATACTTGTTTCTAGGAGCCCTTGCCCCTCAGATGTGTCTGACATATGTCTTGGACACCAAATAACCTGTGATATCAGAGATGTTGTAATAATACCGTCCTGTACATTTGGACTTACTACCTGGATCAAGAAGGAACAGACATGTTGAGACCTGTTGATTCTGAAAAATGCAATTCAATAGAAGATGCCATGAATCATACTTTTATATCGACAACCAGAGTGAACTAAAATAGTTTTGGCTTGTTTTTCCCAAATGACTTCTATGTCTTTGTACTTCCTTCTACAAACATCCACTTGAAAAAAATATTTCACAGCCTATCTCAAAGTTTTCATTGTTCTCTCCCTGCTTCAGGCTGGTTATGGTTGTTTCACCTGACCTCAAACTGTTTAATATCACAAATACATTAATTTGCAGGATCCTTAAAATTTTAACAATCTTTTTTTTTTTTTTCCCTGGTGCTGTTGCTTTATTTAAAAGGCGGTTTTAACATTTCCCACTTACTGCCACTTTGAAGACTTGTTTTTTTGGCAGTTGATCAGAATATTGGCTAGGAAGAACGGAGTTTGTAACAGATCTTGTTACAGTATCTATCTTTTCCCTCCTTATCTGTTCCTGCAGTTGGTGATTATCACCACCTCCTTCAGCAGGGAAGAGATTAAAAAAGAAACTGCAGCTGGATGAAGAAATAGCCATTTTCTGCTTACCAGTTGCTTTAATATTTCCAGTATCCTCAGTCTGTTTTACATTGGAATTCAGAGATTTTGAGAGTTGTTCCTGATTTACACCAGTCACAGGGAAGAATCAGGTCCTGTGCTGGGAAAATGACAGATGGGTGACAGATGATATTGAAGCTCGCTCTAACAACTATGGAAGGTGTATCAGACCAGTAGGTGCAGGATTATTTAGAAGTGATACTATGGGTGTCCCAGAATTAGCTGAAAGATTTCCAAAACCCTTGAAAAGAGTTAAAAACCTTGCATATTGTAAATAATGCTAGGGTTTCACAGCAAAGGTTTCAGTTACAAAAAGCCTACCTAGCTGAAAAGTGACATTCAGTATGTGTACTGAAAAACATATGTAAGCTTTGAAATGTAGCTGTAGGTATTCTGCTTCTGTTACTCATCTGTGCCAGTTCTATATACTAAAAATAAATGTGATCTGGCTAAAATGCATTAAATGATCCATCTTACCAGTTCCTTTTTCCTGTAGCATATTTCAGTGGAAAAATACAGCCTTTTTTTTTTCTGGGACCAATCTGATCTTTAAACTTCTCCTTTTTTGGGGTATGTGTGAGAGGGGAAAAATGTGAGTGAATGGGTTCTCATACACATTTTCTGGAGTCATTGTAGACCCACAGAACTGAAGGCAGAAAGTCCCTGTGGCTACTGGAAAGTTTCTTCAGATACAATCAACTTAGGTCTACTTTTTTTTTTTTCTTTCTTTTTTTTTTTTAATTTTTGGCAGTACTCCATGTAACTTAGTAACAAGTAGAAAGAAATTCTGTTACAGAATTTTGATGGCAACAGGAAATAGCTGTGTCACCACTTCATGACTTCAGGAAAATCCACCCACAGATCATTTTGGCATTAAGAAGAATGAAGAAATACAAAGAGTATGGGCAGAAATCGCAAACATAGCTCATTAAAAATGAAGACCCTTATGCTAAAAGCAAACAACAACAAAAAAGATGTCTTAAATATCTACTTTATCACATTCAGACAGATAATTCTATAAAAAGAAGCATCAAATTGAAATATTTTATTTGCTTTTTGTTTTAATTGTTTTTTACATCAATAAGCAAAGGAGATACTCAGAACAACTAGAAAACCTAGCCAGAAGACCTAAGTATGTTCTACTCATTACAGAAATTAGATTACATTTCTAACTGAGAAGTTCATTAATGTGCATCAAGGGAGGAGTTTTCTAATGCAGAATGCAAAATATAATTAAATGAAAATCAGAGAAAGCTCATAGGAATGAGTTTCAAAGGTAGAATATAAGAGTCAAACATGCCTAAAAGCAACATGAGTGGTTTATATCTTCTTGTTATCAGACTTTCCTTCCTGGAATTATTTTTTAGGAAACTGTTACCTTTCCAGCTCTGTTTGTATTTGACAACATTCTAAAAAAATGCCTTCTTGCCAAACACAGTGTAAATCTACAGCTCTCATCCACACTGGGAGCCAAAAATAGTCTATCAGTGGGGACTTTGATGACATTTCATCACACAAGCCTGAACATTGAGCTAATGTACTCGGTATTAAAATCAACAACAGCTAAGTCACCCCTAGTGTGATGTTTGCCACTGTGGGAAGTACACAGAAAATTTCTTAAAGAAGACAAAGTCTCTGCCCTTTAGGTGATGAATGCTATAACTCTACTTCAGCTTTCAGGGAGCTCTGCTTCAGCTTGCTGGTAATGCATTAGCTGAGCAAGGGTGTTTCACAAATGCTCTCATCTTTGCACATGATGAGTGAAGTGGGAGGAAAGAAAGCACAGTTGCTTGCAGAGAAGTGCTGGGAAGGGCTGAGTCTGGTCATTTCCAACTTTCACTAACATGCTTTCTCATAACGATAATAAAATGTAAAAAGAAGAAGAAGAAAAGAAAAAGAGCAGCAAAGCCATTTGGCAGGCTGCCTTCTGTTAAATGCATCTTGTCATTAAGTGCATTCATTAGCAGTGCTTCTGGTTTACTCTTGTAAATATCTAGAATTTAGTGATGGTGTAACCCAACACTTTGAACTGAAGGTGAGGCAAACAGATATGAAAAGATTTTGCACTTGGTGCGTGCTTTCTTAAAGAGTGGAGAAAAAAAAAAAGAAAATAATTCATTAGGTGTATTAGTAGAGACTTTTAGTATCATTTCAGACTATTTTGCTTTGCAGGACTTAGGGAGCAGAGTACCATCATAGCTAATTGTTTACTTCTTCCAATCTAGATGCAGCAGGTTCTCAAATACATTGGTTTTTTCCTCAGTACTTTTTCATACTCATGTAATTGTCTTACTCAATAATTTATGCGTATTTAAAGTTCACCTGAACTGCTACTGTTTCAGGAAACCTTCAATCTTATTGATCAGTATGTTTCCTGATTACAGGCAGTTTAATACAAGGAGCCTGAAATGGATTACATCGAATTAACAGGCTTCCCAATTCCTTTGATGCTTTGAGAGTAGCATTAACTGAAGTGGGCAGCTGATTCCATCAAAATCATTATGAGACCACTTTTTTTTTTTTTCTTAAACACCCCACCCCCCAATTTTTCTGAAAATAACTGAAGTGTAGGGAACTGGGAGTTTAGACGAGGTCGTTGTCGACGACATCTGTAACAGAATGTTATCACCACATTTGGACAACACAACAGCTCACTTTTGTTTTAGTTTTGATTTCAAGTCTACACAATCCTAAGGGAAGCACTGTCTCAGTGCTATCCAGCCTATTTAGACACATGTCAGTGTTGAAAAAGTGATAAATACATAACTGTCCCATTCCACCCCCTTCCCTCCCTCCCAGACTCATGCCACTTCAGAGATCATCAAAGGAGGTGGAAGCAGTACAGAAATAATACTAAAAAACCCACAGAGCTGTCAGCAATTATGACACCTCGCAAGTAGCAGCACCATGCCTTGCTTTCTGTACAGCTTCCATTTTGTTCTTTCATAGTGCTGTGTTACTGCAGCTTCACATCTGCCAGACTCAGTCAGATCAATCTTAGTACAAAGTGTGAAGAGCATCATGTTGCTAGAGGCAGCTTTTTGCGCCTGAGTTGATGCTAGACTAAGATTATCTGATTTTGTTTTGTGGGCTTTTTAATATTTTGCTAGATACTGTGGCACTCGAGTTCATCAGAGCTGACAGTAGTACTGTTCATTACAGAAAATATAATGAGTTTTAGGTGGTATGTGCAAAAAATAGAGAGGAAATGTGTTCCTTTTCTTAGCTAATCTGTAGGATTAGTTCTATTGGGCTGATGAGAGTAGAAGTGTTATTCATGGTACATTTTAAATTAATACTGCATTTATTAGTTTTTTTTTATGTCTTGAAAGGAATGACTGGAGATGAAAAATAAAACTTCCCCAGTCTTCTCTCTTGAACCTTTATAAATCTGTCACTGACTTTAATAGGAGTGTTCCCATGGTGATAAGCACAACTGAGTCTACCTACAAGGAAAAGAACTAATCTGCTTTGAATGAAATATTTTTGCATTTTAAGTAATGGTACTTTAATACATACTTCATTCTTCTGTGAAAAGTGCTCTTTGATTTTCAGAAGCTGTATAATCAAAATAAAAAGCAAGTTGTATTGTGTTCTTTTCCCTGGTTCCCTCTCCACAATGGAGAATCCATAGATAATAATTTTGTGAAAAGTTGAAATCAGAAAATATTCCAGTCTATTTCTAAGATACAGGAACAGCACAAATAGCATTCAGGAAAAATACAGTTGCACACTGTCCTAAAAGCAGCAGGAGGTATTGTGCAGAAAACGCTTTTACTTCTTCAGTAATGATGACCTGGCAAACCATTCTCAGATGATAGTTCTTTACTATAAACTTCTGAGCACTCTTCAGAAAGGTAGAGGTGGAACCAAAAGAGCTTCAATTTATTCACAATATCCTGGGACAGTGCAAAACAACTGTACCTACTTCAGCATCAAATATCCTGAAAGGCTGCTTCTGATAACTCTCACTTTTCTGATGGCTACAACCTCTTCCAAAACTGAAGTGGTTAATTGTTTGGTTGTTGTTGTTGTTTTTATTGACAACGTGCAAAAAAAGACATTTTGCTCCTGTTCATTTGCTTTGAACAAATATTTCACCCAAGCTTCAGGCTGATTTTACACATCCAGAGGAACTCAGTCTGGATTTACAGAAATGCTACTGTCTTTGGTTTCCACCACAGCCTGTCTCAGCAAAGAGCAGCATGGAAGCCTTCCATCTCACAGGTTAGACTAGCAATTACCAAGATTTGTAACAACATTGACAGTGATTCAGAAAAGACCCAAACTTCACAGTGCTGCAGGCAAGTGTAAATGCTACCTGTGCCAGACTTCCCTTCTCCCAGTGCCAGTCTCCCACCCTAAGGGTAATATTTGATCCCCCCTTCACACTTCTATGCTGAGGACTGGCTCCCTGTCATCTCCCATGTCAGTTGCCTTCTCTTCAGGACTAGCAACGAACTGCTTATCCTCCAGTAGCACATGCTGCAGGAGTGGGTGATGGCACCCAACTGGACTTTTCAGAGGTCTGTGAAGATCACGATGTCCACAGAAATTGAGGAGAAGGGCAGAGAAAAAGCCAGGGAAGACCCTAAAGACATGGCCATGCACCTGCTAATTTGGGGGTGAGGGCTGAATAGTGGCTGACAGTTCTCCCAGGAGGGCATTCACCAGTCAGAAGGAGCAGCAGCAAGCCTCAATCTCCAGCTTCACTGAAGAAGGGAAGAACAACTGCTGGTCCTGCACAGGTCTCCAGGTGGCTCCACACATGCCAGCCCTCAGCTGCTTCTGGCAATAAAAAGTTACTTGCAGTCATCACTCTTTTATCTTTTTCTCTTTTCAGCTCAGTATAGTTATTTCCATACAATATTGAAATGATCTATGCATTTTACACCAACTTGAAGTTCTGGGAGTTATATCTGTAATGAGCTGCCTCAGTTGGGATTTCAACTTCACAGACAGTGTTACAGGTGCAAGTGTGATTCCTTCTAACGTGAGGGCAGAGACTGTGTCTGCTAATGTGTGTGACTGTCAGACATACATTTTAAGGCATCACACTCATAGATCATAAATTCCTAGAATGATAGAATCATTAAGATTGTAAAAGACCTCCTAGGACCTCTAAGTCCAACCATATCTTATCAAAACTTTGTTTTCAGTAGCAAAAGACCAGTCAGTGATGGTGTTGAGAGCTGGTAGTCCCAGGCAAAGAGATCCTCCAGTCAGCAAACACCATGGGAAGTGTAGCCACAAGGGATTCTCTGGGCAGTCCTGGGTTAAGAGAGCTGCTTCCCTGACATAAGACATAAAGGAAAGACGTACAGTGTAAGAGGAAGCACCTGCTGTGATTATCACTTCTTGTTCTGTTAGCTGTGACAAGTAAACAGGGACTTTTCTTAGTGCAAAGGTTAAAACTCTGCAGTGTCCACTGCCACAGGCTGAGTGCTCAGGCTGGACCACTCAGAAGAGCATAAAGTTGTGGTTGTTCTTTCCAAGAGTGCCATATGCAGTTCTGGACCCTACAATTTAAGAAGGATGTTGAGGTTCATGAATGCACCCAGAGGAGGGCAACAAACTTGGTGAAAGGGCTGACAGGAATGTCCTGTGAGAAGTGGCTAAGGACTTTAGGCTTGTCTAGTTAGGCAAAGAGGAGGTTGAGGGGCAAGTTCATTATTCTCTATAGCTTCCTGAGGAGAGGAAGTGGAAAAGGAGGTGCTGATCTTTTCTCCCTAGTATCCAGGGTTAGGACACATGTCAGTGGTTCAGAGCCATACCAGAAGAGGTTAGACTGGACATTAGGAAGCATTTTGTTACTGAGCAGGTGGTCAAACGCTGGAATAAGCTTTCGTGAAAGGTGGTCAATGCTCTAAGCCTGTCAGCATTTAAGAAGCATTTGAACAATGCCCTTAATAACATGGTTTAACTTCTTCAGTCCATGAAACTAGATGATTGTTGTATGTCCCTTCCAACAGGAACAGTCTAGTCAGTTCTACATGGATCTTGACTTTAAGCAGGGGGAGAGTAGATCCTCAGCTACAGTAAATTGTCATGAGTTCATTGGAGTCAATAGCAAATTGCAGAGACACACTATGTCAATAACTAAACTCCCCAGGGCTGGTCTTTAGCTGGTAGAAACAGTCATAACTTCATTGAAACCCACTGATGTCCAGCTGACCCTGAGGTTTTGCTATTGATTATGCTGAGAGTAGGACAAGACCTAAATTTAATTTTGTGATGGTCCAGGAACAGAGTACATTATTTTAAAGCGTCCATCATTTAGTGCAATTAATTGGTGCCTGTGCCGGGTAAGGCTGTCACTTTCAATCATTAAAATGCTGTTTGCCAATCTATGATTTGCCCTGCAGATGTGAAAATCTGCAGTGACATAATATATGTAAAGTAGAAGTGGTTTGACTGTTTCAGGTTTCATTTAGGTGTGTAGCCTATGGTTGCCTTAGGTAAAACCGAGGTACTACTTAATCATGATAACATGATTAAAATGCAAATTCACATGCCTAATTTAAATACATTTATTCTCTGAACCATCCAGCTGGGTGTAGTTTCTAAGAGTAAATGCAAAGCACTCACAGCAGGCCTCAGCTCAAGCAGAGTTTCAGGGACAGCTTCCAAATATAATCACACATTGTTGTAGTAGAAAGTTAAGCTCATCTTTTAAAAAGTGCTGGGAGTCCAGGTTTTATGTATGATCCTCACTACTGGTATTACAGAATCACAGATCACAGAATGGTTGGGGTTGGAAAGCACCTCTGGAGGTCGTGTGGTCTAACACCCTCACTCAAACAGGGCTATCCAGAGTCCTGGGTGGACAGCTGTCCCAGGATTTTTAACCTGATGCCATGTAGGCAGACAATAAGGGCCTTGTAGCAGCCCTTTATTTGCCAACATGCAACCTGGTCATCTCCCCTCTAGCTGTGAGCAGGGCATAACATTAGCAGTGGACTTGACAATATTAGCTTTACAGTTGGACTCGATATTAAAGATCTTTTCAACCTAAATTGTCCTATGATTCTATGATTTTAATGCAGTTGGTATGCAGTCTCCAGTATGCAGTTCAGGATAAATCCAGATGTCTTACAAGTTAATAGCTTGTCCTGTTCTGCCTGCACCTCCTCTTGCTTACTGCATTTTCCCTTGAGAATATCTCCTGAGGCTCCAGTGAAAGCTTCTTTCACTACCTTGAGGCAGGGCTGTGGGCCTCATTCATCACAAAGTATGAGCTCTAATGGTGTTTTAATGGCCCTTTATAGTTAGTGTATGACCATGCAGAAAGGTGTTTTTATTCCCATGGGCATACAGCTAAACCCCCAGTAGTTTTGGCCAGGTTACAAAACCTGGTCTTGCAGACAGATTGCCTAACATCTCCTATAAAAGCCGTGATTTGTAAGAAATTCAGATACATCTTGGGAAAGCACCAACTATAATATATGAAAATGACATGATGGAAAAGGACTAGGAACTTGGAACATGGAATGTTTTGATTTTATGCAGTTCAAGCTACCTCCAAAATACGGCTTTGCAACCAGAGGAGTATCACAGCCATGCAAAAGTTGAGAGAGATGGAAGACTGTCCTTTAAAAATGAGCCAACTCACAATCACAGTTTTGTAGCAGAAGCAAGCCAGCTAGATATGCAACATGAGCATGCATTATAATGAGCCTGGGTTAGTAGTAGTCACTGGTTTGGAAACCCTCAGTAAATAAATTTGCTGATTCAGAATAAAAAAGAGAATACAGTGTCTGCTTTGTCAGTAGTCACTGCAGAAGTGAGTGACGAAATAACGTCAAGAGTCCATGAAGAACTGTACTGATACATGCTGATTTTCTCAAGTTTGTTGTAAGAAATGGGCAAGAGAATTATCGTACTAAAATAGAGGAAGAAACATGGTAAAAGAGTCTTTGGGCTATGAATAGTTACAAGAGAATGAGCTCAGCTATCTGTGCCACACTTAAAGATATGTCTGTGCAGAATTATGGAGATGAGTCACTCTTAATCATGTCAGTCAGTATTGATCCAGGACAGAGAGGGTTCCTGAGCAACACCACCAGAGAACCTCTTATCCATTGGATTGTCTTGTGCACTAATGCTCATTCCTCCACTTTATCATTTCCAGAGCAGCACACTCAGATCTGTTCTGCATCCAGCACTCCAGTCCCATACTCGCCTTTCCCACCCCGGCTTCCTATGCCTCTGTCCTCCACCCCTGGAGTATGCCAAAGCATTTACCACTTACTTCTGGATAATCACATTATTTCCAGTTCCTCTCTTGTTTTCCACCAACATCTTGTGGACTCTTAACTGAGCATTGTGAGCATCCTGGCTAGGTTTGCTGCCAGATATAGTAAGTAAGGGCTGGAAGCAGTCTTGCCTTTTTCTCTGGGAAGGTACAAATGCAAGCATGTGTCCTCGATTAAATCACTCATTTGCATAGAACTTGCAGGAAAACAGTGTCTTTGCTGTTTCTGTGATTTTGCCAAATTTGGTAAGTGAAGAAGGAACATCAGACACATAACCATAAGTCTGGTTGCTAAGGAAATAAAAAACAGCCAGAACACCAGGCATCTGAGGAGCTCTGACTGTGACTTGTAAGAATGCCAGTAGCAGAAATACCTGCATGATGAAGAAGCAAATGAAGAACAGCTATAGAAATACCTTGGAGGTTTTGGGAACCCAAATCTAGATAGAGATGTCTCAGAAAGGCTAAGAAGAGTTTGAAGGTTTGACTGAGCATTGTATGAGAGTTATGAAAGATGCTGGTATCCACAAGATACCACACGAGGAAGATGACACAAAAGCAGCTGTGGATTAACATGCAGCGTGATGGATCATTTGCACTCAAAACCCAACTCGGTCTTTTGCAGAGGAATACAATATTGCCAAAAGTGGGTATAAAAATCTGACAGGATGAAGCAAAAGATACTTCTTTTGTGGCTTGCTGGACATGATGGGGCAGAATAGAAGTCCTAACAGCATAAGAACATTTTATAAAAGTGGCAGTGACGGGAAGACAGCAAGTAGGAGTGAGCCTGATAAAGAACCAAAAGTTCTAAAGAATTCAATTGTAGAAAGGCAGAGGAACACTTTAATGAGATCCTTAACATAGAGATGGGCAAAGGTGAAGAGTAAGTGTCTGCTTTCCAGACAGATGAGTTGTTTGCAGCAGAAATTTGAACAAAAAATAATGCAAAAGATGCTTGGGAAACTCAGGACCAACAAGGCAGCAGAACACAAAGTATTCCTGCTGAATTACTGAAAGATGGGAGGTGAAGATAAGTTGAAAGCCTTTATGAGCTATTTTTATTGGCTTGGAGCTTTGAAACAATGACTGAAGGCTTGACCATGACCTAAATTTTATGCTCAGTTTGGAGAAAAGAGAAAAACAAATAGTGTGAGAATGTCAGAAACTGCTCTTTGAGGCCTGTAAAATGTAACTGTGACACCGGGGAGAGGCAGACCCCTTGTGCCAGGGAGATAGTCAGGCTTTCCTGAACACAGGGCTTTGCGCAGTCCAAGATGGTTTTGCTGCTGAGAACCTTAGAGGCATTTCAACCAGTGCCCTGATCCAAACAAGCAGCTCTCCAGGCTCAGGCTGGGTGGATAGAGGGACATGCAAGCCCCACACTCTCCCCCCGACTGCTAAGATGGTATTTTTAATATATCTTCTTGCATCTGTTTCTGGATGGCCTGTGAGTTTCTCCTCTGTCTTTCAACCCATGTCACTCAGCCCCAAACACTGCCCAGACAAAACCACACTATCCAGACCAGTCGAATTCCCCTATATGAAGCACATGCTTATTGTGTGTTAAAGATCCCATAAATGGAAGAGCAGCATAGAAACCTACTCATGAGATTTAACCCAGTCCTAAACCAGCATTTATGGAACTACTGCTTTTGCTTTGTGCTGTAATCTCAGCGAAATGCTCCTACCACAGGCCATATCGTGCCAGTTCTGCATTCAGTACCACCAGAGACTGCATTATTTCTCCCCGCTACATATAGTGCTGATGAGCTCAAAACCTTTCTGAATAGGACTCCTGAAAACTTGGCAGTGTATTGCATGACAGTGCTATTTGCAACTTCGCACTCCTCCCTGATTTATTGTTTCACATTAGTCATCAACATTAAAGCCCATCTCTCCTTTATTGGCTTTGGGTCAGGAACTGATGCCTTGATTCATTTTTAGAAGCACCCAATTCTACAGATATTCCCACTGGTGTGTTCAAGGATCTCCAGTTCAGTGTGCAGAGCAGGTGGTTATGAAACTGACATTTGCTTGTACTTGAAATATAACCATGTAAAAAAGTTTCCGGTATGTAATTTTCACAGTCACCTTTCAGAGCAGAGCTGTATTGCACACAGATCAGCTCCCTTCCTGCTTAGTAAATCTAACTGTTGCTGTAACACATAGATTTTGGTAGCTAATATTCTAATATCCTAACCTAGTCATTGAAAAATACAAGACCATTCAGATAGTTAAAGTCTTTACATCAAATACTTGCTGGTTTGCTCATGTCCCAGCTTCCCTTCATAAGGTGTTTTTCAGACAGTTGTCTATCTAACTAGATGCTTTACTACATTATCATACCTCAGCCAAAAGTTAATTAATCTTAAACTTTTCTCTTTATGAAGCACTCTTTAAAAATCTTGGCAAAAAAATTAACCTTCTATTTTCTCTTACTATCATCCCACTAGCAGCTTTGAAACACTGCAGTGAATTAGATATGCAAGACTTATCATTTCATAGTCTGTCTCATAGTTGTAAATAAGGCACTGAAGTGCTGATTTACTAAGACCTGTCTCAAATAGATTACTGCCTCCTTCCGAAATATCAGCATTTTCTTCCTAATAAATGCTTATTTTGGGTTGTTCCTCCCTATATTTGACAGCATTTTTCTTCTGGGTATATTGTCTCACTCTGACAAGATTGGTTCAATTGTTTTTGAACTCTACAAATTCTATGCTGACTTGCCTTTAATTTCCTCTGATGTCTTCTACCTTTTTGCTGGGTTGGATGACAAGTTCAGCCAGCTCTGCATTCCCAAGGTAGACAAAAACCAACAGATTTCTACAGCTTCTGTAATCCTTCCCCTCAGCAAAGTCACAGTAAGACTGAGGAACACCAGCCTTTGTCCTGGCAGCATATCATTGCTTAAGCACCCTTTACAGACACTTCAACTGCTGGGACATATGGTGCAAAATATGTGCCAGCAAATCATTTCCAACTGTCACGGTCTTTAAGGCCCCGAGATACCTCTTGTTCAGCAGCCTAGGCTGTGACAAGCACATTGCTGTGTCCTGTGGCATCATTCTTTCCCCTGACTTATATCCACTTGAGCAGAAGGAAAACAGTAGCAGCAGATTGATTGCAGTATAGTTACAGCTCTTCAACACAGAAGGTTTTATTTTAAAATTACATTGTCCTTTATCTTGTATCTTGCTTGTAGCTGTCATGTCAGTAGTATACCAGGTAGGGAAAAGAAAGAAAAGCAACTGCAGATAGCCCAGCAAACAAATATGTGATGGGGTAATTTTTATTGAAAATATGCTTTTCCACTGTGAAAGGATTCAGCGACAGCTGCCATAAAGTCTTTAAAGTTATTTATTTAGTGATAGTGGAATAAATAAGGAATTGTTAATGCTCAGGAAAAAAAAGCAAACCAAACCCCAGAGATTTTCGTCAGCTTCTTAATAAACCTGGCAGTTTACTGTTCCAGCAAAGCAATATATATAGGAAAGCAGCAAGTACAATTCACGCTTGACCTGATGCAAGTATCCAAGGACACAGAGTGATCTGAGCTGCAAGGCAAAAGCAACTTCATTCCTGCTTTTAGCACACAACAAAGTGAATTAAATGCACTGAAATGGCCTTTATACGCAAGACACAGCCAGAATGTGGCACTAGACAGTTGTGCAGGGTACATTGGCTTCTCCACTTCAGTGAGAGAACTCCCACTTAGTTCACTCAAAGCTAGCCAGGCTCCATTATAGCTGGTAATCCAGCAGTGCCATTCTCTCCAGGACACTGGCACAGTATGCCACATACACTGACAGCTAGCACTTTTACTGTGCATGGCTGGCACACTATGGTGGCATGCAGAGATTGACTGCAGCCCATGACTAGCTGTCTGGCCTAGACTAGCCCAGCCACTGGAGCCTCTCCTGCCTCTCTATGGGCTGCAGTGGCTGAAGGAGCCTTTTGGTCCTGCTTTAGAGAAGCCTCTCCAAACAAGAGCAGGAGATGTCAGCACAGCCACTGCCCCTTCACACTGCAAAAGCAGGTTTGATGCTGAATGAAACAGCCTGAGCCCTGGAGAACTTGGGGCTGTGTCCTTACTGGTGCAGACTAGTACATCCTCTTTCCATACTTCATGGTTTTTACACAGATGTCTTTTACTTCAGCTTGAGGAGAGCAGCAAAGGAAACCAAAGCCAATAGAAGCCCCTGGAAGGGGAAGAGGTTGGGCTGAGATAACTGTAACACAGTGACTGCTGCTGCCAGCAAGGGCACAGCTCACAGCTCTGCTTCTTCTTAGGGGAAATGCTACTCAGAGTTGACACGGCCAAATGAGGTCATTGGTCCTTGAGAACCAGAGCGTAACTCAGCAGGCAGAAGGTAATATTTTCCTGTCTGAAGTAAGATGGGCATCTGTGGAGAAGGGAGTTGGGATGGTCTGAGTCAACACATGGCCAACAGTCCCCATCACCAACTGATTCTTGTGTATGGGAAGGGACAATGGCTGGTAGCTGTAGAAATGCAGGACTGCAGGGCAGCTGCACATGGTGGAGCCTGTACTTTAAGCCCAAGCTTGCAGTCTTGGTCTCCTGAGACTCTGGTTGCTGGAGAGAGATGGGCTCCTCTGGGGCTCAATCAGAGCAGAAATCCAATTTGGATGGCCAGATGTGCCCTCTGTTTCTCCTCCTTTGTGGGCATAAAGAAATTCCCCTTCCCCCAAGTGTGCATGTGTGTACATGTGTATGACACAGGCAAGCCAGTCTAAATAGATGCTCAGAAACATTTGAAACATTAACCTGAGTGGTAAAAATCAGGAAGTAGGCATATATATATATATATAAAATGGAGATAGACAGAAATAAGAAAGCTACAAATGGGAGCAGTTTTGAATTCAATACCATCGAAAAGCTGGCAGTTTGGTCTTACACTGAAACAGCCATGGTGTCAAAGCAGGTACGAGATGCTGGGGATGGATGGAGCTGAGTCATGATGGCGAGAAAGAGAGAAAACAAGAAAGGCAAATTAAATCCTCAGGTTGTGGTTGAATAGTACTACAGCAGTATGACCTCCTATGCTCACTCCTGTGTGGGATCTGGGTTCATGGTGCTCTGTCCCTGCGCTCCTGCTAACATGGTTATTTCTAGCTCCTCCATCCCCTTCATGGTGAGACCAGGTGGGCACAGGCATAGAGGGGGCAGAAACCTCTGTGAAGTCTCAGGGCCAGGCAGGAAGCAAGCAGGGGCAGGCACCTGCAGCAGCACCATAAGCAATGTGTTCTGCACCCTTCTGCACCCCCAGGCTTGGTGGGATGGTTTTTAGAGAGGTGAGGCACAAAGCATAGGAAAATACCTGGGTTGACAGAACGTTTTGTGAAACTGAAATAATTCTTTCATAGCAATTAGAGTGACAATTAGTGACGATAGCAGGCAGCTGTTGTACTGTGACCATGGCTTATTAAGCTAATCATAATTGTCTCCCTGTTACCTTGTGCTCCTCCCTGTCTGTATGGGGCATCCATCTGTTTTTGCTTGTTCTGTAATTAAACCGGAAGCTCTTTGGGGCAGGGACCATCTTTTCATTATGCCTTCCACAAGGGGGTCCCAATCAGAGCCTCTGGCTGCTACTCCAGTGCAAATAAAGTGGCAATAAATAAGGGAAAATACTCTCCTTCTCTTTCATTTGAATACCAGTTACAGTTTAGAAAGCATTACTGCTAATGGGACGTGGTTTGTGAGAGGGAAATATGCTTCATCAGAGGAGAGATACACACACTTTGCTGCTGGCAAAGGCTTGAGTGTCATGGTGAGACCCACCCTCCTGAAACTGCAGCATGCCGGCTCCAGCACCCTGTGGGAGAGCAGAGGTTTTGCACTTAGCTCTCGGTGCAGGAGGCATCACTGAATTTGCATCAGCGAATCTGCTTACCCCCTGGGCTAGGGCCAGCCCCAGTTAGCAGGTGGAATGCAGGAACTGTAACTCTAAGTGCCCCTTCCTCACAGTCTTGTTCCCTGGAGCTGTACCCTGTGACAGCTTCTGGCTGTTCCTAGGGCATGTGCCAATAGTACACTCTGTGTCCATGTGTGTGTGCACATGTGTGTGCAGGCAGGACATGGGGGAAGGATCTGGCCTGGGGCATCCTGCATCTGGGGAAGCACAGGAAGGAAGACTGTCCCACAGTGCCTCCCCTAAGCTGCTCCAGCTTGGGACAGCACATGAGCAATGACTGGACCCTCTACTTGGGTAGGGACACCAGAGCCAGGGCAGGATTCCAGGAGCCTAAACACCAGGTCAAAACAGGGGGAAAACTCCCTGCAATGAGGCTTACAGGGCAGCCCCCTGATCTAGGCAGTTCATCACTCACATCTCAGTACTTCATCAGTTATCACTCACCTTTCAGTACTTAAAGGAGGCTTATAAGAAAGATGGAAACAGTCTTTTCAGCAGGGCCTGTTGCGATAGGAAAAGTGGTACTGTTTTTAAACTAAAATAGGGTAGATTCAGGCTAAGTACAAGGAAGAAATTTCTTACAATAAGGGTGATGAAATGCTGGAACTGGTTGCCCAAGAGAGTTGGTAGATGCTCCATCCCTGGAAGCATTCTCAGCAGAACTCTGAGAAACCTGATCTAGTTGAAAATGTCTCTGCTCATGGCACAGGGGTTGAACTAGATGACCTCTAAAAGCCCCTTCCAACCCAAAGCATTCTATGTTTTTACGATCTCCTCTTTCTGAAGGATCTTTTCCAGGTCCTTAGAGAAGTATGTTACTTGATTGCTGCTTCAGTAATCTGCTTCAGAGGCAGTAAACAGAAGCCTGTGCTGCTAGTTCATACTTTATCAGGCATCAAGCTTCGGATGTGCCAGTACTCTTATTTGAAGGTCCAGGAGACTGGGAGTTGGCTGCACTTTGTTGAAAGCTCTGTGGGGCCAAGACCCATCTCTTCCTCCTGCACCCCTTCAAGGTGCAGCACGGAGTCCCAGGTATGGTGGGCACAGCAGCCAGCACAGCATGTGCCAATCACATCCGTTTGCAGTGCTGCCATCAGCCCCCGTGGCATCTCCTCCGAAAACGGGCGCTGCCTTTGCGATTGCTCCTGCAAACCAGCCGGAAAAAAATTCTCCACTCCTGAAAGAGAATATCGCCAACCCTCTCCAAGACCACAGCGCATGTTATGAGCATTAATACTGAAAGCTTGGTGGAAAAAAGAACCCGAGTGCCCTCTAGTGACACGGGATCTGAGCCATGCAGCGATCCAGGGGAGACTCGTGGGCTTGGGTACAGGGATGTGACTGAGCAGGGGTGGTGGGAGCCCAGGGAGACCTCGAGGAGTGATTTAAGCAAAAGACTTTTGCAAGGGCGAGGATTTATAAAAATAACCTGTGGCTTTGCCACTATAGTCTGCTGGAAACCCTGGCTGCCTGCAGCAGCCGTGCAACCTCTATGTACAAGCTGGTCACTGAGAAAGGCCATTGGTATGGCACTGGTGCCATCCCTGACCTGCCTTTTCCAGCTGTCCTAGCTCCACGGCAGCAACCCTGTTAGCTAGCTTCTCTGATCTTTTATCCTTTTCCCTGCCTTGAATTCACACTGTCCTGTGACACAATACTTTCCATGGAAACCAGTAATAAAGTCACAGACAAGCACTCCTCACATTTCTGTCATCACCTGCTTTTTCAAATAAATGAGGCAAGTGAGGCAGCCAGTGGCACCTCACCTCAGGCTGCTCCCCTCACCTCTGCAGCCTCAAGGCTCTGTGATGGGGGCTGCTGGGCATGGGCATCTCTCCGTTCCCTCTGCACAGCCCTGCACACAGCCAGGGTGACAAAGTACCTGTTCTTCCAACTATCCTCTATGTAAGGACTACATCTATCCCTGGCAGCTCCCTATTTTTTTTGTTGGGATTTTGGCATGTCTGCATTCATGTTATTGCAATGTTCTCCTGCAGCAGGCTCACACAGGAGCCTACTGTGGCTTCCCTGTGGAAATTCATTTACTGGAATAAGCCAAGTGAGGAGATGAAGAGCTGAGCAAATTGTCAGCTTCCTCAGCTGGCAAGCTTTGCTGTGTGCAGGCTGGACTGACATTGCCACTGCTAAGATGAGGGAATCAATTAAAATGGGTGGCTCAGCTGCCCATATGTCTTTCTGATCCAATGTGGTTGCTTGGAATAGAGACTTTCATGTGATAAAGTGAATTACCACTATAAATCAAATAACAATATTAAATAACTAAGGTGATGTTGCTGATTGTAATAATTGCATTTATTATGGCAAAGCAAGACAAGAATGAAATGCTGCTGAGCTGATCCTAGAAACTGTCCTTGGCCTAAATGGGCTGCAGCCCCAACACACAGCCCTGTGCGGCAGCAGAGGGATGGGGACATTCAGATTCAGATTCAGAACCCACACGGTTCCTTGGCAAAGTTTGCAGGTTGTGACCTGTTCAGTCAGAGATACTGGGCTGTCTAATGCATTCCAAGTATTCTGATAGTCTTCCATAATTTGTTTTAAAACTGAGTTTAAAGCAAGCAAAAGCCAAGCAGATTGTTACTTGGCTTTAGTCTGCTGAAGGGTGAGGCTTTTAATATGCGTGGCAGTTTGCAGAGCTTTTTCTTTTCTATTGCTCTTTTGCAAAGCATTTCAACATAAGGAAAACCCCCCAACATTAATTCCAGACCAAAACCTTTTTTTTTTTTTTTTTTTTTTTGGCCCGGGAGTTCTGACTGGGGAGATGTATTCAGTAGATGTACTTGATTTTATAAAGAGCATCCTTGAAGATCTGATTTCTTGAATGCTGCATCTGCCTTGTGAATACAAATTTTCAAGCCCTGCCTGCCCATGAGAGGCCAGGATGTGACTGCTGTGACTGCTGGGCCAGGTATTACCCCTAAGGAGGACCCCAGGGTGGATATCTTTGGTGTCAGGAGCAGTGGGCCTGTCTGTTCTCAGACATGGGGGCTGCACAGCAGAGCTTTCTGCCTTTCAGCTGCTGCCAGCTGCAGCCTGCATTGCACTGCAGAGAAGAACAGGCAATGGCTACTGCATGTCTGTGTTCACAAAGCAGCTCATAATTCACCACAGCAGCAGCCCAGGGAGGGGACAGGAACTTGTCATAGTATTTATCCATCATTGCCAGCCAGAACCGTTTTTCCAAAGGACCGTTTCCCCAACTTTTACATTCCAATCCAGCAGCATTTACAGTGTCTCGCTCAATGCAAGCCAAGGTGGCACAGGATTCCCCTTGTCTGCTGCAGATCCTGCTTGTGCAGCAGGAAGCCGTAACTGTGCCCTCTAACTGTGATGGGTATCATAACTGCAGCCCTGCACTGCAGCTACAGTGGGAGCATGAATCGTGTTGGCAAGGCTTTTTGCCACTCTCCACCTGTCAGATGTTATGCCTCTCCAGGATGTTGCTCCTTTTGTAACAGTTAACAAATAAGATGAATGGATTAAGTAATAAGATGCCATATTGCTGCCTCTGACTGGACTTCTCCGGCCTAACTGCAAATGCTCTCCTAAGTCAGTGGCCCATAAGCCTCTGGGGAATTAGTCAGAGTTTCCAGAACTTGGAATTGCTGAAGGTGAAGCTGTGGTGCCACTCCTGGTTTCATGCAAGTTGACGTGTGAATACAAGTCTGGGTGTGGGGATGAGCAGGGCATCCAGCTAGCAACCTCCAGTTCTTCTAAGGCACCCAGAGTTCATAGGCTCAAAAGTCCAGATTTGCAGCTTGCCACCAAAGATGTAGACTGAAATAGTTTGCCTGCCCCATCCTTGCAAGTTATTCATAAAATGTGAATATAAGAAGGAAAGAAAAGTAACTTTTGCCTGCATCATAAAATTACCATAATACCAAGGTGTCATGGCTTGAGTTGACTCTTCTGCTGTTATTCATGCCAGTCATGCCAGATTTGAAAATGAAAGTACTGTCTGGAGCAAAGTATTACGGTGCTTGAAGTTCAGATTGTAGCATGGGATCCTGTTCCAGTTGCTGCTTCTGGGTTCTGGGGTTTTGGGTGTTGGCTCTTCCACTGTGATGGTGGCAGGACAAGGAGGAGTGGGGGAGTAGTTTTCCAGCTTGGGCTTTTGGCTCACTTGATTCTGCTTGCTGCCGCTTTGCACTGTGCTTTTTCTGCAAATAAGCTAAGGTAATTATGCATTTTGTACTATGATTGTCTGATTTTGCTCAGCAAACTCCTATCTCACTCTTTGTCTCAATGCAGAGTTTTCTGGTGTGTGTTATTTTTTTCTCTCAATTCTGTGTTGGGAAAATAGATGGGTTAACCCACTGGTTCAGTTTAACCAGGTGATTTTTGCTTTAAACCATTACACAAGGCCATGTCATTTTTCCTCTCAGTTCAGAAGCCTTCCTCCCACCAGACTCCAGGTCCTGTCTTGAAATCATGCACCCTGACATGTCTCAACCTTGGCCACTTTTTAATCCCTTGTGTAAGCAATATTGATGTTTGATTTGTGGTCTTCTGCTTTTTGTCATTATGCTTTCATTTTCCCACTCAGCAGCTGCTAGAAAGGCATCCCCAAAAATCCACCTGCCAACTCCAGCAGTCTCTCTTAAGCCCACCAAGGTGCAGCAAGGATGGGTGGCATGTGCACCAAGCAGGTTCAGAGGGTCCACCAGGGGTGACTCAGCACAGAGGTCTGGGCACAAACATCAACAGAGTCCTGCAGCTGGAGGGCAAGGAAAGTGCATGCTTCTGTCTTCTCTAAGTACCTGCTGCTTGCCTCTTACAGCCTGTGCACAGGCTAGAGAGGACTTTGTTCAACCACTTTGTGTAACACTAAGTTGAAAAATAAATAGGAAAGAAAATTTAAAATAACCTGCCTTTGAAACAGAATCAGTACCACTGTAGAGTGGTGAATAAAGTAAGCAGTTATTCTGGGCTGGGGCTCTAGGCACCTGGTGAGGAATGAATAAACCCTTATTACTCAATGAGAAGTGAATAAACTCCTTTTACTTGCCTTCACCTTTTATTTTTATGTGCAGAATCACAGTGTCCAGACTTCCCACACTGATGGAAACAGCACAAAAATGCGAAGGCTTTCTCAGGACCGTTATGGTCTTCGATCTCCCCTCCTTCCCCTGTTCTCTGCCCCTTTATCTGCTGATCAAACATCTGAATTCAAAGAGGCCGTTCCTGACGTAAGCACTGTATCTTCACTCATTTCTACTCTGAAATACAAGTGGATCCAACAGCAAAGGAATCAAAAGGCAGAGCCCCTTAAGGAGGAGGCAGAACCCGTTTGTCCAACCAGAAGATCAACACCCAGCCCTTCACTGATGTTCCTGGGCAATAAATAATTCCTGCTGAAGACAAAGGAGATGGAGAGAGACAAATGGAGAGTACATGCTGATTCTTTTAGCAGCCTATTCCTGGCTTGAAATGCACTGACTGACCAAGCCACTGGCCAACATTTATCCCTATGATAAAACAACGTGTTAGGATGTAGCTGCCAGGATGGAGACAGCAGCAATGTGAGTGGCTACTTTCACTGGCAAACATTGTCAAATAAATGTCACATGCCTTCCCCTGTGCCCAGCCAATGCAGGGCTCTTCCTTAGAGGCTGGTTGGCAGCAGGAGTGAGGAGGGCAAGGAATGGGATTTGCCAGATGCTGGCCTTGCAAGGGGCTGTGCCTCAGTGGATTCACGCTGGCAAGGGTCAAACCTGCTGTCTGCAGACTGCAGAGGGAATCTGGTGTTTTGACTCAGTGGGTGCCAAATCAGTGGTTTAAGTTAGTACCCTGGATGCCCCCAACATGGCCAGCTTTGATCTGGATGCTTTACCATCAGAACTGAAAACAAGATTTGTGCCTGGACACAGTCCTGTGGAACCTGATCTAGGCATACCATTCTATGATTCTGTGACAGTGACAGCGACAGCAAGAGCAGCCTTCTCTTTCCCATCTCACAATGGCATGTGAGGAGAGATAAGAAGCACCCAATCTCCTCTTAATGAAGAAAGAGTTTGCACTTTTATGGGAATGGCTGGTGCTGTGCTGCCTGAAGTCAGCTCTCCACTGGTGGTGCTGGTGGTGGGTTTGGCAGGTTCTGTTGGAGAAAATGGCTGTCACCAAGTGAGGAAAAAATCCCACTGTTCAACTCTTATCTCCTGCACTTCTTCAGGCTTTGATTATTTATTGAGGTGAAAGGCACATTTATCCCGCCTGCAGTCCAGCTTCTTGAATATTGTCTCCTTTCAACTGGCTGAGCAGGAAGCCAAGTCTGGATGAGGTGTCCTGCTAAAAGATGGCAGCTTTCTACTGAGGGAGGAGATGGGGATCAAGAGAAAAGGAAGGCACAAAGGAGCCTAAGAACAAGAAAGAAACTCAGAAACAAGAGGAAGAGAGAGGACTACCAGAAGAAAGAGAAAGAGGAGTAGGTAAAGGTGAAGTTGCATGAACAGACAAAATAATGAAAACCTGAAGGAAGAGACCTGAAGTGGATAGATATTTTATATTGACGTCTAAAGAGTTCAAGCCTGCTTCCTACTGACTCACAGTGCTGGATATGCTTTAAATAACTGTCTGATCTTCCTCCTCTGCCCTGACTTGTCTTCTGCCACACCTGTTTGTTCTTGTTGTCCATGATCCATAGAGTCCTTGTGGTAATGGGTGTACAAAGCTGAGGCCACCTGGGTTCAGAGGGGTTAAGGTATTCCCAGGCATGCTGAGCTGGGTGGGGGCAGCAATTTTCTAAGTTCTCCTGCTGACCCACTGATGTATGTCTGCTGACATTTTCTGCACAAGGACTTTGCTTTCCTATTGTGAGCTCTCTGCAGAGGAAATCTGCTTCTCACTGAATGCCTGGCATGCTGCAGCAGAACTGAGCTGGGGCTTCCTCCAGACTCTTTTCAATGGTTAATGAGTGAGGTCCATCTTAATGGAGAAATTCACCATTCTGAATGATACCATTTGGAAACAGCCTTGGGGTTTTTTTACCAAAGACTTCAGACATTTCTAACTCAAACAGCCTTTGCCAAATTTTCTGAGCAAATGACATGGAAATAGTGATTCTTGCAGGGAAAGAACACGTGCTTTCCTCTTCAAAGTTTACCCTTTGTACCATTAGGCAAGGGAGCTCTTGGATAAATCTAGAACATGGAAGACCCAGCTGTGGCCAGGCACGCTCCCCCTTGCTAAGTACACCAGGGAGCCCAGGGAAGCCTGACCTATGAGAAGGGAATCACACATCATCATTTACTGGTATCATTTCCCATAAATTTTCAGTACTCAGTGATTTATGTTTCTGAATAAAGCACACTGAGTATATTGGATGGCTCAGTGGCTGTTCTACACTAAAATGCCTTCTAGCTCCTTTTTCACATACTGTCACTAAGTCTTATGGAGTATCTCATAAGTGGAAAATGAGGTGGAATTGAAATAAATTGTCCTGGAGGCAGCTGCAGGCTCATGGGTGTATAATGTGTAAAAGTCTAGCAACCATCACTACACTTACAAGATAACCATTTGCCAAAGGTTTGCTTTGCAAGCTCTATACACTACTGTTATTGTTTTTGTTGTTATCAGGGATCTGTTTGAATTTGACACCTTACCACAAGAGAATAAGAAATTGTCCTGCACTCAGCTACTTGAATTTGAAATATAGAGGATCGATGAAGGAAGGAAAGAGAGGCATATGAAAGTTCACTGACCTCCCAGAGTTTCCTACTGCAAAGCAGCAGACCCTAATTCACAGCCCCACATCTTCAGGCATGTCCTGAGCCTCACACCAGTCCCATGTCCATGGTGCAGCTTTCAGTGCCGTGGGTTGTCACTCTCCATTTCCATTTCAGAATGAGTTATGGCTGGAATAAGGGATACAGCTGTGACCAAAAGATGAAGACATATGAGAATAAAGAATAAAAGGAAGGAGTAAAGGAGGATAAGCACATTTTAAGATGATTTGGGGTCACAGGGATGAAAGGAAGGTATCAGGTGACAGAGGCAAACAGCAGTGCTGATAGTGGCCTGACAAACAGCAACACAGAAAGTACTGAAAGTGACAGAAGAAGGGTGAAGGGATGCAAAGCAGGCACAAAGCTATGGCTAGTGAAGAATGAAGTAAGAGCTGGGATGAATTGAATCAAGAAGGTGCAGAGGAGCTGTCAGACAGGCTGGGAACCAGGAGGAAGGTGGCAGCTCTTCGAAATAGCTGCAAACTGAAGACTTAGATGAAGATTTAAGCCAGGTTGTGGGGTGTATGAAGGATGCTACGAAGACAGGTAGGCTTGACACCATGGGACAAAGTAGTGCAGCAGGGGAAGGAAATGCGGCAGCACTGACAGACACAACTACTGCAGACTTTAGCTTGAGGGAGTGCAGGAAAGAGCAGAGGAGTGACAACTATGGATGGTCTTTTTGCTTGGGAGACAGCACATCTGTCCCAAAAACTGGTGGTAAGGCATGAAAGCACGAGCCTTAACTGAGCAGTTCCCTATCGTTGGGAGCATGAGCATAGCTGTGAAGCTGAACACGTCATGAAAACCTCAAATTACTCTGTTTCACCTCGCAGCCAGAATGATGCACCTGGCCAACCCACTGGTCCATTTCCTACCCACCCCGCAGGCCCCTGGGCTGAATGACGACCTGGGTTTGGGGCTGTCAGGCTCCCCGGGGCAGGGGCATCCCGGCAGGAGCTGCGGTGCCCCGAAGTTGTGCATTTTGGGGAGGCCCACGAGAGGGAGCCAGGAGCACGGGAAAGGCGGCCGCGGCCCGCGGAGCCCCAGACCCCCGCCCAGCGGTTGCAGTGCAGTGCGGTGCGGCTGCTGGGGGCGGCTGCGGGGGGCGGCTGCGGGGGACGGCCTCACGCACATCACGCCTTGCACGACCCGCACAGCTGGATTTGCCCTCCCGAAGGGTTAATGAGATATTTACGCATCGTTTGATGCTCTCGGCCTCAGGTAAGAGCTGCAGGCAGCCTCGCTGACATCCCTGTGAGCACTCAGAATGAATTCAGTAAAGAGCATTGGGTGGCGAGGGCTAAACCCGATGGAAGTGGCAAAGGTGGACATGCTTGCCCTTCTTCCTCCTGCCGCACTACTTCAGGTCTTCAGAGAAAGGGGACTTTGCCCTTGCAACATGGTGCAGTGTCAGCTCAGATGCTGTGGCCTCCACCTCAGTGTAGGTGCTACGGGCTGGGGATAATCCCCTTAGCAGCCCCTATGCCAGATTCTTCCCCTTGCCTGGAATAAAGTGAGTGTGAGAAAACTCAGCATTGCTGGTATGGATGAAAGCTGCATTCTAATCACCCACTGAAATCTTCACCTTTGCTGGGAACTACATGGGGTTTGGACTTGACCAGGGATGATCCTCTGAGCTCTAATCTTGTTGAGAAAGGTAAGCACATGCTTGTGCCAAGCCTCTGTTCAAGCACTTTTCTGAATCTGAGCTACAGAGCTTGCAGCAGGATCTTTGGACCCAGGGGAGCTACACCCACTTATTTGAGGACCTGCCCTTGTATTGCTGAAGTCTGTGGGAGATGTGATGTTGGCTCAGAGAGGAGGGAGGACATCAGCACCTGTACACCTCCCTGTAAGAGCTACAAAGCACTGCCTGTGCTGCAGCAGCTCAGCTGACCAGAATGAAGGAAACTCCTGAGACCGCATTGGTAACCTAACTATAAAAATTGCTATTTTAAAAAGAGGCTACAGAGGAAAAATACAGCCCTTATTGAAACACAAATTAGTCTCAGGCTCTCTCCAGCAAGTTTTCAGGGGAAGCATACAGAGGCCTGTGTTCTTATTACTCTCCTGAAACTTCCTACCACACTGGGAGAGGCACAGTCAGGGCTGGATAAATAATACATCATAATTTTCGAGTCTCTGAGAAGTGACTTGGAGATAGTTCAAAAGTTCAATGAACTATCACTTCCCCTCAGGTTCTTTATTTCTCTTGCGAAGGATGCTATCAATCTCAATAACTCACTAGCTACCAAAAATAATAATAAGTAAAAGATCATTATGTTGAAATATGTGTTGTAAAGCAACATAGCAATTTGGAAGATTAATTCAGTCCAGAAGGGGCAATAGCTGCTGGCCAGAGATGGGCTGGACATCAATTACTGCTCTCACTCATTACTTCCATGGACAAGGATCGAGAAAACACCTGCAGTGCATGAATAATTCTTCTTGATTTAATACACTTTCATTCAGTGCTGATTAACTCTATTTATACGTCATCTATGGTGATGAGAGCAATGTGATTCATTCCTTTATTTCCGTAACTCCCTGATAAACTGCATTTATTTGCCACCTCTGATCCCCTCCACGTGCACACTGCCAATTAATCCTTCTGAGCCCAGGCTGCTGCTGCCATCTCAGGCCCTTCAATAGCCATCAAACAGCTGCTTCTCATTTTTATTTTCTTCATTTAAAAGCATCTGCTAAAAAATTGTGGGTCAAGGTAGAAAATAGGCTGAAAATTTCACTATGATGATGGAGGAGAGTGGGTGTATTTTGTGTACCTAATATCTGACTCTGTAGGGTGCTTGTCCTGTAGTGAAGCCTCAAGGTTTTAAAGATCAAATGTGATTGGTTTGGGTTATTCCTGGGTGACTGACAGCTGAAAGGCATGACCAACTTGAAGTCAAATGTCTCCGTTGGTGTCACTGAGGACTAGCTTGTGTCATAGGATATTTTTTCCACTTTCATTTTTAAGATTTAGTTTAATTTTTATTTCTCAGCTCCTGCTCTTAGTTGAGACTACATGGTTCATGACCTGGGGCTTACTATTCCAGTATGCTGATTGAAGCACATTAAGGCGAAACATGATCTTCTGAGGCTGGCAGGATGAAGTCTGCAAAGAGACCTCAAGTGTATGAAACATTCCAGCTTCTCCTCCATCAGCACTGCACTACCCAAACCCAATGGCAAAACTTTTCTTAAACTGGCATGCAAAGTAAAAGCATCTGACTGTTTACAAGAGGTTGAGATGCTCTTTTTCTCCTTTACAAGTGGAGATGCATTGCCTAATGCAAGGGATGGCTGGTAAAATTCTTCACATGAACAACTGGAGCATAGACATGTTATCTACCCCAGTCTGTGGGCAAACTGAGGAAGGCTGACTTTGGTTGTCAGAATTGTTCTAGGAATGGCTTAGGTTTTGCTGAGCTAGTGGATGGCATGCATTTCCTTGTAAGCTCCCTTCCAGATGTATTGCAGTGCTTGAGTTTCCAGTACAGCAGGCAAACATCTTAAAACTTTAACTTATTACCCTGAGATAACTTCCCATCATAGTTACAGAATCCTGGAGCGTTTTGGGTTGGAAGGAACTGCCAAAGATCATTTGGTCCAAACCCCTGTTCAGAGCAAGAAAAACTTCACGATTAAACCAGGTTACCCAGGGCCTTTCCCAGCTGAGCTTTGAAAATCTCTAAGGATGGAGATTGCACAGCCTCTGTACCTGACTTACTCCAGCATTTGACCATGCTTGCTATGATTTTTTTTTCCTTTGCATATAGTATCTTATTTTTTACACATTCTTCCACAACCCTTATCTAACACTTAGGACCTGTGGCATTACCCATAAACTAGGCAGCAGAAAACTTAGCCTTTCTTCTCTGTCCTGCAGCATGAGCACATGTTTTTCTTTTGTGGGACAGGCTGGGCTTCCTGTAGGAGATGAAATACCTCCTCTAATACCTGGTCCTCACTACTGAGCTATGAATCTTATTCCTCTGACTTTCTGAGGGCATGTTTCCCTTTTGCATTTTCCTTTGATCATTGTTTCAAAATCTTGAGGGGATTCAACTGCCTGCTCTGTTTATCTTGCTACCCTTTCTTCCCATTCAAGGTCTCTAAACACTTTTCTTAGATAAAAGCTTGCCCTGAGACCCTGACCCTTTTGTCTATTTCCCCAGTCCACCTGGATCTCCTCACTGGCCTTGTCATGCTTAAATGTCATAATACAGTTCATGTAGATGCTTTAAGATAGCTTACTGTCCTACCTCTCCCTGCCTTTTAAACCACACTTTTATTTCCAGCATGTCTGAGGTCTTCCCTTTTCTCTCTTTGAGACTTCCCCCTACTGCTGCTTCCATCCTCCCCAAATCTAAGATGACCCTTGAGATGCCAGCTGGCAATTTGAGGAGAATAGGTTCAGGCTTCATTCCTGTGGATCAGGATTGTTTTGCTATGACATACTGCCTTTACCTCCTTGGGAGGCTGAATCACAGAATATATCTGGTTGGAAGAGACCTCAAAGATCATCCAGTCCAACCCTCGACCCGTCACTGAAAGGTCAACACTAAACCATGTCCCTAAGGTCCACACAGGCTGCTTAAACGTCCCCAGGGATGGTAACTTCACCACTGCCCCAGGCAGACCATTCCAGTGTTTGATAACCCTTTCAGTGAAGAAGTATTTCCTAACAGCCAGCCTAAACCTCCCCTGGTGCAGCTTGAAACCATTTCCTCTAGTCTTGTCTCTTGCCATCAAGAAGAATAGGCTGGCCTCCTTGCTCCAACCTCCCTTCAGGTAGTTGTACAGAGTGAATATAAGAGTTAGGGTCCCTTTGGCTTCTCCTGACTTATTTCACTGAGGTCTTCAGTTTTAGCCCTCTTTCCTGAGACTTTTCTCAGTCATGAGCATAGAACTAGCCCTGGGAAAGATTAGCTCTGACAAAAATGTTCCCTGACACGGGGTCTCAGCATTCCCCTCCCCATGGGAGGATGCTTATTCAGGCTACCTGCTCTTGATGTGCTCCAGGCAAGGTCAGCAGTGGGTGCAAATCAAGCACCATTTGATTACACCAGTTTTTGGTGATTGAGACTGGGATCTGCCACTTACTACCACCCTTGAGCAGCTCAGCATCTCCTGATATTGTGAAATAGCCCTAGGTTAGCTAAGTGAATATTGCATCTGGAGATGTTTTCAGCCTCCAGAAGACCAGCAGGATGTCAAAGGCTTAAATAAGAAAGAAGGCAGGTCTTAACATGAGCTTTTTTTGCCCCACTGTTGTGCTCTGGCATGACAGAGAGGTATTTCAGGTGTAAGTGAGGTTGGATAACTGCCAGCAGCACCTTGGGTGGCCAAGGGAACACCAGTTGGTTGGACGTGAAAGGCTTCATCAACCAACACTTGGGGAAAATACTGTAATTTTGAAAAATTCACCTAATTTGGTTTATCCAAGCATATTGTTGAAGGAAAGTCATCAGTGCTGAGAGATGGTTAGATCTGAGAGGCGGCACAACCATCTGCAGATGGACGGACACTGGAGTCAGGCTGGATGGGGATTAATTACTGTGAGCCCAAAAAATAACCATGAAGGAATAACACAGCTGCTGCTGTAGAAAACAAACCTCTTGGCTCCTCACACCACCCCACACACAGTGTCCTTCTGCCCTCCATCCCTTCCAGCTCCCTGTGCCCACTGCCATAAGGCACATCCCAGAGCCACAGTTAACGGAGAAGTGATTTGTCTCATAACTGCAGCTTTACACAGTGTGCTACTGTGGGTGTTACAAATTGCTAAGCAGATTTAAAGTGTTCTTTGAGTTGCAAACTGCAGTATTTCTCCACATAGTGATCATTATTCATCCTTTCCAAGATATCGTGGGCCTGATCCTGCAATCTGCACTCCTATTAAAGTCAATGTTGTGGGAGTACTGCCGGCGTACAGACAGCAGGAGTAAGACACAATTAATTTAGCCATGGGGAAAAGCAGGGCAGCAAACTAGGTTTTTTTTTCCCTTTCTTTTTAATTCTCTCTCTCTCTTTTTTTTTTTCCTTCTTTTCTGCAGGCACTTTCAGAGACGTGTCTGGATGTGGCCAGTACCATACAGGTGTGCTCACAAGCTTCCTTTCTTCTTCCAAATTCCTTCTGAATTCCTTCCCTCTTTCCAAATTCCTTCTGAGTTCCTTCCAAATTCCTTCTATATTCCTTCCAAATTCCTTCCTGCTGAATTCCTTCCTTCCTCAATCTGGAAAAAGCCTCTGACTTTCATTCACTCTCCTTTTCTGAGGAAGACAGCTCAGACCTTTTCTGGAGGAAAAGGTAACCCTCCTTCAGCAACTTTTCCCCTGTGTTGTCCCTGCCTGGAGATGGTGGTGCCAAGGTGGTAAGCTGCTGCTGCACTTCAGAGGGCACAAAATCCAGGACAGCTGCCATGATGACCTAGGTTGTCCCACCAGTGTTGTGTCACAGGAAGGTGTCTCCTGCTGCAAGACATAGCAGCAGGCATAGGAAGGAGCTATGACATCTGTTACCTCCATCCAAGGATGAAGGCCTTGCAGAGTGCTTGGTTGATGAATGATGGGGCAACAATGAGCCTTGTAACATGAGGTGTTCATGGAAACATCATGTTGCTAAGCAAAAGAATAATGTGCTTTGTACCAACTGGAGCATTTTTAGCTTGTGAGATTGCATGCCTCAAGGAGAATTGTAACAGCTGAGTCTAGAAGTCACAAATACATGGTCTTGAGGCCAAGGATGAGCTAGAGCCATCCCGCCAGGAGGAGGATGTTTGTGGGTATATGACACTGGAACACTGGTAGTCCTTAGCTCCTGCTAGGCTTTGTATGGGAGCTCCCACCATGCTGCAAAATCTCTTCCTCCTTGCCCCAGACCCCAGCAGCACAACGTGATGCCTGGGCAAAAGTGAGCATCTCCCCCTTACTTGCTTCTGAAACCTCTCTAGAACCTTTCCTGGACTCACAGAAAGCCATGACAAATCTCCTGTCCCCTCCCAGGGAGGCAGTGCCATCCAAGGAACTTCTTAGGGAGTGAAAAGCTCTGTCAAAAGAATAAGGAAAATCAACTGGAAAAATTAGTTATTTCTCTGCCATGTGCATGTATAACAATGAACCTTGGGACTGAGGCTGTGTTAGTCCTAATTACAGTTTTTTAAATATTTATCTATCTTAATCTGTTCACTTTGCTCTTTAGTCCAACCTATCTATGGGGCTGACCTTTCCGACTCAGCACCACTTGTGTACTTTACAGGCCTCTGGGAAGCGATTACTTTGCTTTACCTGAGAGAAGGAAAATGCATCCTACCAGATGAATAAACCCCAGGCAATATAAGTACCATGTTAACTAAAGCCAAGAGGATATAAGCAGTCTCCTCCCTTAAAGTCATATACATGGATTCTTAACTAATGCAAAATCAGAAGATTTCAGGAAAATTAGCCACCAGATAATCCCTGAGGAATCAGCAGACACAACCACGCTTATTTTCCTGTGTGACCTCCATCAAATTGGAAATAATATCTTCATCAGGACCAGACTAGTACATTAACCCTGTCTTTCACCTCTCAATGTTTCATTACAACAGGTCTATTTAGGTATAATGGGAATGGCTGGAAGATAGATGAGATTCTCATGGTTGCTATGTGGAACTAGCTGTGCAGCCAATCCCTTCTTTAGTCCTCTTATTCAAGTCCTTCTTCAAATACCTTTCTTTCAACAGACCTAGCAATTCCAGGCTGATTTCCAAAGAACTACTCATAAAGTAGATGACTGAAAATCTGAAATAAGGTTAGCCAATACCCTTGAACCTTGTATCACTCCCACTTCCCATTCTGTATGCTGACCATTTAGGGTGTAAGACCATGTAGCGACTGTTCCATTATGAGTCTGTGAGGAATTTGGTGATTTATGAGCAGTCTGCAACACCACAGCTGTAAAGACAATCAGTATGTGCAGAAGATCTGGGCAGCTCTGAGGATTTTGGTCAGCTTGGCAATTTATCTGTTATCTGCAGAAATATTTCCCAGCTCTTGATAAGCTGAGCAAAGAGTGAGATCAATGTCTGCCTGCAGACACTTCTGCCAGAGTGGTCATGCCTTCCCAGAACACTAGACTGGATCCAGGAGGGACACCCCTTTCCCATGGCTCATCCTGGAAGTGATTCTCCAGATGGAAAGCAAACATGCAGCCCTAGAGAAGCAGCCTTGTCAGGCCCTTAGAGTTTCCATAGAGGAGCTGTGCAGCACTGCTAAATGAACACGCTCCTCTCAAGCACTGGGAAATGCCACCAGAGAGCAGATAACATCTCTGATATTACAGGTGTGCTGTACAAATTATGCTACCAGATAGTGATGGTGAGGTGGACGATTTTCCCAGAACCATACTGTTGTCAGTGAGGAGCTAGAAAAAAAAGTACTGCCAAGCATTTTTTTTTAACCTCAGAAACACACCAGGGTTTGCCAAGGTGGACATCAGCACTGTCCTCCCCACACAGTCCTCCATCAGTGCCACATTAACAAAGGTAGCTGGTGATGGGTAAAGATTTGAGCACTGTTCTCAAATACCTGGAAAAGAGCTTCACTGAACATGGAATGTAGATATATGTAGATACATATAAATTATATATTTCAATATTTGGACAATATGTAAAAGCTTTTTTTCTCCAGGTACTAGCTCTGTATTTTCTTAGCATTTAACCCTCAAAATTGCATTACCACTCAAAATTAAATCATCCAAGACTTACAGATTTGCAGCTTGCCACGTCCACCCTACAACAGTTACCCATACTCACTGTCCTTGCAACCCATTCCTTCTTTACTGGTGGTTTTCTCAGCTCCATACATTCATGGCAGCTGACATGATGCAGGGTTCAGCACACCAGCAACACATTGCTTAAGTAATGAAAGGCACTGCAAACCCAGTATGTGTATAATAGTAATATATCCCAGGTAGAAAAAGTCTCCAGAAAAAGTCTCCATTATTCCACTAAGCTGATTAAGAAGGTGAACTATCAGTGGTGAGCTCCTGCAACCAAGCTACAGAAGCTGACCAAGGTGTGTGCAGAACTTAGGGTACTGCAAAGTGCCTAGGAAGACCACTGGGAAATTCAGATAGTATGCAGTGTGCTTGTGCTGATCCATAGGTCCTTTGTAAAGGAAATCAAAGCCCATATGCCACAGCACTCTCCTGCAAGGCAAAGATGCTCTCCTGGGAGAGGCCTGGCTCTTTTCTACTTCTGCAGGCAAGAGGAGAGCAAGCCTGTCAGACACCAGCTCCTGGTATGGTCCTGGTGCAACCATTGCCTCTTCAGACAAGACCTGTTTGGGGTCTGGGGAGTTTGTACCAAGGGGGTGTCCTCCAGTTACCCAGGGCTGCCCCATTCACTCTAACATCTGCTGTGGAGGACACAGGCAGCACACTGAGCCTTTGCCATACGGGTCTGTCCCTGGGGAAACAGCCTGGGTAAGCATCACCTCCTTCTGAAAGGAACTGAAGAGTGGGAAGAAAGGAGGTGAATGGCATTCCTGAAATGTGGGAAAAGAAATATTTTATCATGGTTGCTATGGAAACTGGGAATGGACAATAAGCTCTTAGAGGTTTCATCATTTCCCTTAGCACTTGTAGCACACAACCTGTGTGAAGAGGAGCATTATCACACACAAGGAGGATGACAGATACCTGAATGGGAAAAAATGTATAGGAGAATCTGTGCCACAGCCAGCTGAACATATCCCAGCAGACAGGCTGCAGAAGCAGCAGGAAGATGGCAATTCCTGAGGTGTTCCTAAAGGATATGAAGAGGGCACCCTGAAAGGAGGGATTGTATGGGAAATACGGAGGCAAAGATTTGGGGAGACTGGATTTGTCACAGAGAAGTCCATGCAACCCAGGGCACTCATATCATCTTGGAGATCTCATCACTGTCAGACCCACTTTGGCACCTTTCTGTGGTCATATACATCCTTAGTCTAAATGGGCATCTCTTTCACAGCTGTTTGTGTGCTTCCTTGCTGCAGTCTTTGGTTTTTTATTCAATCCATTGTGCATTACTTTTCTCACTCTGATTCACTGTGGTGCCTTTGAGTGGAAAAGGTAAGTAGATCTGGCTCAACCCCTAAATGACAGATCATGCCCATACACCATCAATACATCAAACAGGAAGACATTTCCTTGGTGACAATGCATTCATAGGCCAGATTGACTCTCTGTTCTCAGCACAACAAACATCCATTTTGTTGTGGTCATGACTATTTTGGCCACTTTGCAGTGATGTTTTCCCCATCTTCCTAAAATATTAAACTTTTGCTTCCTGCTCCCACTCACATTCCTGTTCCAATATTTCTTTCAGGATGTCTCTATTCTTACTGATGTGCAAAAAAAAAAACAAACAAAAAACCCAAACCTGTAGGCACTTATCACATGAGGCACATCATGATGAGAAACACCCACCCTTCTCATGAAGTACCACCTCCCTCCCTTCCTGAAGTACATGCCAAAGATCATCTGCAACTACTCCACACAAAGCTCACTAATTCTTCCTTCATGATGAAACCACCAAAAAAAATGAGCTTACTTGGTCTGCAAAAACAGAGCTTACACTGAATTCAGATGTCCAGAACAGGAAGAGGAACTATAAGGTTCACATCCTCTCTAGAAGCAAGTAGTCCCTCTCCATCCCCGTACCTAGACCAAATTTTTGCAATAACACAGCATCACAGATCTTTCCACATGACATTACTGTCAGTGAAAATTTTACAGTGATTGGGCAGCCTCTGGAAAGCTATGGAAAATACCTTTTCCTGCTGGCAAACACTAGGTATACATGTCTATCATTTACAACCCTTTAAAACCAGTACCAGTTCTTTTAGTTTCCAAGGTTGTGACATGACAGAGCAGAAACCTCCCCATTTCAACTCCCCGTGACAACTTTTGCTGTAGCTGATATCCCAAGCTCAGATGGCGAGTTCCAGATCAGCAGTAAGATGCCAGAGGCATCCACTACTTGGACAGACCCAATCATGGCTATGCTTTTCTCTTGTGGATTTGTGCTCTTCTCATATCTCTAATTGGACTTTGTCATCCAAAAGCTTTGCCAGTGGCAGCGGCCATCCAGTTCTGCACCACTACCTGTGTCCTGCCAGTTGCTGCTGCCTTTGTGAGCCCTAAAACAAACATCACATAAGCATTCCACAAAACGTAATCTCATCTTCCTACAGCACCATTTTCTACATCTGTATCACCCCAGTATCCAATGTCTTAGGAAACCCCAAATGCAAATTCTTCTGCTTGCCTGTGCATAATCCCATGCATATTAATAAATCTTATAGCACTTAGCAGCATGTCCTCCATCAGCTGCCCAATAGAAATTTGAAAATGGTGCCCGTAGCACTAATGCATGGCAGGAAAGGATGTGAATCATGAGAGTTTGGCAGTTTAATATGCTTACCCCTCCTGACCAGTATTCCTGTAGTTTCAGCGAGGTGTCCTGCAATATACTGCCGGTAAATTTGTAGAGCACAGAACAGACCAAGGAACTGATGGATGTCAGGACACCTCCCAAGCAGTGACCAAATAGTTTATGCATAAGGATTGTCAAGACAAGCATCTTAGACTATCATAATGAGGAGCATGAACCAGGGAGTTTGATATAGTGCATACAGAAAAATACCATCCCTGAATAGACATGGTCACAGCTCTAAAAAGTCAGTGTCTTTTCTAGTTGGGGCAAAGACATCCTTTGAAATTTAGACAAATATACGAATACTAGAGAGGGAGAAAACTGCAACCTGTTTTCCTAATTGATAGCTGGGATTGAACCCAGAATAGCTGGTTTTGATCATTGAGCTATATGACTGTGTTGTGACAGGCATACCATTTGCATCCACTCTTTCACAGAGAGAAGAAACATATTTCAGCTGCCTTTCTGTGAGAATGAGGCCTCTCTCTGACTACATTAATATACATACTGGCCTGCAGTGTGGGAACCCAAGGGAATAGTGAATGGGACATTTAGCTGGCCTTCATGGGAGCCTGGAGGGTGGTAAGTGATGTTGTACCTCAGAACCATGTAAGAAAGGATGGGAGCTGGAGATAATGAAATGCTGTATTGTTGAAGTGAATGGGAAAAGCAGTTTGGGGAAAAAAATATCCGTCAGAATAAAACAAAACAGTGGGCTCATGGGTTGGTAGGCTGTGGAAAAATAAAGCATGTATGAACCTCTCAGTAAGTAGCCACTGGGCATGTCGTTCGAGGCCATTCTGGCCCATTTGTGGCAGCGGTCACCTCCTCACTGACTGCCTGTCAGTTTGTATTTCGGCTCTCCGTGTTGAGACCAGCAGGCTCTGGAATCAACATACTGCATGCTCAGGAATGGCAACATAGAGCAAACATGATTTGAAGCAAAGCCTGGTAGAGAATTACTGTTCCTGGTGAACACTTGGTTTTTTGCCTGATGCAGCACCAGGATGAATGGGCTGCTGTTAGGTTGAATTCTTTCCTTGTTACTAAGCAGGTCTTCCAGTAGCACTTGCAAAGATAAGGGGATCAGATCTCTAAACTCAGGGTGAAAGCTGATCGCTAGATCATGATGGAAATTGTTCCTTCCAAGGTATCAGGTAGTGGCCATTACTTCAGGCTATTGTGTTATCTTGGAGACATATAAAATACCCTATTTTCTTCATTCCTAAGACTGAGACTGTTGTCATCCCATTAATATGCCCTTATTCTCTTTTTTTCTTTTCTTCATTTGATCTGTAACTTTACACTTGGCTTTGCTTGACACTTTGCTGCATAACCTATATCCCAAGAAGAACACGAGTGATTGTGGGTTGTATTTGTTTGGTAGTAGGTCTAACAGCTGATTGTCTTCCAAGATGTCCATGCAGGATATGTAGCTGGTTGGCACATAATAATTTCTACCTTGTAAATCTGAGGACTCCTCTTTCATCACGTTGCTTTGCATCTGCAACACAGATAAGTGTGTCCTGCAAACACATTTCTGGTCATCTGAATCTTTTTCTGGATTCATTTTGACTGTGTTCCTTCCTTTTTCATGTTTGCTTTCCACGGTTATCATAGGGAACACATTTTCTGGTGGGAATACTCACCAAGTGTGAATTTGGCATGAAAACACATTTCAAACCCATAATAACATCCACTCACATCACAAAATAATTACAGAAAGTTACACTCACCCACTTGAGAACAGAAACATATCACATCATCAGAATATCAGCAACTCCCAAGGAACTGGCCACAGATGAGACACAGAAGCACAGATTATTCCAATAAATTATTTAGCAAGTGGGTCTGAAGAATAGCTCCATATGTAAATATTGTGAACTCTTCTCAGACAATCTATGAAGAGAAATTGTTTAGCTGTGTGTCAGATGAATTATTCAGCCAAGTACTTGGAAAATAAGTGATGTGTTAGTAAGTTGGCTTCTGACATAAGAAAACCAGAAAGAGAATGAAGCAGAATAATTTCTTCCTGAAGAGCATTGACTATATCTCAGCAACACCCTTATTTTAAATCTGGCAAAGTAGTCTTTGAATGCTAGTAACTTTCTTAAATCCTTCAGGTTTGTAAAGTTATGCCTAATATCCAGACACTACATCTCAGCACTTCTGCAGAGATGCTTAAGATCATAGTTAACTTGTTTCTCAAGGAGATTCAAGAAATTAACAAAAAAGGTTCCTCATGAAGCTTTGTTTGTTTCCTTTGCTGATTCGCTAACTGTATTTCCTTCTTCTTGCACCTCTCCTGAGTTATATCACAGGACCCCACTAAGAAAAAGATTAATACATCTAGTGGCTGTCTTTCAAAACCACATTGAAATGCTTCTTCAAGAAAAGCAGCCTGCATCCCCCTTGAGCAACAAAGTCTGCCATCTGGTAGGTTTGTTCTTTATAGTCATTTAGAGGATATTAAATCTTCCTTTGTATGCAGAGAATTAGGTGGTGGAGGAACTTAGCATTCTGTTAGAAAAAGAAAAAGAAAAAGGGAGGAAAAACAATTCAGAAAGTCATTGTGTCCAGAGAAGAATATTAGAGAAGCATTAAGTAGAAAGACAAAAGGCAAGCTAGCATCAGTTCCTTTGAAAGCAGTAAATCATTCCAACTCGGGTGGTTGGTTAAGTTCATTGTTAGTTGGGTAATTATCATACTTCATTAGAACCTAAGCTCCTAAACATATTTTGAAACAAAATCATTCAAAACAAAGAACCAGGAAGACCTAATAGTGTCAAGGGGAAACAGTGGAAAAAATATGTTCAAATATAGCCTTTAAGAAACCCGTAACTTTCAATTTGCATTGCAAAATTCCTTATCTTTGGAAAATTAGGACTTTCTCAAGCTTTTCTCTTTGGTTATTGGAGAAATGTTGAAGGTATCTGGTTCCTAAGGGAGAAAAATTCTCCAGACAACTCTTTTGGTTTAGCTTGGGGTCTTTCAATGAGCCTCTAACCTGGAGACTAATGGAGCAGGCTAATGCTTACAAATCTGTTGTTTCAGCAGATACCAGGAGCATTTGCCTGGGTGGAATGACCCTTCTGTGAGACTGTTTGCAGACTCTTCAAGCTGGAGGGATCAGGTAAATCCAAACAGAGAGTGAAGAGCTAGCAAATCTATGAGCATGCTGGAAATTCAGGTGACTTGTGCAAGGCCTGATAACCTAAAGCAAATGATATACAGTGATCGATGGTATGCTATTGACTGATTGCAGAGACGTAGACCAGCAGCTTCCAAAACAAGCTTCACAACCCTAGAAGGTTTAATCAGAGCAGGTTAATTTTAATACTGATAACTGTGATTGGCTTAGGCATTTTGTCTGTAAGTCAGAATTCAAGAAAAAGAAAAGTTGAGAACATTGAGCTAGACAATGCCACAACAAATTGCAGAAAAGCCCTGAAATTGAAACCCACTCAAGCACCTGTACCAGTGAAGTGTCCAGTGCCACACAGAGCAGCCCTGAGCTAAGTTATCTAGAAATGTGGGGGAAAGTGGTAGCAAACAGGAGTGTCATTTTGTGCCATCTAGTTGCCTCCCACTGCAAACTTACTTAGACTTGCAGGAGTCAGGTAGGCAGGAGACAGCTGCCTATTTGGGACTACAGTCACCTCAGGGCTATGAGAGTCAGAAACTCTGTAAAATGGGAATTCAAGTGCTTTTGAGGTATGGCAAAGATAGAAGAAGCCCTCAGAAAGGCCCTATACATCCAAGACTCCTTTGTAAAATGACTATACATCCATTTGTAGTGCTGACCCAGCACAGGGCAGCACCTATCCACAATGTAGATACATGTAAGCCAGATGGAAGAACCGGATGCATATTGGAGGAGCCCTTCAGCTCACATCACTACCTGTAGGCAATAATAACCCTTTAGCAGCAGCAGCAGCAGATATCCAAACCCCTCCACTATTTCTCTGGATTCACAGAGAGTTGATTCCTACCAGACTCGTGTGTCAGCAGGTCATAAAAAGTTTTAAGTTGCCTTTTCTTTTCCTGGTGCTCTGGAAGAAGTTGTACTAACAATGAGCCACTGCTTGACAGCTCTGAATCCCAGGCTGTTGGGATACAGTGTGACTTCCAACATATTGCTTCCAGCCCCCACCACCCACGGGGAATGGCCTGGCAGGGGGAGCAGCACAGCCTGTTAGGAGGAGCCTCTAACAAAGAGATCCCTTATTGCCTGTGCTCAGCTAAAGGGCAGCACCCACATCAGTCAATCCAAGAAAGCTACTTCAGCTTCTGGCAGGTCAAGAGTTCAGAAGCATGGCGATAACTTTATACATTTTTTTGTGCTACGTGGCCCAAACTAAAGGATGTGGAATGAAAGATATCAGAAAAGATGGAGGGATTTTTTATCTTGAACTGCAGCTTCAAATCCATGCAGCAATATTAACCCTAGAGGGATGAAGAAGGAAGAAAAAAATTAAAGGTCACCAACTGCTGTCATTGGACCTGGCTTCACTCCAAGGTCTGCCAGGGAATAGATTGATTAGAATATATGGTATCCTGGAAACAGTCAGCACCTTCAGCTGGTTATAAAGCCATTGTAATTGTCCTCCTACCACCATGGCAACCATACTCTCAACCACAGCTTCCAGGAGAGGAGATGGGCTGCTGGAAGACAATCTTGTGCCTATAGGCCACACTTGATAATATGCAGTGATTCAGATGGGTAAAACCTTGCTCCAGTGCCAGAAAGGACCAAATTGGAAAGAGAAACAAAGCCAGTACTGTAATACATGGTTACTCATTATCATTGCCAACATCAAGCATAATAATTTAAACAAACCATTGGTATTACACAGAGACCTGTGTCGTGGCAATCTCTTCAGGTCTTATCCCACAACAACCCCTGCAGTGCTGTGCACCCACGTGTGGGGTATGCAGAGCTATATTCCCTGCACAGCAGCAACAGATGAAGATGTGTAGCCTCAGAAGTATATCATGAAGTGAAGCCTGAAGGGATAAGGAAAGGGTGTAAGCTTTTCAGCCAAGGAAATAAAAGTGTTTTAATAAGAAGTTACTCTCCTCCTTCTGGTGAATTTTTGATATTTAATGTCAGAATGCTCTGTGTTATTCTTTATTATTTTTCCAGCCTGAAGCCAAGTCATCTGAAGCCTCTGTGATTCTCATGCTCAGTGCATGTTACTTGCCTTCTCTGGTTCAAGCAGCACCATGACACAACAAGAATTTCTGACTCAAATGTACATGTATCAGGCAGGAGCTGATCTCTCCTGCTGCTGCCTGATTTGTGTGAGAGCTGAGTCTGCCCTTGTCTAGCTTGCCCATGCCTGCTTGGACTGAGGAACTGTGCAGCCGGTTTTTTTCTAAGGATGTGTGGGATATTACATATTTTAAAATGCTTCGTTCAGTTGAATGCAACCAGAAGATTGAAGGACTGAGAATTTTCAGTCAGGACGGGGGGGATTAATTGTCTCAGAGCACTCACAAGGTGACCTTGCACATCTGACAACAAGGTATGACATCTCACGATTCACCACGGGAGGTGTGTCCAGGAGGGACAGCAGCAGTCCACAAAGAGAACAGAGGTGGGGGAAGAGGTGTCAGATTCACAACATTAAATCCACAAGGTTAATGATGCCTTAGCATCATCCATGTTTATCTGATTCCTTCACTTCGTCTGAACCAACATGGCTGGCCCACCCCTGCTTCTGCTGTTGCCCTGCAACAGAGACCAAAAAAAAAGGTTTCTTTCAATCTTTAGCAAAAAGATTTATGGCAAGACACATGGTTGTATACGTGCTGTGTGGATGGCCAGTTGCCACCACTCATCTGATGCACTGACTTTTTAAGGCTTGTGAAAAAAGCAGCATACACGCAGTGAAGAAGCAAGGTGACAGCTGCATCTCTTGCACGCATCTATTGCACTCAGCTCTATGAGCAGATAGAGAAACTGGACACATACAAGTTCAAGCACTGCTATAGACATCCACCTTGCAGGAACTGCATTCTTGACGTGGGTGCCTTTGACAATATAATGTCAGATTTTGGTAAAGGCTCAAGGCAGAGGCTTCTCTGATGCAGCAGTGCTGGCATCGAGGGCTTGCACACGGTCCCTTCCCAAGAAACCAGAGATAGCACATGCAGCTGGTGTCACCCAGGGCCTCAGCAATGGCATGTCTGACCAAGCTTCCTGATCATAGTTCTTCATCTTGATTCAGTGTTCAGGAGAATGCCCTTCCCACACTAGTCTTAATCCAGGTCTGAAAATGCAAACCTATTCTCTTGAAGCCAGGAATTATTTCTGTGATATTTGCTTAATAAAAGCACCTATCAATACCTGGGGTCTCCTGGCATAATTAATAATAAAATTAGATCCAGTCTGTGCAATGTTCAAATCAATGCCACGTGAATAATACTGGCTGACTGGTACTTACCCTGGTAATCATCTAAAGAACCTTTGCTGTCCAGCCTGTTTTAGAAACCGCAGTGGGCTTCAGAAGCCAAATATGGGGCTTCCAGGAGCCTAGGTGGAGGATATTCTATCCACATCCTCTGCTTTCTCAACTGGTTTCTGATCAATTTGCCTGTGGAGGGAGGTGAATTCTTCACTCGAAACCTCGAAGGTTGCAAGTAAAACCCCAACACCCTCCTGGTGAGCACCAGGCAGATACTGGTTGCTTCATCTGAACACTTTCACTAGCTGTCACAGACGCATATTGAGAAGCATGGAATATATCACAAGTGTTCGTGTGAGAAAAGAAGGGTCACATTTCCTCACCAGATACATAGTAGACACAGAATGGAGGTATTGCTATAAGAGGACGATCAAAAAGCATCTGAGGATTTCTCACAATTCAAAGGCACCTCAGCCATCCCCTCCGGTTGTCCACATCGCTCCTTGTTATCCATGCCCCTCTATCTGGTAGTGTCCCAGCCAGCTGCTCTTAAATCATTCTCAGCTAGCAGTTGCCCAAAGCCCAGTGGCATCCAAAAAAGAGAAGGAAGCCCTCAGCTGATTCTTGGCCCTTGAAGGCCCCAACATGCTGGTGGAGAAGAAGGACAGAGAGGCTTTGAGCTGTGCTTGTTACCTGAGAGTCCCTCAGGAAGAGGCTCAACTGCCATGATCTCTGTGATGAGCAGGAGCTGCACTCTTTAGAACACCATGGGGCTTAAGGCAGACAGTATGTCCCATAGTACCCAGAGGGTTTAGTGCAGCCCCTGTGTGCCAGCAAGGCACATCAGCCACCCAGGACTGAACAGATCCTGTGGTGGAGACAGAAGCTTATTCTTTCCTCCCCTTGAGGCCACAAACTCAAAATAAAGTTGTTTCCACAAAACTCAATATAGCTTTAAAACATATTTTTAAAAACTGTTGGGTTTTATGTTGTTGTTTTGGGTGTTGGGTTTGTTTGGTTTGTTGTTTTTTTTTTTTTTTTTTTTTTTGATTTGGTGGTTTTTTTTTTTCCTGACAGCACTCACCCCCTTGCTCCTGTTCTCCATGTTGTCTTTTGCAGGAAAAAGTGCAGGCAGGAACCTGCTTTTGGGATGTGGAGGGCAGGAGTGGAAGCAGAGGGGAAGATTCTTCAGTAGCACTACACTGTCCCCACACACCTCCTTGAAGAATTTTGGTGCCATTAGATACAGAGAGCAGCAGCAGCAGCAGTAGCAGCAGTAGAAGCAGAGGGGAAGGTCCTTCAGTGGCACTACACTGTCCCCACACACCTCCTTGAAGAATTTTGGTGCCATTAGATACAGAGAACAGCAGCAGCAGTTTCTTTGTTTCACTCAGTGGAGCAGTTTGCCCAGCCCCATGGCTGAATCTGGTCATGTCCCAGCCATTCCTGCACTGCCCTAGTGTCTGATGGGCTCCTCAGGCTCCCTAATATCACAGGGAGACCTTCTTCCTAAAGATTTCTTGCAACTCCCAATGTTATTGGGAAGCTGGTTTCAACATCCAGCCTGTAAATCTACCCTCTACAGTTGTTCTGTCCTGAGACAATAACTCACTATTACCAGTCAGGGAACAAAACTGCCAGAAACAACTGGCCAGCCCATTGCCACAGTGGGATTCATTCTCAGCACACTGCTTCTCTGTGCACATATTGTGTATATAGGCTCAAACCAATAGCTACTTGCAAAAGTAGTGTGTAAAAAGCACACAGTCCAGGAGCAGCTCCTGAAGGAGAACTGACACAACCAGTTCTTGGGTGGCTCTTGAGTTGGGGTCCGTGCCCATAACCCAGCAGTGGAAAATATCCTGGTAGACACATGCTCTTTATAGGCTGTGTACAGATATCTACTTATACCATTTGGGACCAAGCTGCCTTCACTCCCAAATGGGGTCACTGAGCATAGGCACAGATCCCGCTCATCCCGTGTCCTGGGTGCATGAAAGGTGAGCACAACCATGCCAGCAGTGTCCCACTGCCCTAATTCAATTACCTTTCAGCACTGCCCACAGAAACAGGCAGGTGTTTTCCCTTACATCAGCAGAGGCTCTTCACCAGCCAAGTGCAAATCACCTTGGAATGGAGACCAAGCTTCTGATTCTTGACAACTCAGTGTTAGCCTGAGCAGAGGAGATCAAAGAGGGGAATACACATTGCCTCCTCTTCCCCTGCCTGCTGCTGGCCCAGGGAGAGGCTCTGGCACCTGGCAGCCATTCCCCCTTGGATTGTCTGTGCACCCTGTGCCATCCATGTGTGCTGGCACTAGTTTTGCAGGACATCACATAAACCAAAGGCTGGAAGGGTCTCCCACAATTGATACCCATCTGCACCGTGGGGCTCCTGCTGCTCCATCGTTCACTCGCGTGCTCAGGCTGGAAGTGCCGCTCTCTGGGAAGGCATCAAAGGGAAGGCTTGTTGTGGCAGCTGTGGTGCATGTCCCTCCTCGGGACTGCAGCTGGGGTTGAGCAAAGAGGGGACCCCAGGGGCTGCATCTTTGCCAGCTGAACCTGAAGCTGCAGTCACTGGGTGTGTGGAGGCAGGAAGGCAGGTCTCAGCCCCCTCACACTTGCGCTGGAGCCTCTCCCCAGGGGGATGCATGTCAGTGGGAAGGATCATGGTCCTTTGTATAGCCTGTTTCGGGGCCACATCCCTCCACCACTGCTCTCCAGCCTTCTGCCACGAGACTGCCTCACTCCACAGGGTGTATTTTCTGCCCCTTTCCCCATATCACAAACAGTAGCAGAGCTGCAGGTGCTCCCCTGATAGCCTCTCTGCAGTGGGTTTGAGGTGAGCTCCTGCCAGCTCCCTGGCAGAGGGTGAGCCCCTCATCACATCCCTGACACAGTCTGCCTGCCAGCCCAGTGGTCCCTCTGGACGAGGTGATGATGGAATGTTGGCCGCAGGAGAGTGTGTCCCTGCCGCGGGCAGGGGATACAGCTGCGAAACTCACCCTGAGGTGGAGCACCCACCTCCTACAAAAGAATCAAAAAACGTTTATACCTCCTGAATTCAGCTTTTCTTAACAGGGACTGCTGCGGAGGTTCGGGAGACTCGAGTCAGCCCCAAACCCCTGAGCAGGGCAAGAGAGGGAACCACTCCGGGTACTGCCCTCCTCCCGGGCCCCTCTGTCCCGCGTGTCGGGCGCTGTGCGGGGGCCAGGGCGGGGCTCCGCGCTTCCACGCGTGTCTGCGGAAATTGCCGGGACCGCGACGGGGGCCGGCCTGGGGCGCGGCGGGGGCTGTGCCATGCCGTGCCGTGCCAGGGGGGCCGTGGTTGAGCGCCGCCCCGCCGGCTCTGCCGGGGGAGTGGTTTCCCCGCGCCGGCAGCGGCGGGGCCGGTCTGCGGGCTGGGAGGTGCCGCGGCGGCGGTGCCAGCGCCCGGCCCGGGAGGATGCGGACTCGCTGACGGAGCTGCCGGCTCCCCTCTGCCGCCGTGCATGGGAGGCGGGCGGCTGCCGCCTCGCCTCGCTTCGCCTGCCCCGCCGGTGAGCCGGGCCGGGGGGCGGGGGAGGTTCTCCGCCGAGCTCGGAGGAGGGGCGGGTGGCGGGGCGCGGCGGGCAAGGGGTGACTGCCCCGGGCTGGCTTGTGGCACCCGGCGGCAACCCGGGGAAGAGCCGCCACCTGTAAATCCTCCGGCAGGGAGCTGCTCTCCGCCGCCACGGGACAGCGCGCCGGTGGCAGAGCCGGCAGCCGGAGCCAGGCGAGGGTCGGTGTGGGGCGGGCGAGGAGCGGGGCGAGCGAGCGGGAGCCGTCCAAGCGCCGTCCGGGAAAAGAGGCTCCGTTCCGGGGAGCCGCGGGGGAAGGAAAGGCGGGACGCGTGCCTACGCCTTGGGTCCGTTCTCCAAAAGCCTTTTTTTTTTTAATTTTGAAACTGAGTAAAGGATATTGAGGAGAACTCACTGAAAAAACGGGTTCTCCTTTAAAAAAGAACCACCCAACTTGTTCGGCAGCAGAAAGGGCTGCCTGTAGGAATCCTGATGAATGAGCGCAGCACTGAGGGAGACGTGGGTTTGCGGTCTGCGATCGCCTCGGTCGGTCGTTTATGGCATTAATTTTTTTTCCAAGGCAACTTTTGAGGCGAGGAAGCGTCTAACAAAGCTCAAGTTTAAGACAATGATGCTTTTGCTTGCAGCCTAGCTGAACCGGGTAAACGAACACTGAAATCCTGCTTTTCCCATCACGTAGTAAATACCACACATACGATTAGCTGTACCTAAAGAAAGAACCTACTTTGCTCTCTAAATGAGGACTATGTTTCATTTTGAGCAACGGGTGCGAGTATTTTCCTGCTGCCAAAGGAACATACCACAAAAATTTTCTTTTCATGTGAGACAGAGCTATGTTTGTAGATCTCTGAATATGGCTACAGTTGCGGAAGCGAATTACGTTAGCCTGGACGTAGCGTGAACCCCTCAAACTGCCCACAATAAATGATATACAGAGAGAAATTTGCTTCCATTAGTCTTTTCCTGACTGAGATCTTTACTGCAGTTGTGTAGTAAGTACAGGAAAGGAAGCCCACCAGGCTACAGGCTCAGATCTTACTGAAGGACCCAGAAGTTGGTGTTCACACCTGTCCTGGCTCTCTGCACAATGCCTCCTTATGAGTCTGGAAATGAAGGTAAAGCAGGGAAATCTGCCTGTACACAACCAGGCTCAAGCCAGTGTTTTCCATGTCTTAGATTAAATGAGCAACAAATTTTGTGCCCAGAAAAGAATCCAGCTCACAGCTCAGGATTTTTATAATTAATATTCCATTTAAAAAACATGTTTTTGGAGTCAACATTATGATTACAGAAAGAAAACAAGCAAATGGGGAATGAAGTGACCTGGTTTCCTTACTTTCCCAATCTAGCCTGGCAATTTGTTGATCAAGTTGTATTTCCTCTAATGGTATATTCCTCTCTGGTATATTACTTTAGCAGAAGAAATGAATGCACAGGGACAGTCACTACTTTCCTACCCATCTCACAATGATCTCTTTGTATTAAGCAACAGGCTTTTGCACAGATCAGGTATCAACCACACAGGCTGAAATTGCTCCTACTTTCTCATTTCTGAAATTATGCCTTTGTGTTTGAGCCTATTTAATCGCATCTGTCTATTTCGGAGGGGCGGGTCAAAGAAGCCTTGATCCGAGGAGGACCCTATGTCATGTAAGACAGGTGGAGCCCTGATGGGACTTAAAGACGACCAGCATCTATCTCAACAACAGCCCTCTGCTCCTCAGAGGTGTATGTTCTCTGAAAAAAATGTGTAATTAATCAATTACTGTATTTTCTGTCTTCAAAAGAAAGCTATATTGCAAGCCCCTGGGAAACTGGTAATTAATAACAACCAGGTAGAATGAAAAAGACTGGCTGATAGCAACAGGTCCCAAAAACCTTATTTCAGCCCTCTTTTTCAGGATTTGTCCCTTTTTGATTGCAGATCATTAGGGGCTGGGATAACCTCTCCTTCACAATTTAGAGAGAGAGAGAGACCAGTACCATCCTCTGCAGAGCAGATACCAGTGGTGGGAGAAGCTGCAGTCCAACAGGATGAGCCCCTGTTCTCATCAGAGTGCATTGACTGATCCCACAGCATTTTGCCCCATTGTCCTCATGAGACTAGGAGAAAAGAGTCCAATTCCAACTCTTCTGTGGAGACTGCTGTCACATCTGCAAAATATAACCTGAATTTCAGCTGATTTCTGTCTCTGACATGCACACACATAAACTGCCTCTGTGCAAATATTTAGGAGACCTCTAGATCCGGAAGGTGCATGTTAATTGGTTGGCAGGAAGACTCATATCCCTATTAATGCATATCTGCTTTCAGTGTTAATGACTCATTCCAAAGAAAACATACTGCATTTTTATTTTTTTTAAATAATTTCTTTATTTTTAGCTGTGTCCTCACCCTCCATTGTGCCCATTCCTACTGCAATAGCACACAGTGTTCTCATATCCTCCATCTCAAGCTGGGGCCTCTTTCCATACTTGGAAATTCAATTACGGTGATGGAGTTTTAATTCCTGGAGAAAACCAGCTGCATCTTTGGTGTTAGGTTGTGATGTAGTGACACCTGTGGTTGTGCTGTTAATTACCGAGAGGGAACATTAAAAGTCTTCTCCATTGTCTTTTTTCTCCTAGGAATGTCTGATGGGATTTTGTTTGCCTTTTTTTTTTTTAAGAAAGAAAAAAGAAGAAAAAAGAATATAATACTTGTACTAGGTTGGCTTTATTAAATTCTTTGCTGAATACTCAGCATTGCATCATGTTACAGCACTGATAGCACTGTGTTCTAATTTCTCCAAAGTTACAAGGAAATAACTAGTTTATATTATTAAGTAAATACTATTCTACCTCCTGTACTTACCCTCTTATCCTAGTCTGTTACCTAAAAGTGAGCCCAGTGACACACTATCCACAGTGTTCTTTCAGCATGACAGAAAGGCATCAGTTGTTTTGTAGTCCATTTCCCATGGGCATTTTGATGTAAGAATCACCCCCTCTGTGCTGATGCTCTAAGATCAGATTTTTTTCCCCACTCATCTGCTCATGGGACTGTGGTCTGAATTGAGGACCACCCACAGATACCTAGGGAGTACTGCCTAGAAGCACAGGAACCCAATTTTAATCTGTCACCACCCAATTTTAATCCCATGGGTGTTGTAAGGTGAGGGACAATCGTGGCATGAAATACGAGGTATCCAAGAATCATCTTCCAGGAAAGATCCCAGAAACAACCATTGAGACCCTTTAATAACACTTACTTTGAATTAGTGGGACTGATGTACTTATTCATAAGCTGCTGGTTTCATAAAATTGTTTTGAAAAATCAAAATCAGTGCAAGGTTTGCTGTTTGAGCAGAGCCTGGAAGCACTCTTCTCAGCACAAGCATTTCTGATCCCAAACCCAAGTTTTTAGATGAGAGGGTGTTTGCACATCGAGTACCAGGAGACATACCTCTAAAAACATTCAACAGCTTGTTGAGGCTTATCTCTGATTTTGCTGGGGCTGTTTTCTTAATGAGGTCCTTTTATATCAATTAGCTGCTGAATCTGATGTTAAAAAAAAAAAAAATCCAAACTTTCTCTTGGCACACAGTTCCATGAGGACTCTGTGGAGATTTCCATGATACCAAGGTCTACCAGCATTCAGAGGAGCTGGCTTAGTCATTCTTCCCATCTGCTCTGATTCTTCCCCCCTCCATGGCTCTGCACATGCTTTCTGGCTGTTTGCTCCTCATCCCTATCTCTGAGCATCTTGGCTGGCTGCCCCACTCTCCTCCCTTGCCATACTTATCCCTTGTGGCATCTTCTGCAAGGAAGCTCAGGTAGTTTAGTGCTGAGATCAAAGAGCTGAAATAAATGAGCTTCTCTAAAGCAGGCAGGAAAAGAAAAAACCAAAAACCCACCAAGGAAACATCCATAGCAAGTAGTGCTGCAAACGTCATTTGCAAAAAACCTTGAAATAAATCACCCCCAAATCATGAGATTGCTTTTAAAATTGTCATAGTTACATACAGAGACATTTTAGTTCTTCCTGCTTCTTCTTTGACCATTTATGAGTCAAATTTCTAGCTCCATGTTTTTGCACACAGAGCCATTAAGAATTTGAATAACTACAACAAACTGGGAAGTTGAGGTTTGTGTGCAGTTGTGGCACTCCAGAAAGCTGGGGATGTAAGAACAATGGCTCCCTGATGTCTCACTGTGCAACAGCAGGCATTAAGGAGGCTGAGTTAGAGTGATGCACCAGAACCATGCCCTTTGTGAGCCTGTGTTTCCCAGTGTTGGTAGTCCACAGATGAGTGTTTGAGAAATTCCCAGGGTGATATTTACCCCAGTAGCTTCTTTGGAGCAAGAACAGTGAAAACTGCATCTTGCTGTGAAGTTCATGGTGAGAGGCAGCACAGCCTGGAAATAGCAGCCTCCTACCCCTTTTTGCTCTCCCAAACTGCATGCTGTGTCTCATGCTGAAATGCCTGCTCCTCCACATCAAGAGTCACTTAATCTCGCTGCTTCCTGAGAGAGATCGACGTCTTCTGCAGAGTGCATGCTGCTGAGGAAAGGAAGGCAGCTTTGGCCTGCAGAGAGCAAAACTCAAGTACTGTGTGGGTGGCCAAAGACAAGAGCTTCTGAAATGAGGGAACAGAACAGATCTCTAATCTCTAGACTCTGACACATATCACACTTTTCTCAGTTGCTTAGGGAAGAGACTTGCATCCAAAAAAAGAAGTGGGAGGTTTAAATAGGTGTTCATACACACACACATTTATCTTCTGTGGGTCCATGCAGTAATTTACATTTCTTTAGTCCCGTGGAATTCATGGAACTTCATAAAGTGCATCCATTACAAATGTGCAACCAGGGGAAACAAGGAAGCTGTCCAGGTTCCTATCCACAGTGTCCTAAAGCTGAGCTCAGTAGGCAGTCACAGAAATTGGAGGCTGCAGAGCGTCTTTGAGGTAAACACTTATTTTGCGTTGTGCTAAGATGATGAAGCTAGTGTCCCACCCTCAGCAGGGGTATTAGACAAAGTCCTACCTCTGGATGGTCCCTCACCTGTGTGACCTGAAACACTACAAGGCCTAAGCCAAAGCTCCATCCTCCTAGGACACTAACATAAGATTGAGACATAGATGAGTTGATCTACCTCAGCACCCTGTCGTGCAAAATGCCAACATTTCCTTGCAGGGACATGCACCTCCTGGTGTCATGTAGCAGCCCCTTCATGGCTTCATCCACCTCAACAACCATAGCTCTTGTCCTAGATTGCCCACTCATTTATCCACCCTGGCCTAGCTGACAGTTCAATCTTCTGTAGCAAAGTGGCCCATATAAGGCACCCTTTGTTCTTTTGGGTGGAAAAAACAACTTGGACCTGTTTGGTTTTTGTGAATTGCTGAGCAGCATTTACTGTAGCCCATCAAAATTTTCCACTTTGCAAAAATCAAGCAGTGGAGCACTGCTTCTCCTGCCTAACATCATTCTTATGCATTTTCTGTCCCAATTTTCCTTGTAATCAATAGCAGGGGTTTCTTTTTGTAGCACACACAAAGACTAGACTCCTTGAATGAGGAACAGTTTACATTTATCCAGAGGCTTTAGTGGGGTGAAGCAGGGGGAGACCAGATGCCCAAGGCTGAAATCCTAGCTTGTTTGAGGCACTATCTGAAACCAGTGGGAGCTGTGATTGCATGGGCAGGCTCCCAAGGCTTGGTCTGTACACTCCTCCTACATGTGAGGCTGAGCCCATAGAGTGACGTAGAGGGCATCTGTCCAGTAAGTAGGGGGCTGGTAAAGCCCCTGAGATTGTCCCATTGAAACAAGAAAGAGAGGGATCCCATCTCTGCAGTGCCACAAAAAATGATAAATTTGCATAGGGAGCAGTGGTTCAAGGCCAGTTTCTGCTGGCTACCTAAACTTATTTGTTAGAAGGTGCACACTTAATGTGGTGGTGTTAGGCTCATAATGTTTCCATGAGTGTTCAGTAGCAGAACGATTAACTCAGGAGGCCCAGGAGGAGAGGAAGCTGTGCTGCCTCGGACCTGGCACCCTGAGCTAGGGTCCCCTTCTGCCACCCAGTTATTTCCAGCACTAGGGCAGCTTGGAGAGGAAGGGTGATGCTTTCAGAGTAGGAGGCATCTCTAAATAAAAGTGACCTGATGTTGCTGGAAGTGCTGCTGCCTCCTGGGGAAGTGTTCAGGGCTTGGCACCACTGAAGTGTGGTGCTTCCTTATCAAGAGGCTGATGTGTGGGCTGCCAAGGTTGCAACTTGTAGCTGGTTCCTATTTCTGTTTTGCCCAATGAAGTGTGCTCACCTTAAAAACATCTGCTTTGCAATTCACGGTGGATTTGTTCCAAGGAAAGGCCTCCACTAATGTGCATGGGGGGGTCCTCTCCAAGCACAACCCAAGAGAGACAGCCAGGCTAGGCTTCCCACACCCTCCAACTGGCTGGAACTGCTGCACAACATCCTGCTTCTGCTACCTAGTACTAGTTGTCCATTCATGGGTAGGGAGGTTACCCCTCAGGACAGACCATGTCCTTGTGATGTAGAAACTCCAAACACACAATGTGTTTCAGATGCTTTCCAAAGTTGGAGAGAAGCCTGAAGAGCACCTTTTGGTGTTGGGGTTTTGGCCTTTGTGCAGCAAAAGCACACCTCTGTGTAGAGTAGGAGGCTGAGGCCTCTTGGTCTGGGGAAAGGGGCCACCACTGAAGTGTTGTTTGGTCTCACTAGTGGAACCAGCTTTCTTATCATTCCCTTGGTTGTATCTGCACACTTTTCTTGGTGATATGGCCCCTAAAGAGGCAGGAGACGACCAGCTCGTTGGAGTAGTCCTTACATTAACTGTTCTTTCCTGGGAGGAGTAACCAGGCTCTACAGGCACAGAGGAAGGGTTGTCTGGGCATTCTCACTGGTCTGTGATATTTGAGACTTCTTTGTCATTCTTAAAAGCAGCACAGCTATGTTGCTGCTCCTGGAGCCAGAGAAGAATCATAGAAACATTGAATAATTTAAGCTGGAAAAGACCTTGAAGATCATAGAGTCCAATCATTAATCCTACCTACCAAGTCCACCACTAAGCCTTATCCACATTTGCACAGGGATGATAACGCAACCACCTCCGTGAGCAGCCTGTTCCAATGCCTCACAACCCTTTCAGTGAAAAAAACATTGTCCTAATGCCCAGCGCAATGTGTGCTCCTCTGGTGCAGCTTGAGGCCATTCCATCTTTTTCCACCACTGGTTACTTGGGAGAAGAGACCAACACCCACCTCACCACAACTGCTTTCAGGTAGTTGTAGAGAACTAAAAGGTCTCCCCTAAGAAGCTGGTTATAAAACTGAGGCAAAGGAGGGCAAGTTATTTTGGGTGCAGACAAAGGATGGGTTGGGTTGGACTAATCAGTAAGGCAGAAAGGTGGGTAAAAGTACAAAGGAACAAGAGGAGATAAGCAGAGAAAGGCTTTTCTGGAGTAATTCCCACACTGTTTCCACTGCAGTAAAGGCTTATTGCATGATCTCAGTAGCCATGCCTTGTTTTTAAAAGGTTAAGCAGTATCATAGAAGGAAGAATATTAGCTTATGCTTCCTCTAGTGTCAGATAAAGAAGATAATCATCTCTATTAGGTAGATAAAGTGAGTATTTCCTATTCAGATAATAAATACATTCTGGTAGTTTTATACACTGGAAACACTGAATTCTCCAGCAATCTTGACTGGGAATAAGTTTTTCTGTTTTTAAATATAGCTGTGGGGCTGGGAAGAAGGACTTCTCCCTCACTGCAGTCCTTAAGTGATTTGTCTTTTTACAGCTTTCAAGTAGCTGAGCCCTAAGGGTTGACATCCCCTCTCAAACATTGTATGCACCATAGAACAGATTTGCCCAAAACATTGGAGAGGAGGTTGGGTTTGGGTCAGTTCAGTCCAGAAGGCCTTCACTGAGACTGGAGAAGGGTTTCATTCATTTAGTACTCCATGAATCCTTTTGTACCACTAACCAAGCATCTGAAGATACATCCAAATAGCAAGTGACCTCACTTGGATTCCAACCAATGATCATGTAGGTGCCTGGTTCATTATCTCTTACACCATTTTTTTCTCTCATTGATAGATGACAGTGAAATAACTTTTCTTATTACATCCAGTCTTTTCTAAAGGAGAGATTGAAGGTAGATAAGCTCATGATGATGAATTTTCATAGGTTTAATAGCAGTGGTTTTTTAATGAGTGATAGGATAAAAATCCTCTTCCCAGAGTATTGGATAACACAGTATCAGATGCTTTCTGGTTTCCATACAAAAGAAAAGCACTGAATCTAGTCATGAATTTTCAAGGGACAAAACATTAGCCTCTCTGAAGTTGGTTTGGTCATTAGTTAGGAAGGAAATTTGCCAGACAAGAATTAAGCCTTCTGAATTGAATCCTGGAGATGGAGATGTGATTTCCTGCTTCCCTAATCTGCAATAAACATGGCCTGTGGCATGAGAAGAAACTCCCGAATGCAATGCACAATTTTACCTCTGTCACTGTTTTTGAATAAAATCAGTGTGCACTTAATCCAATGTTATAAATCTTGCTAGGAAGGCTTCCAGAGCAGGTAGATTTGTTTAATCACTTGGGATGGAATCCAAACCACTGGAGGATATAAAATATATACAGTAGTGCCATTTACTTCACTTAAAACACATCTTTTTCCCATCCAAGGAAATAGCTGTGGCTGGCATGAGTATGTATTTGGCAAGCTGTAGGGCTAAACAGATTTCTCAGAAAATCATCTTTGGCCAAGATACCGACTGTATTTCAGCACTGTAACTCCTCAAGCTCTTCAGCTAAGACTTTCTGACAGAGAAGTCATCAGAAATCAGCGATTTACGCTTTGAAATGGTGGGATCCTCCTCTCCGCTCATCATGCTCCCTGCTCTGATACCAGTCAAACTATTACCTTTGGTTTAAAGCAGACCTTTGCAAGTATCACATCTCCTGTGACATCTGACAGAAACATGCAGTAGGTGGTCCTGCTCTAGCATGGGGCTTGGACTAGGTGATCTTTTGAGATCCCTTCTAACCCCCTAACATTCTATGATTCTGTGATTCTTTCAGCATATTTTGTCTTCTTTGCATTTTGACCAGTAGCTTCCCAAGCTGGAATGTCTTCTTTTGATGTTTTGAACCATGTGTCACTAAGCATGCTGTTTCTGCCAAATAAGGGTTTTTTTATTTATTTATTTATTTACAACTATCATCAAAATTCCTTTATAGGAAAATTTCTACACATCCCAGTTTCAGCAGGTTTTATGTAGTTTACACCAAGGATTTAGGTGTTTCAGCTAAGAGCTTTGGGTGGTTGTGAAACATTAATTGCCACAGTAATTCACAAGGTGCTCTATGAGCTGCCTCTTTAGTGAGATAAATCCCATTGGGCATAGAAAATCTTACTGACCTTCATAGTAGTAGATTTATGCAGCAAGTTTTCAGTAGTATTCTCACACTGGTCACTACCAGCATTGCCACTTTTATTGTGTGCTCTGACTCTGTTGTATTGTCTTTTTCAGTCACTTTTCAGATTTGACAGAGACTTGATTTTGCACGACACTTCATCAACAACGTGAACGCCTGCAGCAAGGACGGTTTTTGGAAGTGACATCTATTGATGTGATTGAAGGTAATGCACTCTCTCCTGTCATTTCCCTGTATGTGTCATTTATCCCACAGAGCCTCATGCAGAGGCCCAGGCATCCCCTTTTCCTCCCCATCCTGGCTGGGGAGGGGAGAGCAGGATCAGGCCTCAGTTTGGTGCATGCCTGAGCATCCTCAGTGCTAATCCTTGCTTCAGGTTAAAAATTCTTCCTAGCCATGGCTCAGCCTGTCCCATAAAATGTAGTTTTGCTGCTCTTAAGGAAATCTTTGCCTGTGTTGCTCAACCTGCCTACCTTTTGTAGCCACGTAATTGCTTTCCACTTTTGAATCCTGAAGCTTCATTCAAACACTGTTTTGCTGCCAGGAATTTCACAGATCAATTTTGCCCACTGTTCAAAACCTAAAATAAAAATATATGCATTGTTTCTGAGCACTTTCTTATGGTAGGTGGTTTAGCACTTGTCAACCTACATATTGCTCTGTATGTAACTGACCTTGTTAGTGCCATCACAAAGATCAGAAAATGAGCTGTGCGTTTGCTCCATGTCCCAGGAAAAAGTGTGGTGCCAGAATTGCAGTAATAGCGTAGTCTTGAAACTGTAGTAATTGCATCTAAGATAATCTCTAAATGTAGTTTTCTTACAGATTTTGCTTTCTTTTTTTCCTAATTGGTGTATTTGCACACAATTAAACCTAGGGGAAGTAAATGCATCTCTTAATCCACTGCCACAAGAATTTTTAGGTTCAGAATAGGTGACTCATCCACCAGAGCAGAATTTATTCTTTGTTTGCAAGTGCTATTTATTGCCTTGTTTTGCATCACTATGGCTACTGTATGTCATTATTGATAACAGCATCTACCATACATAAAATGAATGCAAGACTGAATTTAAAAGAGAGAACATTTCTTACAATAATTTGCTTGTGTCACCCACTTTGCTGTTGTGTCTTAGTATGCCTCGTGTAAAACTGGCACTAAAAGTGGCTCAATATTTTTCCATCAGAACTGAATGAAATATAAAGAATTCTCCTGCACATAGAATAAGAGCAGAATAGTAGGCTTTTTAAAAGCCCTAAGCAGCCAGTAAACCTTTTTTTTTTTTGATTCTGTGGTTTTATAAACACTTCAGTCAAGTCCTACAGGTGATTCTGAAATGGCAGCAGTAATCTCGATAATTTTACTTCTAGTTATTAAACTTGTTAGAAGCATCACTGCTTTCACAGCTCATATAGATTCTTCTGCTTTCCTTTACTATTTCTAAGTGGAGACAGAACAATTAATCTATTCCAGTTAAAGCCTAATTCTTTTGCCAATTGCTTGGCCCCATGTTCTTTTCTGAGACACATCAAGTACAATCACTTCTGCCATCCTATTCAATCAAAGCCTTAAGTTGCACAGATTTTGTGAAACGGCCTGGGCTTCAGCAGCTTGGGAGCTGATTCACTGAGGCATCTGCTGTAACACTGACAGGACTGTCACCATTTTCTTAGCCAGAATCATTTGTCTTTGTCCTTTAGAAATAATTTGCAGGGTGTAATGTGGTCTTAGGGAAGGACAGAGCCCATTATTGCTCAATAATAGAATTTCATAAGGTCTTTGCAACATCTTTGAGCTCGCATGACACATTTAACAGTCCGTGTGTGGATGCATGTCTCTAATGTCCTGTGGAATAAGGGCAGAGAAGTACTTTAAACACTGAAAGGCTGCTAAAATAAACCAGCCATCTATGGATGACTGCAGTCTGCTGCTGGCTAGCAGAGACCAACCCCCAGGACACACAGAAGTTGGACATGTCTTCTCTGTAGCAGCTGTACTACAAATCCTAGCTAGACTATCAATCCTTGTCCCCCAGAAGCCTCCAAGATTATTTCTATCCAGGCACACTTTCTCATTTCCCTTTCTCTGCAGTCCAGGACAGCTGGGAATGGGGTACTGAACCCTAAAAAGATCTGAAAAGAAAGACATTCACCTTGGACATGGTCAGAGCAGTGGTGTCTGGACTCCTCCAAGTTCACAACTGGGTCTGGCTAACAGGCAGTGTGAAAAACCCCTAAACTAACTCTTTCCAAAGAGCTGGGATGGAAGAGAGGGGTCCTGGTATGGTCCAGCGTGGTTATTCACAGAGGCAGCACTGGAGGATCAGGGGGTATGCAAAAGGATCCCATAGGGACCAAGGCAGAGACTAGGACTGGGGTGGGGGAAAAAATAGCAAAGGCACCATGGGATCAGGAGGAGGCAACTTAGGGAGTGCTGATTTCATTTTGGGTAAGGAAAGGTCCAAGGGCACAGCTCTGGGTTTTTAAGTGCTGTCTTGGATGACAAGGACAGCTGGCACAGCTGAGCCTATGGTCATATCTCTGGGAAAGGATCTTCCATTTCCAGGTGCTGTCATCCATGAGTGCCCAGTGGTATGACCCACTGGATACTGCAGCAATAAAAGCATATGTCAAAAAAAAAAAAGTATTTTACTGATTAGGTGGTTTGTGGTGTCCTAATGCGGTGTCCTTGTGGAGGGGTACAAGTCCAAGCAAGAGCAGGGAGCTCTAAGCTCTCTTCCTAGCAAGCAGAATCTGTCCCTCCCTATGCCATGGCTCTGGGAGGATTCAAGCTGTGCAAACTAGAGGATGCCCAGATCAGAGGTTTGGTTCAGCCTCTTGCTGAGTTTCAGAGCCTGGTTCTGCTCACCTGTTGTGTATGTGTGTGTGTAGCAGGACGTGTGCTGTGCTGTTTAATTCAGGGCTGGTGCTTTGGGGGTTTTCCCTAAGCTGATGGATGCCTGTGGGGCCAGGTCCTGGCCCACAGCTGATCTCAAGTGTCTCCTGCACTCTCTTTGAAATATGATGCAGTGGGAGTGAATGTCTCTGTGACATCACACTGCTCTATGCTAAAACTAATTAAAGTCATTGTAAAGGATTTTGTAATAAATTCAGATATGGTAAAATTTAGTTCTGTGAGGTAATTGGCAATGTAAGCCTGGAACAAGTTTTCCTTGAGATGTTTTAGTTTGTGTTTCTCAGTAGGAGCAGCCTTTACAAAGAAGGCTTTTGTGCATGGAGTGGGGCAAGAATTAATGGCAGCATTTAGCCATGCTTAAAGGGGTGCTTGCTGTGGCAGGTGGCAGGGCGATGTAATTGATGAAGCCTATAGTCTGACTGCTGCAGGAGGCTCCAGCAGCCAGTAGCTGCTGTACCTGACAAATGAGAGCTAGAGAGAGTGAAGTGCCTGGGGCCAAACCTTACTAGAGCTGATGTATTCCCATCCAAAATGAGCATGGCCTATTCAGTCTGCAGGTCAAACAGAGTGGCTCAGGCTCAGTTTGCTCCTATGCTCTTAAGTTTGCTCCTATGCTCTTAATATGTGTTATGAAGTTTTTGGGCATCCTCAAATTTTTCAATAGCATGCTGTATCCATGAATCTCAAATATGAGGAAAATCCTAACACTGTAGGGATGTGCAGCTACCTAGCCATGGACTGTGCTGAGCTCCCTGCAGTGAAGACTGCAGTGGGCTCCCATCCTTCTGCTCCAGAGTGCTGCAGTGCCCAGTGGAACAACGGCTAGCACTGTAGTGCCTCAAGTGACAAACAGCACAGGGAGATGCTTAATGGGCTCAGAAGCAGCTTATGTTCCTGCTTCTGATTTAAATGAAATTTAGGTACCAAACCTTCCCTGATGCATCTGAAAATCCCACTCAACACCTCTGTGGTAAGTAAAGACTACTGAAAATCTGGCCCTTAGACACAGATACAGCTGATGTGTCTGGAATTAATAGTTTAAAGAGAAGTTCTGGGTCATGACTAAATGGAATAGACATCTGGGAAGAGCAAATATTGAAGACATTATGAAGAGTCAGAATAGGAATTTAATTCAAAGCTGACATTTCCATGAGAAACTTGTTTTAGTCAACAGATGTAATGTCTGAGTTCATATATCAGTAATAAATTGGTGCTGGTAACATTGAAGGACTCACATTTACCTGCTGATGAATCTGGAACTTCATGGGAACCCTCTGTGCTGTCCTGGGGTGACATCTGAGGTTAATGTTCTGTTCCATGTCATGTCAGGCAGCTGTAGCAGTTGGCTTGGAGGGCCAAGGAAATACTTCTCAGTGGGCTGTTTAAAAGCTACAGTCTGTAACATGATTATTTTGAAGAACATGAAAAGCCAGTACTTTTTGGTAAATTAACTGTAGGCCCAAGCTCAGAGATAAGTTTTCCCATTCTGCTTTAATATTTGCAGCATGACAGAGGTGATGAACACACGGGAACCAGTGATGGAAGAATTTGCACTCAGCCAGACTCCTGAGGAAGAAGGAGGCCCTTCAAGCCAGGTAATATTAGGAAAAATGGGAAGTATCCCAAGTTGCTTCTCAAAAGCAATTTAACGCAACCAGTAACTATCATATGTGTAAATGTTGAATTGCAGAACACAGTTGCCAGAGGAACAAGCCCTGAAATACACATTTGATCCTATTTAGGTTTTATTTTTAAGAGGTAAGAGTTCTGGAAGGAAGGTTTTGTCAGTGCCAGGTCTCTGGGGCATGGTGGCAGTGAGTGATGCCTGGCCTCTGAAGGTTTGCAGGCAAAGAGGCTGTTTGTCACCAAATGTTCAGATCTGAGCTACCATTGTGTGATGAAGGCACTCAGCCAGTACTGTACCTTTTATACTGTGGCTTTTATACAGCCACCCCTGTATGGAGCTAAGTTTCCTCAGGTTCAGAGAACTCTGTTTTCAGAAGAGAGACCATTTAAAACAACTGTATCCTTCACACAAATGGCTGTGGCATCATAGCAGCAGCACTGGTCATGGCCATTTGATGGCAGAGGCAAGAGCATGTTCTGGCCTCAGGTAGTCTCACACACCCAGTCTTGTGCCCACCTGCAGTGCCCATTCCAGCAGGAGGGATCACGGTGTCCTGAGCCCACTTTGCGACAGCTCTCATGCCCTGGTCTGTGCTCTGTGGTTGTGCTTGTGACTCTCAGTGTCACTGCCAGGGACAAACCACCTAAATATGTCCTGGTGGACCTGAGCTGCTTCTCAACACAGTATGTATTATTCCAAGCAGACTCCAAAAGCTACTCTATTGGCAGCCTGTTGCAGGTTAAAATCAAGCATTCGAAAGCCAGAGAAGTCAGAACTGAAATTTTGCAAATTCCTTTCAGATCCATGTGCATGTAGAAATTTTTTATGCAATTAGAGAGCATACCATAGGCTTTCCCATGCCCCATCAACCACACAGAATAGGTGCTTCTCACTCAAAGAGTACATTTCCTATATTCTCTTTCCTCTTTTTCACTGAATCTCAGGTTTTGATTATTGTGTTATTGTGCACTGCCCAAACTTTGTGCCAGCTCTGACTCCACCTATCTATTTAGGACTGTTCTATGGTCTGCCTGACCAGATAGTCCAGAAATCCTCCACCAGCTCCTTTACCCTTCTTCTCTGGGAGATGATAGTACCATCTATATTTTGGTAATGGCCATCTGAGGCAAAAAAAAAAAAAAAAAAAAAAAGGCAAAAAGAAATGAGAGGTAACACAAAGTCATTGCTGCAGCAGGAAAACTAGGTTTCTTCCAGCAACTTCCAAGCACCCTGGCCAGGAGACCGGTCCTTCTCTTCCTGCGCCTCCTGCCCACTCGTCACACACTCCAGCTTCCTCAGAAAAACACAGTGAGGCCCGACAGGCAGCTCTGCTTCCTGCCAGTCCTGACTCATTCCTGCAGGGACATGGTAAATACTGGGCTCCAGTGGAAAAACACATTATGTGATTGGTGTGAGAAAAGACCATATGAGAATGACACAAACAAAAATAGCCAAGCTGGGGCCACATAGATGCCTTTCCTAAATTTTGTTGATGCCATAATGATCGACTCTTAGCACATTTTTAGATCAGTGTGTGTCATTTTCTAGGGCTTTAGAAAGCAGATGAGAGAGCAGAAATTTTGTTGTGTTGGATGACCTATCCAGGGGGTGGCAGCAGGCCTGGGGACAAGATGGCTTATACATAGCCCTCTGCCACTCAAGAAGGCTGAGAAACAGGCAGGGGGAGAGGACACTGTGATCTGAATGTGCAGCCTCGTCAGAAGATAAGGCATTTCTCCCACAATTTTCTGGATATTTTCTGCTAGCTGAGCTGCAAGGCTCAGGGAGTCAGGCTCCACGCTAGATCTGAAGAGTAGTGCACTGCTGCTTAGGGGTGTCTCTGGACCTGTCCTGGCCAAGGAGATTTTACCTTGTCCCCTATTTGGCAATAGCAGGATCCTGTTAGCAGCTTCTTAAGAATTCCTCCCATTCCAGACAGCTGTAATGAAATGTCTTTCCAAATGAGTAACACCTCAGGAGGAGACTGTATAATGGGAAGCTCGGAGGGAACTTTTCTGATAGGCAACTTGATCAGCATTGCTTGATCAGGATGAGTTACAACCATGTGGGTTCAGCTCAGGGAAGTGTTAGAAAGCTTTACCTTTATTGATTCGCTTGGTCTGGTTACACTGAAGGGGCTTTCTCACAAAATAAATGTCTTCCTAATTAATATACAGTATTTTCCATCTTTGTGTATATTTGCAAAGATTAATGACTCCCTAAAACACTACCATGAGGAGCGACAGCATAAGGATTAGTTGTCCTCCTCTATCTCCTGAAGTCAGATACAGGCATTACAGCAACGGTAAAAATGTGCTTGTTGTTTCCCAGACACATGGGAAGAGAGTTACCCTTCCCAAGGTCTTCCTTCCCCATGCCAGCTCTGATGTCAAATAGGACAACCAAACCCCGAGCTTTTAGAGAAAGCAGCCACTGAGATGAAGAAAGGTTCCAAAAGCCATGGAGCAAACACCTCCAGTGGATTATGACACCTCCAAGTTCCTGGCAACGTCCTGGGGGACCTGTGCACTTTTTCTGGTGGCTGGGGAATATCTGCCTGTGCTCATATGAGGAGCCATGCTGAGCAGTGCTTAATCTAACCAGAGACACTGATTCAGTGCTGAATGTGTTGCAGATGTGTGAGGAGTTTCTCAGAAGCACACAGCAAACCTGTGTCAGTGCCTGGAGCTAAACTGAGATGGGTCTTGCTATCAATGACTAGTTCAGACCCTAGTCTTCACCTGAGTTTATTATTACAAATAAAAATCAACCAAAATAGACAGAAAACCAACCAAACAAGCAGGGGTGCTAAGAAAACAACACACAAAACCAAACCAAACCCAAAACTCAGCTAGCACAGAGAGATTAACAGCCATTAGTGCAGGTATATGAAAGTTTGAGAAGCCAGGAGATAAGGTTTCAGGAAAGCAACAACAAAGTTTGTCTTATATTAACATTCTGAAGGAGCTGGAATTATTTTTCCTCAACACCCCCAATAAAAAAGCAATTAAAAAAAAAAAGACAAAAAATCAGCCCACAAATCAAACCAAAATTCTCAGAGAGATTTAGATGAACCAGCAATGTTGAAAACAAGAAAGCACTTCTATTTGTTACAATATCCTTCACTAGTCCAGCTTCAAGTTCTAATCACTGCATAGTGACCTGCAGCTTCAATATGACAAATGAAAATAAATGCTGGCACCATCCTCTGTGTAAGGCTGATCTCTAGAGCTACCTGTTTTGCATGGCTGCATCACAAAATACCGTGTTTCACATCACAGAAAACGCTCTGCAGAATGGTGGTTTCTTGATAAGGAAACATGAATATTGCATCAGAATAAAAAGACAGCGGCTGGAAGGGCTGCAGTAGCCCTTTAGCTTAGCATTACAGCAATGACCTTTATGCCTTAACACCCCACCAGAATAGGAACATGAGTGTTTGGTGACATGATGAATTTTGTCTCCTAAATCTCCATTCTTGCTACGCATGTCAGTTCACACAAGTCAAGGAAATTGTGTGCCCGACACACTGGCAAGCAAAGTCAGTTCTTTGCCCAGAAAAGGAGATGTTGTGCAGAGGAGAGTGTGCTGAGACCCTAGCCCTTGGACAACAAGGAGCTAGTTTCAGCTGCTTTTGAAATCCTCCCTGTGCAGGACTTGCCATGCACCAGTTTGAAGAGGGATTTTAATGGACAAAAGGGTGCCTGTCAAACACAGAAAGAATGCTGAGATGGACTGTGTAGTCTACTTGCTCTGAATATATATCTCTGGGCAAGGCTTTGACAGACATGTGCCCAAATGTCTCACCAGGCTTTTCCAGACTCACGTGAGAAGTACCCCAAGCTGTCCAAAAGACTGCCATCGATCGTGGTGGAGCCAACTGAGTCTGGAGAGGTGGAGAGCGGTGAGCTGCGCTGGCCTCCTGATGACCTGAAATCAGCAGAGGACAAGGGTCTTCATGGTGACCAAAGAGTCTGTGTCCAGCAGCAGCAGCAGCAGATGGATCTGGAAGGTCTGAATGAGTAATTTTCATCCTTATTCCCTATAAGAAAATAGTTTCAGGCTATGCCATGCACTGAAGTTGTGTACCAAAGAGCAGTAAGTGCTTGAAGGTGCCCAGAAACACCTGCACTGGAGAGAGTCCTGTGGACCAAATATTTCCTTGTAGCTTTTAAGATCCTGGTATTTTAATTCACATTAGGCTCAGTGCTGGCCACTTGCATGGCCAACAGGCAGTTTACTGCACACCAGTAGTTCACTCTACGAAGCAATACCACTATTCAATAGTATATGTTTACCTCCCTGTATCCCAGCATAGAAGCAAAGTGTTAAACAGATGCAAAAAGCATCACAGTGTCCCAGGAGTGCTTCAGTATAGCAGGAGCTCACAAATATGTGGATGTGACTAACAGTGCCACTGTGGGGTAAATGTGGCTAAAGATATGAGCTCGTTGCAGTATAGCTCGCAGAGGGAATGCTCCAGTGTGGAACTGGTTTATGTATTTCTGATTTCAGTGGTTGTTTTTTGATCTCAGCACTCTCCTTTTCTCTTATGGAGTGACACGATTTCCATTTCACTGTTCCAACATTTGCCCCCCAAGCACCCAGAGACAGCAGCCAAGATGAAGTATAAGATGCACCTTCCTGCACCTTCAAAGAGGGTATTCCAGTTGGCAGTTCTGGGTGGTGGCCATGACAGGGTTTGATCACTCAAGAATAAATTAGGCAAATCTATGACCTGACCTCCAATTTACACATTATGGCCTCTGTGTTGCTTTTGTGCATTGATGTTAGGACTCATTGTGTCTTCAGAACTGAGAGATTTGAGCAGATTTCCCTAAGACAGCAAGCAGCCCTCCCACTACAGGGCTGTGCGTAGGGATCATCACCTCACCTCACTACTATCTGTGTGAGGTCTCAAGTCCCCTGTAAAGTCAGACTGTGATGCACTCAGAGTTCCCTACTTCATTTTAACTACTGGTTTGCAAGTAGAACAAATTGTTCATGTCAGGTTTGATCACCCTAAAAGGTCAAATGCCTGGTGGAGCAGGGAATCAAAATGAAGGCTGTTGTACCTGTGTGGGGAAATAAATACTTACAAGTAATTTCTTTGCAGATACTTTAGTGCACCCTGCTCAAGAAGTGGAAGGCAGTACAGATACGCTGGAAAGCAGAACTGAAGAGGATGAGTAGGGACTCCACGACCCCAGAAGTGAAATTTCATTGTGAATGTTGTTGGAAAGTTAACACACTCTGAAGACATGTCAAAGTAATCTGTATTTAAATCTACAAGGGTTTTATTTAGTTAGTACCTAGTAAGAAGCATCTGGACTTTAGAACTGTTGTTTTCAACATTTTGATTTTCAGGCTGGGATTCATATTATTTGTTTAATTTTTCCTTGGGAAACAATGGAACGTGTTAGGAAATACAAGATTATTAAGGAAAAAATGATCCTGATTTCAATTAGCACATTTCATTAGTTTTACCTTTTTCAAGCAAGGCTGCTTTCAGGTATCAAGAGCAGGGCAAAGGGGTTACATTTCTACAGGAAGAATGTCTTAAATCTAAAACCTTTCTTGTTTTTAGCCATTTTAAACTAGCACTGTGATATTAGGGACAATAGATGTAATATAATGTCACCATTTGATTTTTTTAACTTTTGTATAGAGACACAAGTGTAAGATTTGCCTCCAGGCTGCCGCCCCGGGGCAGCCCAGAGCAGCTCTCTCCCTTTGACCAAGGTGTGCAAATTTGGATGAACCAGCCTTTTCTTAGCCGCCTTTTCAGTGAGGATCACGCCTTTCTGAAACGCTTTCTTGCTGTACATTGACAAAGTGGATTGCTAGTGTTTGTGGAGTGAGGCTGTCTGTTGTAGGCTTGGTCAGGTGGATCGTGCTGTTGGTGCACTCTTCAGGCCCAGCTGTGGCGTGGCGTGCGCTCCTCTCCCTTGAAGCCAGTGAGATGGATCCCGCTTCTGCCAGGGTTGGATTTGCCCCAGCTTGTTAATAGAAATTGTTGTGATAATTCTTTTGGTATGTTTTGTATATAATGTAGGTGGAGAGGCCCAGTTGTTCTTCCCTTGACCTGAGCCAGGTGGTGGTTTGGGGTGCGTGGTATGAGCCCAAACCTCCCTCCGTTTTGCCTGAAGCCGGGTTCTCCCCTCTCAGCCACCTGCAGTAGGAGGGGGCAGAGGAGGGCTGACGTGGCAGGATGCAGAGTCGATTCCCTCCTGCCCAAGTGGCATTGCTGGCAGGAGCACGTGTGCTATGGCGTATCAGCCCCTTTGGTTTGGTTTCATGGACGCCTCCTAGACACCATAGCTCACAGTGGGACAAGCTGGACACCTCAGGCCTCCAGTGGATTTTCCTTGGAGATCTGGGGGCTGTTTTGACAGGAGTGAACCCTATCCTGCACGGGGACCTCCCAGAGATTTCTTCCCATGGTCACAGGAGAAGCCGCCACCTTGGCTCAAAACACTACCCTTTGGGCAATGCTGGTGGAGATAGATAATGTGTGTACTCAAAAGGGTTTGATTGTGTCAGTAACCAGCGTCCCATAAGCTATGGAGTTGGCTTTCTCCATCTCTGCAGGGCTGGATGGGGTCTGTACTTCCAATTAATATTGCAGCTGGAAGAAATGGCTTGCTGCAGGTAGAATGAAATAACAGCATTTCTGCCAGCATTAACTCCTAAGCTGACTTTCAAGTGCATTCTTTTCTCCAGTAATAATTTTCTCTAACAGCAACTTTTAATTGTGTGATGGTAGATAAAATTTTCTTGCCAGATGTATTAACACATTTATACCTTCTTAGCAACTAAATTTAATATATTTACTTACAAAGAATTCTGTGCAATGAATGTTTAACACAAAGGAAAGAGATTATTTTACTTCAAAGCAACATTAATTTATGTACAAAACTATAGCTCATTGTTTAGGGTGTTTGGACTCTTTTTATAAGCAGTGTAGTATAGCGTAATGTGATACTTAAGTTAAACTATGCTCTCTCAATATATGTAACGATATGTTTTGCCTTCTTGATGTAGACTTTCTTACCTAACCCTGTCACAGAATTACTGTTTTGGATGAGTGGGATTCTGGTCAGAGTGTCGGATTTCTCTAGAGTAACTGAAGGTTTCAGGAGCACCCCCTAAATCTGGCTGCTGTCCCCATCACTCCCTTCACTGGTGACTGTTTTCTGGTAAAGCCAATGAAGCAAGGCCAAGCTCAAGCTACATGTTTTGGTAGCACACGAGCAGTGAGAGGAGGTCCCTGACTCAGATCCATCTGCAACTGATTGTGGCAGGAGGAGAGCCTTGCTGGTGAGGCAGCCAGGTGGATGCAAGGTGTTCTTTAAGTGCTGCTTTTGTATCAACCATCAAGAAGTTTTACAAAGCTCTTGGGGGGAAACAAGGATGATGACGACATATTTTTAGCTGTGTGATTTCCTTTCCATCTGCATCTGCCCAGCTTCACGAGGAATGACGTTAGACATATCACTTAATTTGCTTTTCACTTTATAAAAGGAAAAACAGTTGTTTGAAACACTTCCCCCAATTTTATGTGCTTTCTATCTGCTTTCAGACACTCCCTCCCTTCCTGCTCTGGATGGCCCTTATCCTATTTCCACCTGAGGTAAATGGCACTTCCCTAAATAAGTTTCCCAAAGAAACAACAAGTTTCTACATACACCCTGAAAAAACAAGCCACACAGCACTACTTTTTTTATCCTAGTACAGCCCATATAGAAATCCCAGTTTTCCTCCTTCCAGCCTAATTACTCCTCTTTCCTTTTCTCTCTTTTGGGCTGCTTCCTTGAAGTATTTTACTTGAAGCAAATGGATGCTTCAAACTAAAGCTCTCTCCTAAAGCCGTGTGGCCTCAGTTTAACAACACACAAAGCCAAACTCCTCCTCCCATTTTTATTTTTTTGAACTTGGGCCAGAGGCCCTAAAATAGGAGAGCAAGACATAAAGTTGTTTTATACAAACAAGCCCTATTTATTCAACTTGCAGGTCTATGAACATCCACTTACTTTGTCTGTGTGCAAGTGTTGTCTCTAATATAAACTCAATAGTTGTTTTGTATTTTTTTCTGGATTAAAAGCTTTGTAGAAACTAAAGGAAAAAAAAAGACATTCAGTCATATTTTTCTAGTCTAGCTTGTAGAATATTTCATGTAGTGCAGAAAGGAAGTTTTATGGAGTAAGACATTGTTGGATTTTGCTCTATTTCAGTTCTTTCTAATTTTGTAAAATGCCACCTGTACATAATACTCAACTAATGTATGTCCTGTAGATGTATTACACCATTTAGCCTATTAAATGCCTATACTGGACCAACTGGAAAAAATTGTATACCCACAGTGCCTTGATTTAAAAGTGCAAAAGGTTATTTGTGGTGGTGTGCAGCTCCCGTCCTGCCACTAATACAGCTAATACAGGGGAATTAACCCCCCTATAAGCCCCTTGGCATGCAAATATTTGCAACAGCCCACTATCCCACATGCTCCTTCAGAGATAAATTCAGATTTACACCAATGGCAGTTGCCATCTCTGTCTCTTTCCTTCAAACCCTTCTTAGATCAGACAGCTCAATGCTCACTGCTTCTATCTTGGGATTTTCTTGCTGCCCTGTTTGGTGGGGCCCTTTCACCCTGGGTGGGACCTTGCATGCTGTGCTAGCAGCAAGCTAGTTGGCTCATCTTCATTCACCTTTCAATGCAATGCACATTTTTAACATTTTCTAGAAAAGCCATTGTGGAGCCCAGCAGGAACTCATATTACACCTACATACTCTCCATGCAAGGCGAATAGGATTATGTGGCAGAAAAGATGAGAGGCAGAGATAGTCTGCCATTGAACAACCATTCTTTTCCCAAAATGTCAAACTACCAAGAAGCAAAGGATCGGATAACTGGAGAGTGAGACTCCCTTTTACTTTACCAGTTCAAAAGCAGCTCCTGATCACTGAGATGATCAGATGGCAAAAAACCATTGTTCGGGGTCAAAGCCAGTTTCTTCCAGTTTGACTGAGGACCTGCCACTTCAGGGCTGTGCCTGGTGAGTAGTGGAAGATTTTCTGTATCCCAGGCTGGAGGCAATGAGCCCAGTTTTGGCACTGCAGCACTTGCAAACATGATGCCTAATGTCACTCAGTACTGAAGTTTCCGTGCACCAGGGATGGAAACTCTCACGTCCTGGCATATATTACCATGAAGGTGGGGTGGCAGAGGGACTGACACCGCCTCCTCACCTCCCTAGGAGCCATCCCTTTCCTCTGGGGTTTTCCTGTGTGTTGTATGGTGTCCAGACACATAAGGTTGCAAAGGTTGCTTCCCAATGGCTCAGGGGATGCAATTTCAACTGATGCAAATTTTATGTCTCTGTGAGATCTGCGCTGAGTCTTGGCTGTTCTCTTTCCTTGAGTCTAAAGGCAGAGGAATATCATCTGCAATTAACTGTATAGGATGAGCATGGAAACAGTGTTGTCCTGCTCATAACATTTAAGCTTAAATCCACTGGATCCTCAGGTTCATTTAATGTTCTCCCACTGACTTATTATGAGACATTTTCATTTATCTTTAATCAGACACCTGCTTCGTAGTTTTCTTTTAGATGTATTCTGCTTGACACTCATGTCTAAAGGAAAAAATAACATTTTCAGTGAAATTCATCTTTGTTTAAACTACTAGTAACACATAGAAACTGGCTTTTATGATGGTAAACTGAAAAACGTCACATCTGAACCAAACTGACCCTAATTTGTGTTTTACCTTTTTTTCTTTTCTTTTTTTTTTTTTTTTAAACCCAAATCCCATATTTGTGTGAATTCTTTTGTGGAAAGAGGTGATCTCTGGCACCTACAGGGAGCCGTGACTCCCATAACAAACAGCACATGCTTCATATTCACATTATAAAAGCTGTTACTCATATGCACTTCTTCCACTACAAATTAGAGCCAGGAATCCTTCTTCCCTTTGTCTTTGAAAATACATTATGGCTTTCATTTCAGAGATATTAACTCTCCAAAGTTTAAATTTGTTCATTTTTTGAAAACAAGGATTTTAACAAAATGTCTGGTTTTCTCTCTTCAAAACAAAACAAAAAAAACCCAAACACAACAATTTGAAACGTTAATATGTTGCGATTTTCCCCTAAGAACTCTGATAAAATATTTTCTTCTGTTTTCTCCAACATTTTTACCATGAAGAGTCCAAAACTATCACATCTAACCTTCTAACCTTAGCAGACTTCACTTCTGGAGACCCTCCCCAAGTCCAGCTAGGATGGTGGGCAGAAACAGAGGAGCAGAGTCCTCTAGGCAGAATAGCAGAAGCTATTCTCCTTATGCTCAGCTTTCAGACCCCAGACCTTAGTGTACTAAGAAGGAGACAGATCTTTTCATCCTGCCTGACGACTCATGCCCACACGCCAAAGGAAATCTGTTTAAAACGCCTGTGATTGCAGTCACTCCAGCCATTAAACGGATGTTTGCAATCAAGCCAGCATTCAGCTTTAGCATGGCTCCTGGAGAGTGACAAATTCTCTTTATGAATTAGTCATTTAATTTATGGAACATAGGTTGGATATTGTCACACACCCACATGTCCTCCATACCCTTGACAACTGTACCCCCACGCATTACTATTCAGTAGGCAATGAAGCCATGCAAACCCCTGGGACTGGGATGCTGCTGGGACATATAGTCAGTCCCAGGAGCTGGGGAAAGCTCCAGATACCACAGTGCTGGAAATCTAAGAACAATTTATTGTTGCTGTTAGCTATTCACTGATGATGATTTAAACAGGAAGAAACAGCACAGGCACGTATCTCACCAACCCAGCCTTCTATCAGGTTAGCTCTTCAGGCTGGTAGGGTCTTGCAAGTACAGAACTGCAACAGAAACACAGAGGCAAACCAAAATAAACTGAACATGGGATGAAAAACAACAACTCAGGTGTTATCTTGCTGATACAGATCTTTAACTCATAGCTTGGAGGTTCGAGGGGGAGCAATTAGATTTTTTTCCCCCCCCCAAACATATGACTGAGGCTAAACAAAGTGGGTGGAACACAAAATGGTCTCCACATAGCTGTGGAGTGCACTAGTTCTGGAAGAAGCATGGTTTCTCTAAATCTCAGATGTTTCTATCCATCCTGGTTTGGGTTAATCTGGCCCAATGTTTCATCCTGGAGGTGCTGGCAGTGTCCCTTAGCGGGACAGGGATTAATCCGGCTCCTGCAAAGGGTCTTTGTAGAGAGGGAAGTGCAGCTCCTGGTGCCTTTTCCACCATGAAGCCCTTGAGGTAGCACAGGAATGAATGGTCACTCCTACCACACTGAAACCAATTTTGCTCTTCCAGTAGGAACATGAAAAACATATTAGATAGGGTTTGGAAGATTTGGTGCTTAGAGCATAACCAGAAAACATGAGCAAAGGCAAAGCAGCCATTTGACTCCTGCTGGCCTCAGAACCTTCTTTCTAGCTCAAGGGCTCTCTTTGGATCAAACCCAGAGCCCTTTGGTTGCCTTTAATAATACTTTAGCACAGGAGCACACCGCACATTGAGGCTGTGCCTCCCTCAGTGTGATCACAACTGAGAAGACATCTGAATTCCCTAGTTCACATAGAGCCAAAGGTGCTGCTTCCTATTTATAGCCAGGCTGGGTTAAATAAAGTGCCTTATTCATCCCTGAGGTTTTAAACAAATTCCAGAGAGGACAAAGGGCCTTGTGTCTCTTTCCCCACCCCTTTTTTTCTTGGCCTGGTTTGTACATGCAGAGCTAAGACTTGTTCCAAGAGCGATTCAAAATAAGATTACAAAATTATTTGCTGGCTCAGCATGAACCACTGTCCTGCTAGAAATCATCTGTGTGATTTCCATATGCATTCTGAAAACAACATTCAAATAATATATAGTTTTTGTATATGGCCACAAACTAGATTTCAGAAATCTTCTAAAATTGCTGGCATTTCTTTGGGTTCACTACAGATGAGGGGTGAGCTTGGGTTCTAAAGGGGAGGAAAAAAATAATAGAATTAATTTTAAATCACTGCCTTATAGAAATGTTCTACAATATATCAAAATAAGCAGAGCAACATACAGTGGTTATCACACTAAGCTGCTGTCCCAAGCAAGGCCAGCACTCTGGGTCAGCACTGATTTTACTGCACTCTTCAGAGTTCTGGTTTCTAACAGTGATGTGTGTGTGTGTGCCCTTCTCACCATGCAGAGCCACAGTGTGTTTGGGTGGCACACTGCCAGAGATGCTTCACTGTTAGAACAATGCAGCAAATTACGTTGCTTAGGTGCTCGCAGTTCAGTTCAGCAAATCACAAAGAACTGATTCAACTCAACTGTGTAATGTGTAACTGCCTTGTTTTTGCAATAGCTGATTTTGTTATAACCTAGCATTTGGCTCTGATTGTGATAACAACTAACATAATTGAGCCAAAATTTTCTTTCAAGTGATTAGATTTTAAACTCTGTAGGGTAGTAAATGCCTTTTAGTTACTTTTTATTGGAATACCTGTGCAGAGCCCATGGCAGCAAGTTGCAGTCTACAAGCAGGAAGGTCCCTTACAGTGAGAGGAAACCAGCAGGAGAGACCTGCAGTGCCTGTACCCACACAGAGAGGTGCCAGTACCCAAGGATGGAGCTGTGCCTGCCCTTCTTTGGGGCAGATGTTGGCACATCACCCCACTCCCAACTGCTGCCTGCTCTCCTCCTCTCTGCAGCTTACCCAAGGAGGGACCTGCCAGCAGAGACCAGCCGTGTGGGTGAGCTGGTTCTGGCAAGGACAAAACCAGCAGGTTTTTGCTGCATTCTCCATGGCAGGTGCCCAGGGCCAAACTGAGAGTGGGCTGAGATGAAAGGAGGCAGGTAAAACGGTCCAAGAGCTGCCCAACACATTTGTCCCAAAGTAAAATAAAAGCAACGCCTCCGAGTCCTTTTCTGGTTGCTCATGAGTTTCCAGGAAAAACACAGACAAATTAACCAATTTCTTCTTAAAAGCTCAGATGCATTTATATGAAGACAAAGTGTTTCTGCCATGCAGAACTCTGCCAAGAGCTGTGTTTATTGTTCCAGATTTACAATGAACACTATTGTGCAAATAACCTAGATACGCAGGGTACAGAACTCCAGAGAGGACTTGGCTAAATCCAGCACATATCAAAAAACATATACAGGCTTGATAAAACACTGTGATGTGATCTTACAGAGCCTTAATAAATGGATGTACACAGGTTACAGGAGAAGAGACAGGCAAGACTGCATTAATGCTGGAAACTGTCTTTCGTAATTGGTTTGTAACATCTGCTGGGCAATGGAGAGAACTAAGAACATTTTGAGATTAAATCAACCTGATCCAACAGCTCAATGACTGAACTGAAGTAATCTGACCTCTTGTGCTTCAGTCTTAGAAAATTGGATAAATGACTGGTTCTCAAAATGAGAACCAGATGCTGCTACATTTTCGCAAAATCTTCCTACTTGTGGAACCATTCTTACTTAAGAGGAAAATTTCACATGGAACAGGTTTTTGTGCCTTGAACACAACAGAATGCGAGCTCTTAGAAGAAAGCATGACTGCACATGGCAGGATAAGGCCCATGCTTTAAACCAGAGCAGAACACAGCTATCACTACAATGTGATCACACCTGGAGTGTACATAAACAAGAGAACTCCTGTAGCAACACATGCTCTAAGCAATGCATTGCAGTAGGCAGGCTTGTAAGCACTGTACCACTGCAGAGTACTTAACTTACACAAGACAAACACACACAAACAGAAGTAGACGTACTGGCACAGAGCATAGGATGCCAAACATCAAATACTAAACATTGCCAGAGTGACCATCATCTTTGCTCCAGAGAAAGATTTCAGAGGAAAATCTAAGAGCCCACAGTCCACATTTACTGGATGTTCATGTTGATATTTTAGGCTTTACAGGGCACCGTTATTTATTCTGTTTTACAACATCACCTTCCTCTTCAGTGCCTGTTAATAAACCTCAAGATCACAACTAGAATTCACAAGTTGAATTTTATCAGGGCTATGCCAGCACTAACACAGAAAACTTGCACATACCAGTCTTTCTACAGACTACCAGGAACTCTTAACACTCTGTACAATGAATTATTGTTAAACTGGATTATCTCTGTGGATTTCTTTTTTTTTTTTCCACCTAGAAGATACCATTGCCCTCTGAGCAATGGGCTGCTATCAGCTGGAAGCAGAATGCTGTGGATGTTCAACATACATGAAAAAGCAGGAGTCTTTATTGTCTAGTGTGGAAACAGCTAATGCAGATACTCTGCTTGCATCACAACAGCATAAAACAACCCCAGCTGCAGCCATGAGGCTGGGCTAGGTCTGGTGTAGTTGTGCTGATGAACCTCCAACCCAATGTTCCTCTGAGACCAGATATGTACAGAAGTGATTCCTTTAACTTTGTAGATCTGCTTCTAGATGGGTAATACACAGAGTCTGGGACTGTTACTGGAGCTTACTTTCAAGTGGTTGTGGTCCTGTTCATCTGGCATGCATCTCTTGGTAGCTTTGCTGGCCTCCACTGAGAGCTTTCCTTATGTGTCTTTTTGGAGAGATGAGGCAGCTAAAACAGAGGAAGGATTAAAAAACACAGGATGGGATCCCTTACAGTATTGATGTGCTTCCCTCTTCTTTTTGGAAAAGTTTGCAATAGGGCATCTTAGCCCAAGCTGGCTTCTTCTGCACCGGAGTCCAGGGGATATGGCCTACTGCACCGGAGTCCAGGGGATATGGCCTACAGCCTGGGGTAGAAGTCAGCTAATGTGCCCCATCTTTGCTAAACAGATAATTTTCTGTCTTTGAATTCCTACATGACAAGCACACAAAGAGCATATTAAAAATTAACACGAAAGGCCCTGAAGATTGGAGCTTTCTGAAAGGCACCACACAGCAGGGCTTCATTAGCACACGAGAGCAGATGGACACATTGCTGGGGGGCTGACAGCACATGCAACACCTTCCCACACTTTCTTCCCCAGTCTAATGCTTCTGAACTTTGTAAGCAACCTCAAAACATCCGTAAATAATTCAGAAGAAGACGGATTAACCAGTGAGGAGAGTGTCACTCTGCTGTGCTCTAGGAGTTCCTAGATCTCTGTTCTGGTTCTGTTTCACCACAAAGCTAGATGTAGCCACTTCATCTATCTGAGCCAAAGTCACACAAGGAGATTTGTATATTCAGTCCCCAAATTCTCAACCCCTCCACCTTTACTCTTGGGAATATCTCCCTTTTCTCAGTAAAGTGCTCTGCTGCATACACCTGAGGGGTTCACAAACCTTCTCTTTAGCAGAATCTAGTCGAGAAGACAGTGTCCTTACAGGACAGATTGTGTCTGCTTCTTCTTGGGGCAGGAGGAAGGTTGCTGGGCAATTGCTAAGTGTTCTCCACTAAAACCATGGCATGGAGGTAATACACCAATTAAAAGTAGTGACATTATTCTCACTTCCCCCCCAAACTTAAAAGCAGCAATTTTTATGCCTAGCATTTAAAAAAGTGTTTAAAATTAAAAAAAACCCTACCAACTAATACTTCTGATGCCTACACAATGTGACATTGAACATTGCTGCTGAGCAAATAGGACAAGAATCATTGTATGTGGTGTAAGAACAGAGTATAACAGTGGTTTTACTTGCAGGTCCTGGAGACAGTAACAGTTTGTACAAAATATACTGATGAGGTTGGCATGACATCTTCAAAACAAGGAGAGAAAAATGTGTATGTAGCTACCAGAAGCTGTTACTCTTCAGTTCTTTACTCTTCTTTTTGACATTTGCTTTCGTGTTGCATTCCTGGTGCTGACCTGAGCTTTATACACAAAATGTGAAATAGCTCAAATATTCTACATTCCTATCAGCAGTTGCCTGATGTTGCTACACACCCATCTCTCCTCTCTAGGACACAGCTGCCTCTTTTGGACATAAACAGCCAAGAGAGAGCAAAGGAGCCAAATCTGCAGCTGTAGCAATGATCAGCTGCTGTCAGTAACCTTGCTGTCATCCCCAAACAAGCGTCTGTGCTCAACCCTCTCCAACTGCCACCAAACCAACCTCTACAAACCGAATTGCTGCCCTTTCACATCCTACAGGTACCTAACACTTTTCTGCTCTGTATCCTTTTCATCCCCACCTGCCAAAGGGGCTGACAGAGTGGCAGTTGCTCATCACCAGAGTCGTCAGAAGCTTGTGACAGCCTCAAGACTCCTCTGGAGGTAGCTTGAGCCCTGGCTCCAGATTACAGCCCAGAGGGACAGACAGCAAATCTTGGCCAGAGCTATCAACTGGACATGTCTCTCATTTCTGTGTCCTGTGCTTTCATGCTTAGATTTGATTTATGTAGCATTCAGCCTCAGCACTGCCCAGCACTCTGCATGATGCCATGAGCTCTCCATCCATCTACTCTGTGGCAAGTCACCAGAGCTGCAAACCTGGGCAATGTCTGACTCTTTTCTGAGCTTGCCTCTAGTTTTGTGGTAATTTTATATCTCCCACAGCCTATAGCATCATGGGAATGATTTTTTTCTTATCAAACATTCAAAAGAGAACCATTTTGCAGATTAATATGTTTCCAGAACATCTAACAATCTCCACTTTCTTCAACTAAATGTTTTCAAATGGAGGGAAAAAAAAAAAAAAAAACCACAACCAAACATCCAACACTGCTTCCACTGCTCACCATAGAAACTATAAACTAAAACAACTCTACTAGTGATTGCAGCTCAGTGGAGCATTTTAGTTAATAGGTTATTTGAGTAAGAGAGATATTTGCAAAACATGGCTGCTAATCCTGCCATTTGCTGTACGTGGAAGGGCTCCAGCCAACTTCAGTGAAACTCCACCCATGCACAGTAGGCAGCAGTACAAGGGATACAATGAGCTCTTTCCTTTTATACCAAAATAATCTGTCAGCAGCCATGTTTGAATGTAAACTAATCAGGAATAAAGAGGGGATTGTTTCTCCATTGTAATGTAACTATTTTTCCCTCTCTGTCCCTGCATAGTTTAGGATTTGCTTTCACATCACTTTTGGTGGATGACTATCACTGGCTGTGGGGGAGTCAAGGGTGGGTGTGAGTCATGTGGTAAGCAGCCTCTTACACTGCCTCAGACCAGTTTATCATATTCCTCCTCTGGTCAGTATTGAGAAAACTTCTGTCTTTCTCAGCATGCATGGAAAATAATAGGAGTCCTCCAAGCAGGATTTTTTTAGCCTGCATCCTCTCTGCAACTAACTCTACTCCTACTCACCCCAGCTCATACAACTTCAAGTGCCACCAAACTCATGCCAGGTCTTTTGTGCACAGATGAGTGATGTGATCTCAACTCCACAACAAAGAGCATATCCTTTGGATCAGATTCCCCTTTCTGAATTAAGCCATTCCATTTAATAGAGGCTGACTTATACCTACTCGTCCTCTGTTTCCCATGAGAAGTCATAAGCTGTTTTAAAGGCAAAACTCTAAGTAAATCTATAGCCTGCACCAGGTTTTTCATTGTGGAAGAAGCAAAACCATAAATTTCCCATAAATTTCCTGAACATGAGCCAGCAGTGTGCCCAGGTGGCCAAGAGAGCCAATGGCATCCTGGCCTGCATCAGGCATAGTGTGGCCAGCAGGAGCAGGGAGGTCATTGTACCCCTGTACACAGCACTGGTTAGGCCACACCTTGAGTACTGTGTCCAGTTCTGGGCCCCTCAGTTTAGGAAAGATGTTGAATTGCTGGAGCATGTCCAGAGAAGGGCAACGAGGCTGGTGAGAGGCCTTGAGCACAAGCCCTATGAGGAGAGGCTGAGGGAGCTGGGACTGTTTAGCCTGGAGAAGAGAAGGCTCAGGGGAGACCTCATTGCTGTCTACAACTACCTGAAGGGAGGCTGTAGCCAGGAGGGGCTTGGTCTCTTCTCCCAGGCAACCAGCAGCAGAACAAGAGGACGCAGTCTCAAGCTGCGCCAGGGGAGGTTTAGGCTGGAGGTGAGGAGAAAGTTCTTCACAGAGAGAGTGGTTGGCCATTGGAATGGGCTGCCCAGGGGGGTGGTGGAGTCACCGTCCCTGGAGATGTTCAAGAGAAGACTGGATGAGGCACTTAGTGCCATGGTCTAGTTGATTGGATAGAGCTGGGTGATAGGTTGGACTGGATGATCTTGGAGGTCTCTTCCAACCTGGCTGATTCCATGATTTTTGTACCCATCCCAGAGCCAGGAGCCAAAAATGCCACACAGAAGAGCTCACCCCCAGTAAGGAGGCCCAGCCAGCACCCGTGGATGATATTGGAGTAGTTGTTAACCCTATTCCTAACTGACCAGGGGGCCACCAAGCCCCCTGGCCTTTTTAGATCCCCATCACCAATCACCCAGTGTGCACCATGAAGACTCACCAGTGAGGAGAGGAGGATCCCTCAGCCCAGATGGGCTCAGCTTGGGGCTTCTGCCTTTCCTTTCTCCCTTTATAAAGGGGAGTGGGTGGGGAGGGCAAAGTGGCCACACCTGGGATGGGAGGAGACTCCAACAAAGCCCAGGTGCTCTGGGATTTGAGGGGAAAAAGGGGGGAAATGGGGCAGATATGGTGGGAAAGGGGAGATGGTGGTGAAAGAAGGGGATTTTAAAATAACTTTATTTTCCATAGATCTTCCATAATGCATAACTGCAGTTCATGGCTTGCTTTGCCTCCATGCAAAAAGAACAAACCCGTCAACACTTCATAAAACAAAGCACAACAGTGGCTATTACAATGAAACCTTTCCATAAGTATCCATATGTATCATTTTGCTTGGTGGGAAAATCTGTGCTTTTCAGATCAAAATAACAAGTTTTAACAACAACAACAAAAAATTTCTCCAAGAGTGAATTTTCTCCTTGGATACCAGCAGAAAACACTGGGATGATGAAGGGACTGGAGCATATGCCATATGAGGGGAGGCTGAGAGCCCTGGGGCTTTTTGGTCTGGAGAGGAGAAGACTGGGAAGGAATTTAATGGATGTTTAGGAATATCTGAGGGCTGGAGGTCAAGGGGGAGGGGACAAGCAATGGATATAAACTACAGTACAGGAGGTTCCACCTCAGTGTGAGGAGGAACTTCTTCACTGTTGGGGTCACAGAGCACTGGAACAGGCTGCCCAGAGAGATTGTGGAGTCTCCTTCTCTGGAGACTTTCAAGCCCTGTCTGGATGTGTTCCTGTGTGACCTGTGCTAGATTCTATGGTCCTGCTCTGGCAGGGGGGGTTGGACTCGATGATCTTCAAAGGTCCCTTCCAACCCCTAACATACTGTGATCTTGTGTGATCCAATCTGTGAATCTGCATCTGTGCAGATATTTGCAAAGGCTGGGTGGTCTAGGCACAAGGACCTCTGGGCTGTAGGATTGTCAACTACAATTGTACAATTGCCTTAAAAATACAAGATTTAAAATGAGCGAATCTGGGCTTTTTGCAGCGGGGGAAGAGGAGAAGCACTGTGTTTTCAATCATTTCTACAGCACAAAGATCTGAGAACATCCGTTAGAAAATCTCCACATGGAAGTTCTCTGATAGTCTCATGATTCCAGGTGCTGTATTTTCAGAGAGTACGTGATCTAGTGAGCAATAAACCCCTATCAGTGGTACTGCCTTGGAAGCCCATGCTCCCACACCATTTCAAGTCTACTCTGTGATGGTAGGGCAGTTCCCAGGTCCCTCTGTGCTAAACCATACAAGGACTTCAGCTCAAGACCAGATTCCTGTGCAATCTGCAAAACAGCAGACTCACCAAAGGAGTCATGGAAACTCCTCGGGAGGCACACGGGAAGATGTAGTGCTTGGGAAACAGGACTCATTACAGACAGTCTGATATGCATGGGGAAGACCAAGTTATGCTGCAGGAAATCCTGAGGAAGGAGGTGGTTCAAGTTTCACCTCACCCAGTGACTTAGACACTCATGTTGAGGGGTGTCTGCCTCTGATGAAAGATTTCAGCCAGAAGTTCTCCTGGGACCACCCCAGCATTTTTCTCCTCCCAGCATGCAGATGGGCAGCTCTAGCTGGCAGAGAAAGGCATTTCAGGGCCATCTCTCCTCCACTCTGGCTGAAAAGAACACAGCTCAGGGGGTAGTATCTGGGGAGATATGGGGACAAGGCAACATGAGCCTCCAGGATTTCAACCCTTGCTCTACTGGATTTTTGCTCCAAAATACTCTTTAATTGACATTTACCTTCCATCTGGCTGCCCTAAGCAGTAGTCTACAGGATCTTTCTCTTTCCTTCTCCAGTAAGCAGTAGTTTGATGTTGCATGCAAAATACAGGAGATTTTTTGCTTTTTAATGTGTTGAAAATAAGCTGCAGCCTCATAACTCCCTAGTGCAATAACCTCTGAGGCAGGAAATGTGGTCAAATCTCCCACAAGATGTGAAAACTCCTGAGGCTTCCTCACATCCCACTGTGTGCATTGACAGCTGAGCCCCTGGGTTGAAAAGTGCTAGCTCCATCCTGATGCTGCCTCCTGGAGAAAATACTAAGCTGCTCAGACAGAATGGGGATCATGCCACTGACCTTTCTCAGCTAAGAAAAACTGCAGAATAATTTAGACTGGGAAGGATCTATGGACTGTATTTGGTCCAACCCTTGTCAAATCATGGCTACCTTTAGTGGTAGAGCAGGCTGCTCCTGGTTATGGCCCATTGAACCCTGAACCCATCTTCAGGTGTGGAATCACCACGTCCTCTCTGGGCTCCTGGTCTCCTGCTCGACCACCCTCTTGGAGAAGTTTTTCTTCCTTAAGTCCTGTCCCTTGCTACAACATATGACTGTGACCTTCTGCCCTTTCACTATACACAACTGAGGAAAAGTTTTTCTCTTCTCCATAACCATCCACTGGTAATTACAAGACAGAAAGAAGATCTCCCTTTAGCCTTCTGAGGACTAGACTTAATAAAAAGATGAACCATTGACCCAGGCTTGGTGTTCAGGACTTCTTGGCTTAGTGATTGGCACCAACACCAGTCTCCTGGTTAGTCAGAGGAGCACAGTGCCAAAGTGTCCAGCTCTCACAGGAACAGCTCCTCTGTTCTTAGAAGAGGTCAGTTTCTCACTACTACCATCTGGACTATTTGGAGTAGTTTTTTTTCTCCCATGTTGACCTGTCATGAAGATCCTGCTCGAAAATACAGGTGTTTCTTTGACACCTAAATAGCAATCTTAAATATGCTGGATGTGATAGGTGTGGAGTAGGTAGTCTGCAAGGTCTCTGTGCTTAACCTCTCCAGCCATCAACTGGACATTGTCAGACTCCCTATCTCTTACCTTTATTTGCCTTCTCTGGGGAAACTTTCAAGGTCTTTGGGCAAGAACTCTCTCTCTTGAGTCCACGCAGTTTTTAGTAAAAGGAAACTCTGGTCCTGTTTGGGTCCTGTGTGACACAAACCACAGAAAGTCAGAAGCTGAGAGTTTATTTCCATGGTTATTGCTGTAGCAGTGTTACTAGGGACACACAAATCAATACACTTCACTTCTTCCAGGCTTTTCATGGGTAAAGGAGGTGTTCCCACAACACAGATGTGGAGGAAGCCATGGAGACAGCGTGTGTAGGAGTGAGGCTCTGCAGGCACCCCAGATGATCCCTGTGACACCAACCACACTGTCTTGACATTGTTAAAAAGCAGTGGAGGACAATAGCTACTGAAATTTACTTGTTGGGACAAGTACCCTCTTGTTTAAAAGCCCAGAACTCTATGCACACCTATGCAATACCCCGAATCATCACAATATGTGAACTCAGATCAAATGAGTAATGCAAATATCCCTTTGTATTTGTTAAGAGGTTTAAGATCTCCCCTCCACACACCCACCCCTGTGTGCCTCTATATATCTGATATGGGATTATAAAACAGTGCTGTTATTCCTGTGGGATTTGATTATTTAACATTGTACTGAGCAAAGTTATCAGAACAATCCTGAAGGACCAGAATAACTCTTTGTTTCTGAAGTGGTATTTGCAAAATGGGAGCCAAAAATAGCTATTGACTGGTTGACTTGAAATATTGCTGACCTTTCAGCATACCCAGTAGAATCAGTCAGCATAAAAATCTCTTTGTCCTAGGTGTACAGAGCAAACCACCCTCCACTCATCTCTTCCATTTGACTTTCCAGTCTCATTTGCTATCAGTCCCCTTGGGTTATGTGTTGAAGGGGAAGATTGTAAAAGCATCCCACCAACTGCCCCATTTCTATGACTGTTTTAGGTGACCCAGAGCCAGCCAAAATTGTAAATGTCCTTTGGACTCTTTCCTCCTCCACTTATGAAGGCAAACCTGGACTTGGAGGCCAGATGAGAGCTAGGAAGCCATTCCCCGTTGGGCAGATTGTGCAGCTTTCTGACCTATGTGCCTCCTTCTCCTCCCTGATTTGCTCTTCTTCATCCTGCTGAGGACTTTGCTGGCCAACATACTACTAATACCTAACACCTCTGAAGAGGCAAACTGTGTTGGGTGTCAAAGCTTAGGCCCATAAAACCTCAGCCCTTGCAACCAACCCTCCACTTCTTCTGTTTCCCTTGTGGTTTAAAGGCCTCCCTTGATCAGAGACAAATTTATGATCTGTTTCATGCTGAACCTATTGTGCCATATAAAATGAAAAGGATTTAATAAAATCCTGCATGGATCTCATGCCCTCTTCTCCTCAGCCATGTAGATGACCATGAGAGAGGTGCTTCTAGCTCTTCTCTACTCTTCTGCACAGTGTCTCCTGTCCATCATTACTCCTCACCATATTCCCACCTCTTTTAGATGAGAAGAGAAAACTGGGATACACAGGAATTAAGGCACTTCATAAATCAGGGGTGCAACTGATTGTACAGAAACATCAGGAGGAAATTCAGGCAGTAGTCAGAGAAATGGGGAAATGGGGCTCTTGTCCAGGGGTGTGTTCTTGCCTTGACCCGTGGGACCACTAGTGGGCAAGTGCAAGTGTCAGGGAAGCCCCTGTAAGGCTAAGTCACGCTTAGAAAAGAAGCCTTGTGAGAAGCAGCTCCAACTTTTCCCTAACCACCCTTCCATGACTTGCCACAAGTCATTTTCTTCAAGCATGGCCAACAAAGAGATCTTTGGTTTAAAGGACAGAAAATGACATAAGACAGAACATCCAGTGAAAATCTCTTTGCTGGCCATGTTTGAAGAAAACGTCTGCTTATGCTGGATCATGAGAGAAGCTCCAGCCAACACAGACTGGACTCAGAGCTCTGGTAATGTACAGAAGTGGCTGCAGGGAACTGGGAGTGTAATGCTGCTTTGACAGTTTCAAGGTAACCTTTCCTGCAGAGCACAGAGCATATGGAAAGGAAAGACTCTTAAGAAATTCAGCTGTGAAATTCTTGCAAGCCTTTCCTGTGCAAACTGTGATTGTACTGAAGGCTCACACATTCAGTTCCATTTAGGGGAATTTTCACAGAGAAAGGCATTTATGATAAAATACACCCATCAAATTTCAAATCACTTCTGCAATTGTTTCATAAAATGGGCAAACCAATTTTTTTTAATGCTTTATTCTCAGAAACCGCTACTTTAGATTAACATTTTTACATGTACAGTAAATATCATATTACCTGTCTGAGAACGTCCTCAGTCTTATATGTCAGCACAAACAGGGAAAGGCTACAAACTAAATGAAAGGGGGGGAAAGGGTCTTATAATCAGAAGCATCAGGCAAGCAGCTTGAATAACAATTGGCATTATCAGCACAGCCTGTAGCAGAACACTGACGGGCTTGTCTGAAGGCCATGTGGCCAGCAAAAATATTCTTAAATATGCTAGCCGAGTAGAACAGAAACAACAAAAAGGAGGAACCTGAACATATTAATCAATTTTACTTATTTGGATCACATTCTTCCTGTAATACTGCAAGAAGTGCACAGGTTCTGATCAGACACTGTGTAAAATACCTTACCATGAAGCTGCTGGGAAGGGACTAATCCTACTTTTAAATTAGCTTCTAATGGTGTTGGGATCAGATTGGTTCCTTGACAGCAACAAACCCACCAGACTATCTCAAATTTGTTTTTATGTAAAAGAGACAAAATTGGGGGGAAGAGAACCTGAAAGCAGAAAGGGATTAGCATCTAACTTTTGAAACTCATCCAGTTTTAAGTGCAGTGCATCACTGTGGCAAAGTTGCTACTCCTTGCCTGACACCTCTGCTGACACCATGACACCAGTAGATATTCTTCTTGCAGAATGTGAGCAGAAATGTGCTGCAGATAGATACTTCATTACAGACTGGATCCTCCATTAACCCTTTTAAGTGTTTATACCAAATTCTTGCTTTACTGCTTTGGTGGCTATCTGTCTTCAGGAATTATCCTCATCAGAATCTGGCTCAGACATCATCGATCCCAGATTTGACGTGCTTGTCTTTTGTTGCTTCACATTCTTATTTCATAATTCTTCAAAGTCAAATGTATTCTGTCTGTAACAAGACCATCTGTAGGGGGTTAGCATACAAAGGGCAGGTTACCAGAGAATCAAGAGCAAAGCCCTTTTGAGACACTTGTGCAAACTGCAGCTGAAGCAGATGGTATTTAAACAGAAAGTCTGGGTACAGTTAGGGAGGGAAGAGGGAAGCCACAGAGGACCTGGAAGACAAACTGACAAGATCTCGTAGCCTTGGTAACACCTTCTCCTGATTGCCCACATCAAATGCAGAGGATGGAGTGTAAAGGAGGTCACTAATCAAGTGCCATCTTCATTTCTGCTACTCTGTTCTGAAGAGCTCCTGCCTTTCTCCCAGCCCATGGGAAGTGGTGTGAATTTGCCTGGAGGATCAGTGAGCAGCTTAACTACCAGAATAAGTAACTCAGGGCCTCCAAGATGCTGCATGAAATCATGCCACTGGCAGGATAAAAATATAAATCACACTCAAAGTTTTCAGATGCAGCTGTGGTCTTTATCTCTTCCCATTTTGTTTGCTCACTCCCTGACCCGTGGTGACACACCTTGGCAGCACACTGGTTCCTGGCCACCAGCTGAGTTGGAAGCACCAGCATTCACAAGTGGCCATGGAGCTGGGGAGCAGCTCACAGCACCAGCAGATGCAAAGAGGCTGTTGCCAGATTCACCGCTCCAAGCGTCAGGCTGGAAAGCTGAAACTAACAAACTGGAGTGAGCTTTGCCTTCAGCAACTACCTAGGGAGAGACAGAAATAGGCTGCTGTGGGTCTCAAGCCTTATTACCTCCAAGCACATTCAAACATAGTGATATCCTTAGGGAGATGGCCCCAAAACTCACACATAGCAAAGCACAGACAACCTCCCTCTAGTGCCTTTGGTACAACTGATGGTTGAGATGTAGAGCAAGCCCTTGGAAATCAGCTAAACTGGAGCCCTGAGAGAGCAGGTGTCCAGGAAGGGAGGCAGCACCCCGGCATTAACTTCAAAGATTTGCACACACCAAGCTATTCTTTTTGTAGTCTACAGAGAAAAGCAGATGTTTCTAGAGAAGATCCACCTCATCTTTAAGCAGATGTTTAAAATGAAGGGAAACAAAGAGGCTCACTACAGGAGATACAAAAAAAACTACATGCAAAACTTGTGACACTGGGAGCCTTAGGAGATTTCCAAGAAAACTAAAAGAACCACAGATGTATGTTCTCTCTGCCCTCTCTGTCATATTACCTTGGGCATTACATGGAAACCCATTCATTTAGATGACAAAGACATGCCATTTTTAATCTGACATCTTTAAACTTCAGAATAAAACTTTTTGTATCACCTGCCAACTTACCTGAAGTGTGCAGCTTCAGTATTTTATCTGCAAAAGTGTTTCTAAGGCTTTTTCTGCTAAATAAAGCAGTGGATAAACAACATGAACAGAAATGTAAGCAATTCTTATTACCCCGGGGTTGTAGGAGGAGTAAATAAACAAGGAAGATCTACTGCAAGGGTAGGTGTTCAGGGGGAAGTGGGTGAATAAGGCACTGAAAAAAAGTAAAATCAGTTCTTTTCAAAATCCTCCTGTGTTTACCCAAATCAGTCAAAGGGAATGTGGATACAGGTCTTTCTTGCAGGCTGCAGTCTTGCTTTACTGAGCAAATTCTGGTCTATTACATACGGCCCAGCACTTTGTAGCCAGCACAAGTATAAACCTCTTGCATAAAATTTCCTTATACATTTGTCTTTCCTCCTTCAGTGATTTCTGACTTGATCTGCTCCTCTTACCCCATAAGCAGTACTTTATTAGCAGCATAGGTAAGCACATTTTGCATTCCACAACAAGTCCCAAACAGGGAATCTTGGTTGGCATCAGAGCTCTGACCTTCCCTGGCACTTTAGGCTCAGCTTCTAGGACTCTCCTGGTGCTCAGTTTTACGCATGCCTTACAGTGGCTGAGTGCACCTGCAACCAACATCCCCCACTCACACTTCCACACTACTTTGGTGCTGGAGCCATGCACAGCTTCAAACAAAGCCTTTAAACCTTTCCTAAGAGCAAATATGGTTGCAAACAACTAATTTTTCCCCTCTCATTATGGACTATTGACACAGCTGCTCTCTTTCACCACTCAGCCTATGGAGCAGAAGTATAATTTCAACATGGAAAGAACATTAATAATTTTTTCTCCTTACTAAACTGCTCTTCCAGGTTAATGATGTGCAGTTTTTAGATCTGAACAAGTGTCAGCACTCTCAGTGTCTGGAGCTTGAAAGATGTGAGGATCTCTCCACAGACAGGAAGAAAGGTGAGGGGCAGAACAGCATGGAAGCGGGGGCAGAGAAGGAACAGCTGGGAACATTTCCCGCAGCTCAGGGCCTGGCTGCACACAGCTTCGAGTGGCTTAACACCCAGTGAGGAGCTTGGAAGTTGTGTGAGCAGACACAGTCCCTGTGTCCAGCTTGACTTGGGAGGTCACCTTCCTCCCCCACAGCAGCAGCTTGGGGCTGTCTGTGTGGAGATGGGATAAGGACATGAGCAATATTGAAAAGGGGATGTTAAGGGGGTGTTAACAAGAGGAGTTCAACACAGACCTCTGCCAACACAGCAAGCCAGTCATCTTACCACTGATGGTTACTCCTGTAAGGCTGAACCACTGATGTGTTCCTGTAGATGGAAAATCCAAGAGGCTCCATGCATCCCACTACCTTTACTCTTCCAGCAGCACCCTGACAGAGAGCATCCCTTTGCTCCCTGGGCAACTCCACCACCATACCTAATGCAACACTGTGTCCCTGCTGCCAAACCAGGGTGACACCCTGGATGCCCCAGAAGAAGGAGCAGGGCTGAGCCAGCAACGTTTTTTGGAGATCTTGTCAGACTTCTTATTTTAAAAACAGGAGAATAATATTTCTCTCTGCCTACATCAGGAGCATTCTGGGTGGGTTTGCAGCACTTCTTCTGGGAGAGTATCCAACGTCCTCTGCTGTGTTTGGAAAGGGTGGCTCCCACCCCACAGCCAGGCCTGCTGTTGATGACATTGGCAGCTGTGACAGATTTGGCCCATGGACTTTGCTGTCCTCGTTGATTTTCATCCCACCTGTTGCGCTTTTTCCACCCGGCCTCCTCCCTCTAGGACAAAGATAAATGTCTCTCAAACTGCTCCTTGCTGTTGCGCTCACTGTTCCCTTCAGGAGCTTGTGCCACACATGCATTCCTGAGTCCTAGCAGAGCCCTGGAGCCACCATGGCTCCTGTTTTCCGGTGTGGCAGCCCACCGTGGGATGCAACCCGAAACCCCTAAGGAAGCTCACGCCTGTTTCCATTGCTCACTAGCCAGGAGTTGCCTGTTTTCAGCAGCTTTCCACACTGCAGTGCTGTGAAGGTCAAGAACAGCCTCTCCCCAGCCAAGGAGTGGTTCAGGATCCCACATCTCTCTGGTTATAATAGTGTGAAAATACTGATTAACTGGAGGTATACAGCACTAAGAGCAGCCCCATCCAGGCAGCAGTTAGGCAGAGGGAGAGCACCTCTAGGGCTCTGGAAGAAGGGAGAGAGCAAATGCTAGTAAAGGAACCTGCAGACCTGCCCAGGACAAGGAGCAGCAGGGAAGGATAGAGATGAGATCCCTGCAGGCACACTGCAGTGAGGAAAACATTGAGGGATCTGCAAATCTCTCATGGCAGCATGAACATCCTGCCACCCCAAGGGAGTGACACTGTGTCCAAGCAAGCATGCACAAGGTGTCTGAGCAAGCTCTGAGAACATCCACACCAGTGGCAGCAGTGCCCTTGCAGTCTGACTGATCAGGGGGATCTGGGCCACCTGTAGCAGACCAGTCTTCACTGGTGCCATTGTCTTCAATGGTAGCCCAGCCTCAAGTCAGATGAATCTTCAAGGGACCCTCCTAGCCTTTTTCCCCACTCTGAGCTCTCCAAACAAATCAAAATTCAAGTCAGGTTTTGTGAGCATAATCGAAGAAAGAACACTTCAGCATAGAGCAGAATTAAAATGAGCCAGAATAAAAGTAAACAGTGTTTGCAATTCAGACTGCTGCTACAAAGACAGTTTTTCTCCCAGGTTTCCCCATCCCACCAGCTGTATCTCCCTGCTCAGAGACCAGCTGTCTCCCTCTCTCTCAGTCACTTCCGAGGCCAAGCTGTGTATCAACCCTGACCATAGAATCATAGAATTGTTTTGGTTGAAAAAAGACCTTTAAGATCATTGAGCCCAACCATTATCTAACTCTACTAAGTCTGGTGCTAAACCATGTCCCTCAGCACCACGTCTCTGCATCTTTTTTTAAACACCTCCAAGTATGGATATTCAACTAACTCTAGACTAACAAATCTGTATTTCCCTGGGTCCTCCTTCCTACCCTTCTTGTAGATGGACATCATTTGACAATCTCCTGTCAAGTGGGACCTCCCTAGGTAGCCAGGACTGTATACAAACGAAAGTGGTTTGGTGAACACTTCTGCCAGCTCTCTCCATACTCTTGGGTGTATGCCACATGGCCCCACAGACTTATGCATGTCTGTGCAGTGCAGAGAGTGACTAACCATCTCCTCTTGGATTATGAGGTCTTTATCCTGCTTCCCATTCCTATCTTCCAGCTCCAAGAACTGAGTGCCCAGTGAACAACTGGTCCTACTACTAAAAACTAAGGCAAAGAAAGTATTGAATACTTCAGCCTTTTCCTTATCCTCAGCCACTGCATCCCACCTCCATCCTGCAAAGGACAGAAGTACTCCTTAGTTCTCCCTTTGTTGCTAATATATTTTAGAAGCATTTTGTCTTTAATATCTGAAGCCAGATTAACTTCTAGCTGGACTTTGGCCCTTCTAATTTTCTCCCTCCACAGCCTCACAACTTTGTAGTCCTCCTGAGTGGCCTACCCTTTCTTCCAAAGACCACAAACTCCTCCTTTTGCCTGAGCTGCAGCCATGTATCTCTATTCAGCCAGGCAGGTGCCTTCTCCTCTGACTCAGCTGGCACATGATGACAGCCTGTTCCTCTACCTTTAAGACTTTCTTCTTGAAGAATGTCCACCCTTCATGGACTTCTTGGCCTTTCAGGACTGCAGTCCAAGGGACTTTATTGACCAGTTTCTGAAACAGGCCAAAGTCTGCCCTCTCAATGTCCAAGATGGCAGTTCTGCTGACCCTCCTGTTTACTTCTCCAACAATTGGGAACTCTATCATTTTGTGATAGTTGCTCATACCAAGCAAAGAGAAGGCCTTCTGCTCTGTATCATCCCTCATAGACTTTATAGGAATATTATGTTGGAACAGACAACTCCTTGTGAAAAGACCATAAATCATGTCACATTTTTCTGTCACCTCAGCACAGATTTAGACTGATATCTGCTGGTGGCTGAGCCCCCCTCACCAGCATAAGCAGTCACCTGTGTTAGCTGCTGCTTTGAAACCACCTAATTCTAAAACATTTACACTTCTTGTGATAGCAATCCTTGCTTCCTTCTTTCCCTGGTTTGACATTCAAACCTATACCAATACACCTCAAGGAGGTAAAATCAGCACTGCTGTTCCCCTTATCTTAGGCAGCCACTTCTTGGCATCTTCCAGATGTGACCAGAGCTGCTCAGAGCTGCTCCAGGCTCATTCCCATCTATTGTCCCAAATCTGACCTTCAGAATCATAGGAGTGGCTTAAAAAACTCTAGGTATCACAGAGTGTGATCCAAAAATATATTGAAGTTCTTTTTAATTTGTTTTGGTTTCTGTGCAGTTTGGAGAGGTACTTCATATTTTATACAATTCTGAGAGCTGGAAATTACTTTTAAATTTAAACAGAAGTGAAGCTACTACATCTGGGGTTTTAAGAAAGCAGTAAAGATGCAAATCACAAGAGTTAGCAACACTCTCATTAGTAACAGACATTTCCTGAGAACATCAAATGGTTGGGCAGCCAAAGGCCACGTTATAAGATCTATGTAAATAAAGTGTCACCCTGCTCACAAAAACACATACAACTTTCAGAATTCCTCCTTGTGTGCCACTTGGAAGGATGCTTTTGTAAGGAGGATACTTACCCAGACTGCTCAGCTGCTCAGAATTTGATTCCCAGCTCCTTAACAGATTTTTTTCCTTGAGCTCAGAAAACTGATGTTCAAACTCTCTGCTTCAGTTTCCCCATTTGAAAGCTAAGGAAACGAGTAACCTCTTGAACGAGAATTTAAAGCAATGTATTCTTTTATTCAAGTTTTCAAAGAACTTACAAAATGTCCTATAGAACTATAAATTACAAAACATTATTTTTCATATGAACTTTATCTTGAACCAAACTTTCCTCTTTGACTCACTGTCCTTAGATGACACTGGCATGTTCCATCCTTCATGCTTTTAATTGTTTCAATATTTCATAACTACAAGACTTATAAAAATTAATTAAAATGTAAATTAAATGATAGCTTGCAGGAAGATTGCAATTACCGTGATTTCATCTTCCACTGTTATGTGCTGTGGTACCAACAGGTCTGTGCAACAGGTGTGCCAATTAATAGCAGGCAACAGAGATGTCTGCAGTCATTTACCTCTCTGTGGTTCAAGTTATTCCACAAATACCATCTTGTGCAATTAATATATGAGTACCTGTCCCAAGTGTCCAGCTCAATCAGATTGAGAGGGGAGATAATGAGACCTTCATTCAGCGAGAAGAAACATGCCTGAAACAGTGAACAAACCTTACAAGTTATTTTCTACATGGTAAACAGGTGGCTGCAGAGATAGTTAAATGAAAAGGCATAGTAAAAGTTTCATTTTATCACCATGACTTCACCTCTTTCTAGCTGAGAATGGATTTGCCTTTCCATTATATCTGTGTATTTAGAGCTGTTGAGTTCAACATATTTTCAGGCTGAAATTACCAACTATCAAAAATAATGTCAGTAATTAGCTGATTATATCAAATCTGAAAATAGAGTTGAGGGGATCATGTATTTTCTTGCTTACCTGGAAATGGAAAATAAAACACTACTAACAGGGAGATTAAAAAAATAATGATCACCAGAGCATTTCCAATGACTCTGAAATAAGTGCAGTTTATCAACAGTCATCATAAAACCCAAACCCAGCAGTCTTTTTTTGGGAAAAAAAAAAAAAAAAAGTGTGGTGGAAACTCAAGTTGTTAAGTGTCAGAAAATCCCAGGGCTTGTGATCTTCACTGTCTGACAAGCCAGAGGAACAGCCACAGCAACATGCCTTCAGCAGGAAAAGAGCTGAGCTGCAGCAAAGGAGATCATTTTCACAGAGAGTTGGCTGGAGACGATGCATAAGGGGTTTCTGGACTCGTTCACAAAATGGGTGAAGCTGGAAGGAACCCCTGGAGACCACCTGTCCAATCCCCTGTGCAAAGCAGAGTCACAAAAGTGGATTGCTTAGAGCTGTACCTGATCAGACTTTTAATATTTCCAAGGATGAAGACACCACAACCTCCCTGAGCAATCTCTTCTGGTGCTCAGTCACAGTAAAAGCAGGAAGAAATAGACACCTTGTGTGCAAGACATCTTTTGATAGAATACAGAGTTAAAATTTCCTGCTTGTGAGGTGTGGAGAAATGGAGGTTCTGAGTGCAACATGAACACTGAAGGAAACACTGTCCTGGAGATGCAATAGTGAAACAGCAAGAGATGAGGGTATAGCTTTTGGTCATGTTGTGAAAGACTAAAGAAGTAAGGAGGCAGAACATGCAATAGAATAAAAACTGGTGCAGTTACATTATTTTAGGGACCAATGGTCCACTGGGACTGTGTTGGACCCCTATTACAAACTCATCTGGTCATCTGGACAAGTACTGCTGTAATGATAGCAGGCAGAGACATGCTGAAAGAGTCATTTCACTACAGGAGACTCTACTGCCCCAGCAGCAGCCTGGAAAGTAAGTGCAGCTGGTGATGATGTTTGTGACTGTCATGGCTCAGAAACCAATAAGGACTGCCAAGAGCCTGGCTGAGTTAGACCTTACACAGGAAATAATAACACAGAGGTCTTTCAGGCACATAAATAAAAAGAGAAAATGGACGAAGCTGTTCTTATATGTGGTGAGAGCATGGTAGATTTAAAGTAAATGAAGTACCACCCCAAAACCAAGCAAATATTTTGCTTGAGTGAGAATACTGATACTAAAAATAACAGAGAAGGTGGGCTAAGTAGTGGGGATAAAAGACAAAATGGAAATCATACCTGAAGTAAAAGAATAAATATAAGATCCTGTTGTGTGAATCCAGAATATGTAGTGGGAGGAATGGACAGCAAATAAGAACAAATATTCTCTGCTTAAGCCTTGTGGCATGTGAATTCATTGTCCTTGTAACAAGGCTCCTCAGGGAATTCAGGGCAGTCACACCTAAGCAGGCAAAAGTAAATGTAGTACATACATACTGGGATGGTAGTTAAAAAGGTATGAAAGGCTTTAAAACACATTCTGAAGAAAGGAGCAACTAAATGCATGGATAAAACGGGATAAAAATGAAATGAGATTGTTTTGTTTAGCATTGGACAAGCTAACCTGACCTTTTCCATTTGTTTAAGATTTTTCAGCTATACATTTCATCAGGCTGGAGAACAGCAAAATATTCTGACAGAATCACACAAAAAAGTACAGAAAATGCTTAGGGTTGACAGAAGTCAGCAGAAGAAAGGTCATTTATGCTGAAAGTCCAGTTCCTTGCAAACTATGGCAATCCACCACAGAAACAATCCCAACTTCTAAAACTGCCTGTAACCAGGCTATATTTCCTGTACTGTCATAGCACAACAGCATCTTTGTATTACCCTGGATCCCACTGCCCAGGTTTGCAGGAAAATCTGAAGAGAGGAAGATGTCTCTTCTGGGGTGTTTACCAGAGCACCTCCTATATGAGAGTGAAAAGGGATCACATACTGATATGCTCAGTCACATTTTTTTGAGAAGGGTACAGAGGTCAAAGTCAGTAATGTACTCCTTGAAAGAGAAAGGGAACCAGCTTTCTTCCCTTGAGGCACCTGAAGGACCTTGGAAAGAAAGCCAGACAGGCTGATGAAGTGGCACAACAAAGAGAAAGGCATAGGAAGGATGCCAAGAGTGTGGCACACTCAAAGCAGTGGTGAGGCCCTAGCATGGCTAGATGCACCCTTTGTAGAGATGTCTGAGTGCATGTGTCTCACACAGAAAGCCATGGTGCTGTGTATGCTGCCATTTCTCCAGTTCCTGCAGGCAAACAAGCCCCTGTTTGTAGGGATGCTGAAAACAGGGCCCTTCATTGCCAACTTTTGTCAGGCAGTGTGATTATCTTGTGGATGAGATTAGCTGCCTTGTTGTTCTCAGGGATAACATGTTGACCAGCTGGACTCCAGTCATACACACAGAATGATAGGGGTTGGAAGGGACCTCTGGAGATCATCTGGCCCAACTCCCTTGCCAAAGCAGGTTCACCTAGGGCAGTCTGGCAGTCCTGCTCCAAATTACATTCTGTGTTCTCTCCAAAATTAATAATGCTGGGTTTTGATTTCAGAGAATAGTTTATCCCTTGTCATTTTATAATAATTTCTTCTTTGGCTCTTTGTATGAAACATTAAAAAAAAAAGGGGGGGGGGGGGAAGGGGTGGATGCATGCTTAAGATTGCCTTTTATGTTGTGCTATAGTGATTAAAACCCTTAGTGTTGCTATGGTATGAAAATGTTGCATTTAGTCCTACAGAGATGGGAGACAAAGGAAGAGTGTGCCTGAGATCTGATTGTTCATCAGAGGCACCCCTATGGGAAGCAGAACCAGACTGTGGAGATCTATCCCATCAGAAGAATTTGGTCAGGGCAAAGAAAGGGGGAGAGAGGAGAGAATATCAATGTTTTCCAACTTGTGAATGTGTTTCTGCATAGCCATGTCAGAGCAGAACACTTCCCCTTGTCCATCTTTTAATGCATTTTGCTTTTGCATTGCTTTCCCTTCTTCCCTGTTCCTTCCTTTCATCCACTGAGTGACATTAATGTTATTTTTTTCTTAACTAGGATTCTCCCACTTGTGTCTCTGCACAAGAATGGCTCCTTACACATCCTAGAAAAAACAAACAAACAAACAAACAAAACCCTAGAATTTTTGTTTTCACGGTTTTGGGTTTTTTTCTTCCATTCTCTAGCTTCTTCAAATTGAAGCATTGAAAGGTTAGGTAGTGGAAAAAGGAAGATTTGGAAAGAATATGTGAACATTGTACTTTCTCTGGCAAGCAGATGGTGGAAAAGTTAAGGGGAGATGCTGATGAGAGCAGGGAGTGGAAAAGAAAAACCTGACTGAAAGGGGAAAAAAATTATTTTGAAAATTGACAAGTGAAGACAAAAATCAATATTTTCAAATTTTCTGAAATTTCTCATTAAATTCCTGGTTTGCCAAAAAAAAAAAAAATTAAAAAATCAAACTCCTGTGACTTCCCTCCCTCTTGTCACAATACATTATATTCCCACTAGAAAATACATATATCGAGGCAGGATGAAAACCGAAAAATACCAGAGCCCTGTGTCCAGGGAAGGTGGTGGGTGCAGTGGTGAGCTGGGCTGCTGCCATGCTCATAGGAGAGCTGGCTGGCACCACAGAGTGTTGCAGCTTCCCTAGCCAGGTCAGTGGTGCTGGGATCCAAGAGACCCCCTCAGATTGGGGAGCAGTCTGCAGTAACCAGACAGCATAATTAAAGGGTACAGCAGTACTCAATGACTGTTCTCAAATGTATTCAGTGATCAGTGATTCATGATGAAACTAGGGGTATTTACAGTCCAAAAGACATCTTTGCAGGGTCCTGCATCCTTCAGCATCTTTGTCACTAATGTTAATAATGAGACAGATAAGATGTTTATTTTACTCATAGCTTCAGCATGGGGCAGGCTGCTTGCTGCTGGATCACTAGTAAATTTAAATTAACTTCAAAAAATCAGAAAAATACTCTGAAATAAAAGTAGGATGAAATTCAACGAGGACAAACTCAAAGTCTCAGCTGTAGGGAAGAACAGGCATTCATATTTATGGGAGATAAGAAGACAGTTTGGTATCAGCTGGGTAGGAAAGAACCTGAAAGTTTTAGTGGGTCACAACCTTTCTGTGAATTAACTTTGGTTTTGCAAAAAAAGTCAAATACTGTACTGTAGCATACAAACAGGATTGCTGCTGATAAGGTACATGAAATAATTCTAGTTTGTCCAGCGCTGGTAAGATTTTAGCTTGAGTTCCTGTGTTCAGTTCGGAGGCAATTTAAGAAGGTCATGAGCTTGCTGAAGGGAGTTCAGAGGAGACAACAGCTATCTGAGGACGGACCCAAAACCAACAATGTGCAGGAGAAGGTCAGAATAAGTGGATCTGCTCTGCCTGGAGAGGAGAGGATGAGTTCAAAGGATGTAAATAAAAGAAAAAGTACATTTTTCTCTGTTTCTACTGTGGGTAGGACAAAAATAATATCTGTAAATTACAGTGAGGGAAATTCAGACAAACCCCACCAGAGCTGTGTGTTAGTAAAAGCAGCAAAGCACTGGAGGTGCTGAGCCAAGGTATATGGCTCTTCATCTCTGGACATTTACAAAGAGGTTTTGACAACTATTTTGAGAAATGGTACAAGTATGTCACTGAAGATAACTCATTCCATCCAGTTTCCTGTGATTTTTGTCACAGGTGTCACAGCAGTTCAGCAAGTGATGATTTTTTAAAATAGCTCGTGAAAGGCTTGGAGCTTCTTGAAGGTGCCCAAACCTTCTCTCTTTTGGCAAACTTTTCCCACTGCCTCAAATTTCCATTGGCTTCAGTGAAATGAAGGCTTGCTGACTGCACTCTTGGACCACACCAATGACTGCTCATAGTCAAACTTTTAATTTATGTCCCAGCCACACTCAGAAGCTCTGGGGTAAAATGTTATTTTTAAAGCCACCATTCTGCCACATTGGAACATTTGCTCGGCAGTAGAGAGTGTGCTTGAAGAAATAATGAGCGCCTTTTTATCCAAAAACTATTATAGCTAATGTTTAAAGTTCACTAAAAAACATGTTTCTGTATATTTGTATGGAAGGTATATTTAAGGCAAACCTCCCCTAAACTCTACTCAATAAGCAAAGAGCACACAGCAATACTCTGCATTTGACATTTTAAAAAGCCCTCTGATGTTCTTTTCTTCTTTTAACAATGGGACCAACTTTCCCTTTCCTGGCTGCCAGCCTGCCTCACTTTTTCTTTTAGTACCCCTTGAAATTACCTTGACCTCACCTTTAAGCAGCCCTTTCCAGGACACTGAACTCAGACAGGGTGGGAGGTGCTGCTGATGGAGGAATGAAAGATCAGACATTAGCATAAAGGTGAGAATATTATCAATGCTCACTGCTTTCCATAACTAAGGCCCAGCAGCTCCCTGTGGCCACCATTAATATTGGTCACAGGCCTTGCCCTGTTGCATGCAGGGCTGCAAATCTGTGATGCTTTCTGCCATCATTCTCCACAAAGAACTGATTCACTGACTGTCATATGGACACCTATATTTAGGAGGGGAAAGCAAATGGGCCAGGTTCAGTCTAAGCCCCTTCTCAGACACCATCTTCATGACTGTTCCTACTGTTTTACTGCTGACATGACAGAGACAGATGTCGACTGCTACTGCCACACACATCCTCACTAGACTGGCTTTAAGTGACTCTCACAGCTGGAAAACAAGCAGTTTTCTCACTTAGAGGTGTAAACACTACTAGGGAAAAGAAATATGAACCTCTTCCTCATAAAAATAGAAACATCATCTACAAAGAGGAGCCCAAAATGTGGCTCTGTCTGTGCTGGAGGAGTCATGTTCCCAATTCAAGGGCACAAGGCCAAAACAGATCTCCAGCTGCAGCTGTCTCACTTCAGGCAAGGTCTGCTAAGAGTTTGTCACCTCCCAGGGACACCTGGGTGATGGACTAGATAATGGGCTTTGATACCAGGAGCAAACAGCTATGGCTCTAGATTTAACTGCTTCAGTAAAGCATTGCAATGAGGTCATCTGCTCATCAGTAAACACTGCTGCATCTGAAAAAAAAAAACAAACCATTGGCTTCTTGAAAAGAAGGCATAGCCTTGAAGCTTGTGAAAGATTTGTCTTGCATTGTCACTGTGAATGAAACCTATGTTTATCTTTCTGACGCCAACCACCACCAATCCAACTGTGTCAGCTCAGTCTCACGCCAGCAAAGGTTTCCCTCTGGGGCAACCATCTCCACTGGCTCCTGGCCTAACTTTTGGGCCATGTCTATACTTGAAAGGGTGTGAACTGTAAGTGCAATCCCCATTCTTAAATATCTCAACTCACCCAAAGTGTGTTAAGCTAGAACAGAAAAGGACATTCAACCTAGAATAAAATAGATGATGCATGAAAACAGATAGCTTCTATGAAAAAAAATAGTTATGAGTTTCTCCAAACAGACAAGTTTTGAGCGTGCCACTGAGCTTGGAAAATGGCATGTTCATGAAGTGCTGGCCACAAAGGATACACTGAAGAAAATTTGTAGGCCTGGAGTCTCAAGAAAAGCTCTGTACCCTGTCATCAGTGAGTGCATTTCTGAGGGCACTCTCTTGAAGGTAACTCCTAGCTTGCCAGGGCTCAGAAAAATGGGTTATACAATTTTTTTCAACACCCTCGCTCTTTTGAATAATCATTGAGGGACATTTTCTACACACAAGTCCTAGAGCTGGTTCACATGAGGTGCTTCCTCACCATCAAACACAGAAAAACATTAACTGAACACGCTAATGAATGCCTACATGCACTGTTTACCATGCATAACTGTTACCCAGAGCCTGGTAGCCTCACCTTCCCACTCCCTGCTGCATGAGCCATGGCTCCAAGCCCCAGTCCTAACCTTGCTGTGTACTCTTACTCAATTTTTTTTACAGGTCACAACTGATTCTTTCTGGGTGGTGAGATGGGCAGCCCCAGTGGAAGGTGCTCATCCTTACACAGCTCCTTCCACACCCCAAGGCAGTGGAGCAGGCTCCCTTTTCTCCAGTGCAAATCCCCACCACTTTGGCTGCAAGCATGTTCACGTGAGCATCCCAGGCCTGTGAAACTCAGTGGCCTGTGTGTGATGCTGTGATCCTCTCATGATGTCATAGATCCCCATGTCCTTGTTGCTGCTTTCTCACCCAGCACTACCCCTTATTTTTTTTCCTTCTGAATTTTCTAGTACAATCACAAGCCCTGTTATTGTGGTTTGTGGCTGCAGGCTACTTGTCGCACAAAAAGAAGGAGGAGGAAGGTCCAGCCTCAGTGTGACGTATGGGCAAAGAGCTCAGAGTAATTGCAAGAAGAATTGAGCATGCCTGCTTATCACCTTTCAACTGATTCAAATGAGCAAGGAGAGCTGGAAAAGCACCTAAATACACTGCTTCAGCTGGTCCTGCAACAGCAGTGCACCAGCAGTGGGACCAAGGAGTAACCCTCTCCTCTCTAGGAAGAAGCACCTGCACAAGCAGCTACCACAGTTTCTGTGTGACCTTTTGAGGCAAGGTAGCTCCAAAGTGTTCATAGTTTTGCTCCTAAGAGAAGTGTCAGCAGCTTGTACAGCCACTAGCAGTGTGATCTGTGCTGGGCCATGACGCTATGAAGAAGATAGGAAGAAGTGAGGAGAGAGGAGGACAGACCTAGAAATTCAGGCAAGATTCTCACAACTGCACATCCACTTGACCATTCTCTCAGCTCTCATGAGGTGCTCAAGATGCAAACATAAATACAGTCCAACCTGTACAAAGGCAATAGCCTCACAAATGTGGAGAAGGCAGAAGACCTCGAGAGGTTGATCAGACCCATATGCAATGCGTTAAGTGCAGCAATGTTGCGCTATGGGTGACAGCAGAGATATTATGAGAAGATTTGAGCAACGAGACTCTCTGGCTTGATGAATCATTTTCTTTTCAGTAGATTGAGATAACACCCCACTCCAGAGAGCCCAGGTTAGGGCTGTGCAAATAGCTGACATTTTTTTGGCTTTAATCCCAAATAAAAATATTTTAAGAAATCAGAATCAGAAAAACCTGGGGGAAAAACCACCATAAATCTGTTATTCTTTTGGGCTAAGTAGATTGGTTTGAATCACCTATCCTTCTTTCTCTCCAATGATACTGCAGAAATATTTGTGTATGGTTGTGTTCATTTTGAGAAACTTGAAGTGAGTCAAATATTTAAGAAAGAATTTTAAGGCATTTTGATATGAAAAAAAGAACAAAACTTTTATGAACCATTTCTCATCCTCAGCAATTTGAGCAATATCAGTTAGATTATCAAAATACTGTCAGTAAAAAAGTATGCCTTCCAAAAAGCCTTTTTTTCCTTGTGGAAAATCATCTATTGTTATTTCTTTCAGTTTGATGTAGTGCTGGGAGTTATTTGCTGTTCCATATGATGAAGCAGTTGATGAAGTGTATGATGAAGTGGTTGAGTCACTATCCCTGGAGGTATTTAAAAGACATGTAGATGTGGCAGTGCTAATGGTTGGACTCAAGGATCTTAAAGGTCTTTTGCAATCTAAACTATTCTATGAATATACAGCACAGCTGTAGGTGTGGGTAGTTTTATGAATAGGATGCTGGCATCCTGGGTTTTTTTAATATTATTAAAACAAAATTCAATCTTCCAGAAAGCACCTTTTAATCAGCATTTACTAAAATTTGTTTTGAGGTACTCCTCTAAAACATAGGTTTTTTTGCTTCCTCTGAAGTTCTGCAGGTATCATTGGCATGGGAGAAACCAAGCTGGTGACCAAGGATGTCAAGGCAACAATGAAGCAAACTGCACCTACAATGCAAAAAGCAGACTGAAACCCAGGAAACTTCTTGTCTGAAATGATTCGGTTCTAGTTATACTGAAGTCTGAAACAAGAAAAATAAAAACCACGGACTTCTTTGATAAAGATCTGCACGGTCTCTCAAAGAGGAAAAAAGCTCTACAAAAGCAGCTTACGTTGTTTCCAGAGATGTGTGATTTCTACCACACCACAGGCCCTTATACTCTCAGCAAGGTGTGCTTCAGTTGGAGTTTTGCAGCCCAGTCACTTAAGAACTGAGGGGGGACAAATTCTTTGCTTCTCACCATTCAGATAATGGCAATGGATGCGTTAGGGGAAGAGAATATTTTTTCTTCCAAAAACCCCATCATATTCTGGTGTGGGAGACTGCTGTGGGGAACACAAACAGCTCGATGCCTTCTCCTAAAGCAGCATTTATGGTCCCTTTGCACTAGTCTCATTTATGGATCCCTTGGGAGTCCTTTTAACTGCACATCCATCAGTTTCCCTTCTGCTAGGCATTACTATTCCCCTTGGACATCTTGAAAGGTCTGTGCTCCTTCTCCCTTGGCACCAAAATTCCTTCCTGGCCATAACTCAACTCACCTCACCTGGAACCTGCACCCACACTCTAAACTTCCTTCATCACTTGCTGGTTTTGGGCCTGTTGATGGACAGCTGTGAGGAGGGCACATCTCACCTGGGGCCATGTCAGCTAGCAGCTCCTCTCCCCTCAAAGGCAGCCTGGCTCTGGCTGCTTCCTGACACAGGAAGCACATTATGAGTGCCTTTATGTGAGGAGACTACCACACACAGCACCAGTGTGCTTTGAATTACAGATCATTTTGAACTGCACAGAAAGAAGAAAAATATTTAGCAAAATTATGTAACTGAAGTTTTAAAAAAAGCCTATCGCCATCTGGTTGTGCTATTTTGAAGACCAAAAAACTCCTCAAGTCTTTTTAAAGCTAGCTATAGTGTTGGCAAACTCAGCCAAAGTTTTTACAAAATCTCGAATTTCCCATGCTTGATTTACCTCTGGTGTTTTTTGAGCCAGCTTTGCCAGGATACGGCTCTGTTCCACATCTGCCATGTGTCTTTTAAAAGCTCTGTCACATTCCTGAAATAGCAGGTGCGTGACACCAGAACACTACACACCAAAAAAAAAAAAACGAAAACAAAACAAACCACCAACAAAAAACCAACAACCCACACAGCAAAACCCCAACAAACAAACAAAACAACAACAAAACCCTAAAAAAACCCCCTAAAATACAAGCCCCTCAAACACTACGGATTAATCGCTTGCCTCCCCTGGGCATCAGGAGACGGGTATTTTAACAGCCTGAGCCACGATGGAGACATCATTCCCCTATCTGTTATGTTTGCTAAAGCAACTGGGAACTGCAGAGAGCCTGAAACAGCAGCCAGTCATGACCTTTCCCATTAAAGAGATGATAACTCCATGCCATTTGCACCCAGCTGAAATGTCGTCATGGAAGGCAGCACTGCCCTGAAACAACTCCAGGCCAGCAGCTCCCCACCACAGGGATGGAGCCAAGCACCCAGCAGTGTGGCAACATGCCAAGAGGTGAGGCTATCCAGCCTTTCCTAGATCAGCCACATATCACCATTCTTATATCTGGTATTCAAATATCCCTACTTATTACTAACTTTACCAACAAATCCCCAGAAATCACCTTCCTACAACTGCAAATGAATCTCAAAAGTTGTGCATCAGTGACAGCAACTTCTGTGGAAGCCTTTAGCTTTCAATATTGGTTATTTGCCACTCTCCAGTATATTGAAGAGAACAAAGCAATGCTATCAAATGAACTCTGACATCGCCTAGTCTGAACCTGAACCCTGCATCAGAGATGAAACACCGATCTGCTCTACTTTTGAATTTGCCAGCACAAGTCTGAGCTAGTGACTGCCAGGACCAACATACCATGGAAAGACTGTTTGCCTTCAACAGTTTTACGTGTATTGCCTTTCAGCCTCATTACATAGGGTTAATTATTTCTGACTTACTTCCTCTGTAAAGGATGGCATTATGCACCTGTTGCCTGCCCTGATGATTTGTGGTCTTGACTCCTTTTCACACTTGCCTTCTGAGACAGGGACACAGGGTAGTCCACCACAGACCTTCATCACACCTCCTCCATTGATGCTCACAAGGGCCCAAACCAGGAGGGAAATCCGGCCTGAAGCAAAGCCTGGGACCACCCCATTACCTCCAGGAGCCTGGTTGGTGTGCTCCTGCAGGAAGCATGGTCACAGAGCTGCTCTCTTAAGTTGTAGGTAAATGTTGAAAGCAAGTTATTTAATAGTAATATTATAGTCTTACTCTCTTGGAGTAGAGTATTAGCTAATAATCAGGACTCCATATGTTTGTTCCTCCACTGGAAAAATTGAGAGTCCAATTAAAATGTGTCCCAGGTGCAATTCTGCTTATTTATGGTGACTGAGTACAAAGCCTAGTTTTGTCAAGCATGGAAAAACAAAAAAAGAAAACAATAACAACAGCCAAAAAAAAAAAAAAAAAAGAGCAGCTTTCTTGCAGCTTATAGATAACAAAATGGAGGCTGCTGCCACCCTGCCATCCTTGGTCTCTGGCTGTGCAGGACTGCCCACTTTGTCTAGGATATGTTTAAGATCTAATCAGACTACACAAGTGCACCATGAAGGAGGTGGAAAGGATGTCAGGATGGATGCCATAGGAATATCAGCTTCAGCCATCAGAAGCTGCACTCCATTAGCAGGCCTGAGTTTCCAACCAGCTCTGGTCCTGCTGGACAGCAGTATTTCTTCTGCTCTCTCAGCCCCCTGAGGCTGTGACAGCACCTGGCCATGCCAGGCTCTTGGAAAGGAAAAAAGTTGCTTAGCACATCAGTCACCCCTACCAGCCCATGCATAAAGATCAAAGACCTGTTCGATCGCAGCCATTCTAAGTCTTGCAGTGGGGTGTTTTTTCAGCCTCATCTCCTAGGCGCTCTAACACCCTGCTCTCACTGCACCTTCCTCACTACTGCTCAGAGAGCTGGAAGCAGCTATCTGCAACATGCTGGTTTGTTTTCTCCTTGAGCTGTCACAGTTAATTGGGAAACTCAATAAAGTATAAGCACTTCAAATTAATCTTCTAAGGAGATGTTAGTTCGCCTCTGTCAACACTGAATTTCATCTAAGTCTCATTTGGTCTTTTGCTAATCTAAGCACGGAGCTCCATCCTCATCCTCCCTTGGAGGTTACTCATTAAGGTGATGAACATGAGCCCATGCAGCACCCACTGCAACTCTCCCATCACTGTGAGTGGTATTCTGCTGTGCCTTGCCACACTCTCATTCTGGCTGTTCCAGTCCTTGTTAGCCACCGGATTGGAAGGTTCTTTAGTCAGAGCAGGTCAGAAAAACATTACTCAGTGAATTGCATGTTTAATATATTGTGCTGCTTTCAGTGAAAACATGCTGAGTTAATGTCAACAGTTCCAGCTAAAAAAAAGAATTAATTAAAATTTAATGGAGCTTTATATTGGCATTTCCTGGAGAAAAAAAAAAAAAAGCATCTAAATGGCATTTTTAGTTTGAAGCTGTCTGGTTCTTTTTCTTCTTGAAAAGAGAAAGTCAACGGGTGGAGAACCACATGGTCAGACAGAAGTTTTCCTCCTTCCATCTGCCTCCATATCACACAGACATAGAATCATAGATTTGTTTAGGTTGGAAAGGACCTTTAAAATAATTTTGTAATACTTAAAAACCATTAATCCAACACTAGCAAGTCCACCATAAAACTATGTCTCTAAGCATTGCACCTAAATACCTCCAGGCATAGTGACTCCGACATTTCCCTGGGCAGCCTGTTCCAATGCTTGACAATGATTTCAGTGAAGAATTTTTTCCTATCTAAACAATCCCAGCCTTTGTAGTACATCACCCTGTAAGAGGGGAGAAGCTGAGCTACCCACTTTAACTAAAAAAAAAATCATATACTAATAAGTCACTTAACATGCTTATGAAATACCATCTTCCCAGCAAATTCCACACTGTTAATAGCAACTATTAAAGTTCTGGATGAAGTTTCCTCTTCAGGCCAGGCCAGAAATTGTCATTAAAGCCAGACATCTGTGTGACAAACCTGCACTCAAGCCAGTGTCCTCCTGTGGGCATGGAACATCCCCATCATAACCAGGGTATTCTCTGCCCTGAGCTGGCTCCTCTCAGAGCTTCCCATTCACCTCTGCTTTTAAAGGGCCTTATTTTATTTCAGAATAATATCACATTTGCATTCTGCTTTCAGGCTAGATCCATTGCATGTGATCTTCACGGGCTGTAACCACTACATGCACTGATCTCCACTCCGTAAAGTACCATCATCTCTTCCACTTGTAATTAAGACATGAGCAGCAGTTAACAGTTCAGAGGCTAATGGGAATGCAATTCACAGTGCACTGTGAGCAGCAAAATGGTGAGTGGATGGATCTGTCATTTCCCCTCACCAAGCAGCCATTTGCAGTGGAGGTGTATGTGCAGTGTGATGCCATCTTCCCTTATATGCTTTGAGTGCTTTGGTTTTGGCTCTGAGTAAGGTGCTCCAGCCAGAGCTATGCCTGAGTTGCATCCCTTCACGGCTGAGTAGGCAGGGATCCCCTCTCTCTCAACTGACTGCTCCTATCTTTGACTCCCCACACTGTCCTTCCCCTGCAGGTAGGACAGATCAGGGCACCCAGTCACACAGGGGCTGGATGCAGCATCCAAACTGCTTCTGTACCACAGCTGAACACAGAGGAAACACCGTCTCACCACTCCTACTTACTGTCTGGTTTATGCACCAGAGAATGGCATTAGCTCTCAGCCATCAGCACAGAATGCACCCCCTTCTCTTATTGTCCATCACAACCTTCACCTCTTCATCTCCATCAGCTTTCAGAAGTGTTGATCTCCCTGAAACTATCTTCTGTGCAATAAGTCTGGGCACAACTCTTTGCTCCTGAAGGAAAGTCTCTATATTGGGTTGTGCTGACATATACAGACTACTTTCTTCAATTTAATTTACCAAGACAAGTCCACTCAGCATCAAGGTCCTCTTCACAAGCTACTACTCTCCCAATATCTGCATCTCCAAGCTATCAAGATTTTGTTTGCAAGCTATTCAGAAAGTCAGACAGAACAGGGCAAATCTCCAGAAATGTCCTCCTAATGTAATTATCAGCACAACTTCTAGAGACTAGTTAACTCAGGAAGACAGCAGCCACCACCTTTGACCAGCAAATTGCAGCTTCAGAGAAAGTATTTCTGGAGAGGGGCTCTTTGGAGAGCCTTTGTGACGGGGAAGAAAAGACCTACCACTGGTGTAAGCTGTTAGTGAAGGGGATTTTTTGCCTCTGCCTCCTAAAATAATTTTGTTTCTGTAAGAATCTCTGTGCTTAGCCTGCAGATTCTCAGAGTGGCAGCTGACTTGCCCTGGGACACATCTGGGAGGTGCAGGAGGTTTCGTAGGCTGCTCTCTTGTTCATGGAAAGGTTGCAGAAGTCAGGCTTGAAGCAGGTTTCTCATAGCAAGACCACAAGACTCCAAGGGGTGTTTGAGGAGAAAGGAGAAAAGCAGGAGATGATATTTCATTTTCTAGCAGTAGAAGCCCTGTGAATTGGACATGTGCTCAAATCAGATATGAAGCAGAACCGTATCCCCTTGCTTACCACACGCTGAAGCTTCCATTTTATTTTGCAGCACCTGATTGGGGTGTCTTGTTTGATGGATTCATGTCACTTTGTTAAGAATTGTTAAGAATTAGAAGCACTGGTATTTCTTGACTATCAATCAAACTATGGTTGCAGCAGCCCTGTGAGGGAACAGGAGGAAGACAAGAAAATTGGAAAGTCAAACCATAGGTGTTCATCAGAGAATTCTCATTGCACTCATGCAATAAAGCCTCCTTTCACATCCTTCAGGATGTCTAAAGACTGATAACGAGGAACAGGCAAACCCATCCCCCAAGTAAATCTGCTTTGAGTTGTCTAAGACTGCTCCTGTAGCTTCAGCTGAGCAGGGGCCAGATGTGCTGTATAAGGGAGATGCCAAAACTGCTCTTCATTCGTGGCTGGCAAAGGTTGGAAAAAGGTCACAACCTTCCTGGAAGATGTGGTCTTTTAGGTCAAGAAATGTGGGGGGAAAAAAGAGCCTTTGTAGGTTTCCTCTGCCATTTTGGAGCTGACATTGCCTGCATTCCAATGGGAACAGGATTTAACTTCTCATGCATGGTAGGAAGAAAAAAAGCCTGATTGCTGCTAGTGGTAGGAACCTGCAGTGAAGTTTCTTAAAACCAGCAGGTTTTAAGGAAAAGAGTTTCTAGACAGGAAAGCAAAGCAATATAGGCTCTTTTTTTTTTTTTTTTAAAGTAGTATTCCAATTTTCTGCCACCATCTTTGGCCTGGTGTGTGCAGGCTTCTGCCTTACAGACTGCCTGGTGACCCCACACCAGACAGGATCTAATTGTACAGGGCTCGCTCAGTTGTCCCAACTGAGATCTTACCCATGGGCTGGCCAGGAGCCCAGGCTGCAAGCCTTTTCCATTTCCTTCATACTAATTTTGTCCACAGTGCAGCAAGGAGATCAGTTCCCAAGGTCTGGGCACAGCCCATTTCACCCCAGTATGCTGGCAAGTGACTGTGGAACCAATACTCTCTGCCTGACACCTCCGGGCAAGGTTCTGGGAAGCCTGGCCATGTTTTGCTTCAGAAAGGAGTCTCCACACCCACAAATTGCATGAGAAAAGCTACGAAATCAACGACTAGAAGGGAGACCCAGAGCCTTCATGGTGGGTCAGTGGCACCACTGAAGAAGAATTCATCCTGAGCTGTCAAAGACAGGATCTTGATCACTGCCAAACTCAGAAACCTGGAAAAATCCCTGCTTTGGTGCCTGCCCTGAAGAACAGGGTCACTTGAAGATAGCCTTGGTACTGCTTCTGCCAGAGAGCCACAAGGCTGGTGGGTAGAACATGCAGCAGAGTGCCTGGGTTGCCTCTGTGACAGTACATTTTCAGGAAATAGGGGAAGGGAAACAATTGGACTCATGCCCTGTTCTGATTCGTCATGTTTGAGAGGCTGGAAGTGTTTTGTTTTCTACTTTTTTCTTACTTAAAAAAAAAAATAAAAATCAAACATCAAATTGTGTTTTGGCAGAGATCTCCTCAGAAGATCAAGAGAAGTAGAGTAGGAGGTTTTGCAGCTTCTGCTGAAAGAGGGAGAGGAGGAGGTGTTGAACTGCAAAGATTTTCTTTTCCAACTGTTGGTTAGGAGTGGAGTTAGACAAATGTTAGCTAAATACAGACGGCTTAAACCTTCTGTAGGAAAAGCAATTCTACTCAAAATTCATCAGCTTTTACATGCGCTGTCATAATACTATTAGTTCTCCAGTGAAGAAAAAACAAACAGGGTAGACAAGATCTGAACTGGTAATGTAAAAATAAGAAACAAACCAAGTTTTGCATCATCTTCACACAATGATGCCCATTTGCCTTTGCCTTTGCACACTGTGCTACTTCTTTCTCTTACCGCAAGAGAAAGGAGCATATGAGACTTGCACATAATCGCAGTGCTTGCCCTCCTTGTACTCCCAGTGCACAGGATCAGGGGGACTTTGACAGTGCCAGGGGTCTAGGAGGTACCAGCACACAGGCCATGCAGAACCAACTTCTCACACCTAGAAATGGAGATGAGGATTGGTCATCTAGATGAAGAAGGCTGACAACTCAATCTGTCAGAGGACAGTTACCAGGCAGGGGAAAGAGCATGCCAATGGCTATTAATGCTTGGACCATGTAGTGGTTTTCTACTAGATGGTTCTAACCAAACTGGTTTGGCCTGAAGTCAGGACCTCGGAGAGCAAGCTTGGAGCAATAGACTTATTATAGCTAGGTTTCTAGAATGTACCTACAGAGATGCTAGCCAGAAAATCAGCTTGAGTCATAGGCAAGATGGAGACAGCAGCAATCTGCTCAGCATGAGTGAGTACAGACAGCCAAGAGTTGGTTTGATCAAACTGAACAAGAAAGTGATGAACCTCTAAGGCACCTCATCTGGAGGAAGAGGGGACAAAGTTTTTGTTACAGCCAGGTTATCATGCCCAACATTTCACAGACAAGGTGGCTGTGAAGTAAGGATAGACAGGGATGAAATAAGTAACACCAGCATGCCAGAGAGAACTGTTTCATACATTAGAAATAAAGGAAGAAGCTTCACCAACAATCACTGGCAACTTCTACATCATCTCCCTAAGAAAAACAAACGAGAAACAGATAATACCAGGTAAATTTTCTCATAAAGAGCTCATGTAAACATACAAGGCAGCTCTGGACAACACTGCCAAGAACCTAAATGCTTTTTCTTGCCCCCTCCACCCAATCCCCCATCTCCAATAATTTTATAAAAAGCAAACAAATAAAACTTCTAAGATCAACAAGAGAATTTGTACTTAGAGTGCTCAAATGACTTAGCCACATGGGATCCAGTTCTCAATAATGTTTGCCAGGCATGAAAATGTTAATATTGCAGAGCTTTGTGATTTCCTGAGGACAGGAGGTAAAAGGCAAAAATGATGTCAAAATACCATAAGAGAACCCCTCATGAAAATAAACAGATTGCTCTGGATGTTCTCACTAGTAAGAGATAGGAGAAAAAGACTGATGAAAAACATGTTCCAGACCAATCCTGCAAAAGATCAACAAAAAGAAACAGCTGAATGTTATTGACAGGTTTGCCCAGGAGCATGAGGTGGCAAGCACAAAATGGTATGCAAAATCCCTTCGAAACCTCAGAGATCTGCAAGTAAGCCAGTTGCAATGAGAGTGGATCAATCAAAACCAACACAGAAATATTCTCTCTAGCTATCAAGGACGATGAAAACCTTAAAAGAGAGTTTTATATTTATTATGTTGAATAGATAGTACTTGAATCAAAATTCAACTTTATCAGCATAAAGGTAGAAACATATATTAATCACAAGCAAATGCCTCTTTAAGGGCTGAGTAAAGACACACAGAGCAACAAACCAGGGTAAAATTCCTGCTATTTCCTTCCAGCGGCTTTGTAAAGAAAGCTTCAAAACAAAACTGTATCTCTTCAGCTGAGCTGGGAAAGGAATCTACCACCAAGGCTAGGAAAAAAGGTGTTCAGAATTTCCTCAGCAGATTTAAACTAGTGCAACAATCAGGATGAAAGCACGCTGTTGCCTGTTCCAAGGCAATTCTTTTTGCACAACAGCACCAAGCAGAGCCATCAACACGATAAAGAACAGGCTTCCAGTGCAACTTGGGGTTTATCCTAGTCTTTCATTGACCTTATTTTCCACATCATTGAAGCAAATTAAAGAATAACTGCCAAAATGTGTCCATATTATATTGTTTTTCAGAAAGTCTTTGACAGAACAGACAGACTTTCCTTAGTAGATATTATCCAGCACCAGAGCAGTCACACTGGGCCACACTGAAGGCCCATCTAGCCCTAGATCCTGGCTCCAACAGCAGCCAAAAAGAGATGCTTAGAGTAACAAAAAAAAGCCATACATGGAGTACACATACAGTGATTTTTTTTTTTCTCTAGATGCACTTCTGTCATTCCCCACCCCAAACATCTGTGACTTAGGGTTTTATTGAGCCAGGAGACCATCATTGTATTTAATAGCCTTTGTTGGATTTTCATTTTGCTTAACTACCTACTCTCTTTGTAAATCCACATAAAATTCTGTCATCTACAACATCTCCTGGCAATGCAATTCACAGCCAAACTGCGTAGTGTGGAAAACATTAACCTCTTTTACATTTTGAGCCCATCTCCTGCTAATTGCACTTGATGATTTTCAGTTCCTGTACTGACAGAAAAAGGGTAGGATCATCTCACACTCAACTCTTCCATTGCCTCATGTTTTCATTGACCAATTCCCCCTGTTTCTCTCTTCCAGGATGAAGATTTGTGATCTGCTAGAACTATTTAGTTACCTAAATCTAGAGGAATCACCCAGACACCAAATGTGATCGTTCATGAATTAAGAAGCGTTCAGTACTACCACTGAGTAACAAAATCAAATGTTTCTTCTTCCCCAAGCTGGAATCCATACTTGCTCCTCTGAAGGAACCTGCCTTTTTCATGGCAACTACAGTTCCAGGTCTGCACATCACGGATGGCCATCTGGGCTTATGTAACAAAACGTATCTCCTGAGTGTTAAACAGGATGCGACAGCACAGACAGCCTAGTTTGAACCAGCTAGCAGCAAATGAATCTTAAAATCAGAGGGGAAAAATGTCAGAAGCAGAATCCTTGCAAATTTCTGAAGCATTTATTTATGTAGGCAGTAGTTTTCCTAAGTCTGATAGTTTCATCCATAGTGGACAGCAATTTCATATGCAGTGAAATTCCAGCACCCTCTGCACCAAGCTGCAGCTCTTCAGCAATACTGCATTAAGCACAGGTCAGAGTCTTAGAAGAGAGTTAAGTTCAGCCAACAGCAGTTAATCAGCTTTTCTCATGAATGCTCGCAGCAGATGTTTGGAATAAAATGGTCAGACATAATGAAAATTGCTGAGATGTTACTGTGTGCAAGTCCATCCACAGCTGTACAAACAGTCAGGAGAGATGAACTCTCTTGGGTATGACCTGCAAAAGCTGAGCAACAGAGTCTCTAAGCAAACTCTATTGTAGGCAGCCCCCAAATGAAAACTAGCCTAGCATGATCCCTGCAATATATATTAAAAAAAAAAAAAAAAAAAAGGCTTCAGCAGTGATTTTGTAAGAAACAGTTTGAGAAAATTACAAGCATTTGTCCATTATGGGGCTGTCTGGTGGGGAGAAATTCTGCCTCCTGCACACGGCAGGTGAGATGTGCATAACAAAGACTAGAAGTTGCATCTGAACTCACCACGAACATCAGAACCAAACTGATATCAAGTATCATGATCTCTGCAGTATGAGCAAGGCTCTTATAAACTGCCTGGATTTTCTGGCTTGCTATAGTCTCCTTGTCATGGCTCTTGGGCTTCAAGATGCTGTAATAGAAAGACTCTCAGCTGTTCATGCAGCTGATCAAAAGATCTAATTTAGTTTTTTTAAATGCATCAAATGTAATTTTCAGAAGTACATCTCTGCCTTTGAATTGGTGCATTGAAGTTACTTTGACTCTTATCTCATGGTATGGGATTACACTTAGGAAAGCAAAGGGCAACAAGTTTTAAAATATTTTCTATTGCAGACATAACTTCACAAGACAACATTGCTAGACAACTTCATGTAATAGTTTACAGACTTGTAAGTTTATTTACCAGCATTCCAAATTCATTGTCTGCTAATATCTCCTGACTTTGGAGGAGCCTTGCCAGTTTCCATCAGCCAGGAAATCTGTTCCTTGGGCTCAGCCACAGAACATTTGGAGTGTCTTTGGCAAAACACTGGCTTGAGCAAGAGAGGAAGAAGTTACTCTGAAATAAACATCAAAAGTAAGTGTATAGATAGCAGCAAGCAAAATTCCAGGGTAATTTCATCTTCATGGCAGTAAAATATCCACAACATGACATTTCAGCGTCTTTATATCCTGACACAAAGCAAAATAGAAGGTCTTGTTTTTCCCTGCAAATGGTCTCAGAGCTGATTGAGGAACAGTGACACTGGTCTGCTGCATGGGCCTGAACAGAACATTTTAAAAACAAAGGCTCCAGCATGAAAAAGTTTGCTGTGTTGTGGTTTTGTTCTTTCCCTGACCGGTAAGACTTTCCTCTGAAATAAGCACATAGAGCACTTGATGCGGGGCTTCTTCCTAGCCACAGCGCAGAGTCAAAAACCTACTGTGCTCACAGCTCTGCTGTCACTTTTACAGGTGCATGGTAGAGAGAGAGAGAACTACCTGAGATTCTAGAGCAAAGCTGCCTGAGGCAGACCTCAAAGCCTGGTCATGGAAGCTTGGGGCCTCCTTACATGATGCGAAATGAAGAAGCCAGCAGACCCACAAGACAGGCAGCAAAGGCACCCTTCACAGCAGCCATCATCTACAGCAAACAGCAACCTGCCAATTAAAGAATGCAATTCAGGCCTTGCCAGCTCCAAGCACTTCACAACTTCAGGCACCGCAGTTTCAGTAGTGCCAGCCCCAAGGTGTGCAAATGCCATGTGCTCTCAGAAAATCATCAGATTAAATAATTGAAGCAGGCTTCCAGTGGTCTTGCCTAACACCTTCAGATTACCACAGGGAAAACGTTTCCCGTGCCAGAAAGGATCCTGCTGGACCACTGTACCAGCACAACAGCATGTAGACCCAATCCCAGCTCAGGCTAGAGTAATTTTCTCAGCCTAAGGCCCTCTACTGCTGCTATCCTCCCACACAGGGCTTTTTATCAGCTTTGTGTACTCACCCCTATGCTCAGCTTCTCTTCTCTTTCCCTCCAGCTTCTCCTGCCCCTCCAGAGTCAGAGGAGCAGCTCCCACCAGAGAACAAGCAGGATCACAACTCACCTCACCCTAACACTACACCCAAGCACAAATTCAAGGCATCTGAGATGCACCTTGGTTGGTTTGATTTAGCAACACTGCACACAGCTGCAGAGAAAAGAGCAGTCCCAGCACTGACAATAGTTAAGGTACTTTGTTAGCTCACATGTGGAAATCATCAGGTGGACAGGAACATCTATTTACCATTTACTTACCAATTACCATTAACATCAATTGAAAGAAAATAACCTTAAGGAGACCTTAGTGACACACAAAAATTTGTGAAGAGGCTTCATCTTCTCTGTATCACTTCTCACCTCCCCAAAATAATGCAGCTTTAATGACTCCTCTTCAGTGGGGCCCTTTGCTGCCCACTGTCGGTTACACTGTGGTGTTTCACAGATGCCCATGCAAAGAGAAGAGTGATTTCTTGCTGGGATGAAACGAGCTGCAACCCGATCTAGAGTGATGTGTCCCTGCCCATGGCAGGGGGTGGGAACTGGATGATCTTTGAGGTCCCTTCCAAACCTGACAATTCTGTGATTTTGTGAGGTATGAAGTCCCTCAGCAGGGCCGTTTCACCAGTTACCTGCACAGCACAAGTCCCTGCCAGTACATCACATCAGCAGCCCATCTCCACCCCCAAGGATGTGTGACACATCACTCACTCACTCCCTCTCTTAGCAGTTTTGGGGCTTTGGGCACAAACAGGTTGCCCATGACCTCTTCCCTACCTTGTGTGTGAGGGGAAAAAAAATCAGGTAACAGGAAGTCAAGCTCCCTTTTGTTTGCCTTCCCTGTCATCACTTTGAGTCACCACACGGAGGGTGCGAGGTACCTCCAAGCTCTGCAATGACATACCAAGCCCCAGCACTGAAGCTGGAGCACCATGAAGTGCTCATGAGTGGCAAGAAGAGAGTCTGTGATGTACATGAGTCACGATTTTTTCCCCTTGCATTACTTTGTGATCCTCACAAAAGAAACATAAAACACACTTTCCATCTCTCCTTTTCAAGCCCACATTTTTTTTGAGGAGACCAAACCCACCTTACTGTGGACAGTGCCTGAAAGCTGCCCCCAACTTCCCTTCCTCCTGATCTATGTGTCTGATCCTCAGTGGGGTGACGGCAGGATACCAGGAGACAGGAGCACCGTACAGACACCTCTGAGGATGAGCCAAGTGATAAAAGGTTTGAAACCCATGCAAGGCTGCAAATGGAGCCTGATGACCACGCATTTACAAAGCTCATCTAGAAACCCTGACGCAACTCTCAGGGAACACTGCTTACTTCAAACTTTCTTCAGAGACTGGATAAAGAAAGGAAAAAGTTGTGCAGTAGCTGCTTTTGCTTTGTGCTAGCCTGTTTCTCCAGTACAAAAAAAAAAAAAAAAAAAAAAAGTGAGCTCTGTAGAGAAGATATTTGCACTGAAGAATATTTCTGAGTCACTGATCAGTGAAGGAAATAGAGGGCCTTAGAGCTTCTTCCTTACTTAAAGAAAAGAGAAGGGGGGGGGGAATGATCATTTATTTCCCTGGGAATCCTCTAGGCAAAGCAGTTACCTAAAGTACAATGTATTATTGCTGTGCCACTGGGAACTGGATGCAAATATTTATAAATCTCACTTTGAGGAGGTTATCACTCAGCCGTTTTGTATCACTTTTGGAGATACAAAAGTCCTTAAAACTAGATGCCTCTCACACTGAAAAAATGCCTGTAGGGAGGCGATGGCCCACATTTGGAAGTGCATTGCGTGTCCTCATGGATGAAGCCCTCCTCCCCAACAGGAAGCTGAGACTGAATTACGCCCCCCCCCCCAGTAGACCCCCAGTGTCAGCATGTAGACCCAGACCTGATGGAGTTGGCCCAGCCCTGAAAGGGCAGAGCACAGCCTGGGCATCTGTGGGATCCTCCAGGGCTGGTTGGGGGCAGCAGCTCTTCACACTGCATCCACTGGATGCTGGGGCAGGAAGAAACATGGTGGCACAATGCTACTGGAGCCTAGTGGGATCAGCTGCTGGCCACTACTAACAGGAGTGGAATTTACTCATTTAAAACTCATTCATGCTCTTCGGATTGCAAAGCCCACACACCATCAGTAAGATGTAGCTGTGTTGAGGTAGTGATAGTCCAGGGCTGCAAGAGAGGAAAGGAGTGCAGGAAGATATATCTTTCATTATAGCGGGTGATGTGTCTGAAGAACTGGACAAACTCCAACTCAGAAAGGCTTTGGGTACCCTATGACTTCTCTTTTTTGCAGTTGTGTTAATTTAGGGAAGGGTGGAGCCTGCCGAAGCTGTGGATATCACAAAGGGCTGCTATGTGATCTGTTTGGTACTGCTTAGCTGCACTGAATTAAAATCAGTATCATTAAAGCAGTACAACTCACTTTTAAAGGCACACAGTAATTAAAAGTTTTCTCTTGAAATAGTTTTCTCTTGTACTAAAAAAAAAAACACCACCAAAAATAATACACACACACACAAAAAACAGTGTTTTTTCACAGAGCAGGTGGCCACATGGGACTCCTTGCTGCATGATGTTTTGGATGCTAGCAGTTTGCATGCATTCAAAAGGAAGCTGGAGAAGTTCCTGGAAAGGAGCCTGCTGAGTGTTGGCTAAGTGCATGCTGCAAATCACGTTTAGCACAGGAAGCCCCTGAGCCGAAAATGGTTGGAGGCTGGAGGAGTATCTGATGTGTCTGTTTTCTTCTTTCAGAGACAGGGTGCTGAGCTAGATGGGCCTATGATCAGACTATGCTATTGTCAAATTTGTTATCTTTCAATACAAGCCACTCTGATCCAAATCATATTTACACCAACATGACAGTGTCTGTTCATTGAGACCAAAATAAACTACGTGGGACCTGTGTAAAGGAAGGACTGAGGGATGCAGGAACCTAAAATAAGAAATTAAAAGAGAAGCCACCTCCTAGAAGCAGCCGTGCCACAGAATGGAAAGCTTTTCCTGGATGATCTCCAGTCCTTTCTCTTTCCCCTTTGGTCCCTGTTAAGGACAGCTGCAACTCACCAGCTCCTGGATCAGGATGGTCACAGTCACTTCACCAGTCCCAGAATAAGACCCAAATGCAGGGTCATGAAAATACAGATAGGAGAGGAGCAACTCCTTTTTTGAGCTGGGAGCTGCCATTCTTCCTTCTCACAGGCAGCATTGTTTGTTTGCACTGTGCATTTTGTATTTGTTTGCCTTGGAGTACCAGCCAGGAGCAGAGGGGATATAGATGGCTGGAGTTCAACTGTACAGATACGCCCCAGCCATAAACATGGGCAAAATAAAGTCTTGTTTTCCGTCTGTGTTTTAAAAATGGCAAGAAGCAGCTTCTACTTCTTCTGTCTCCCATGTTGTTCCTACTTCCTAAACACTGACTTCTCCCCACCCCTGCACTTTAAGGTAGTAGTGCACATACCCCCTTTGGAGACACAAAAGGGAATATCACTTGGCTGGTACTATTCTAAGGTTCTCTGTCCTGCCCAAGGGAGGCTTAGCAGGAGCAGCAGAGCCTCCTGGCTAATACCTGTGTGTGGGGAAGCATGCAGGAGTTCCTGGGGTTCCTGGCTATGCTGGGCAGCAGCACAATGTTTCCACCATGGGCACATGGGAACAAATTTGCTCAGTTTTCAGACCCTTCAGTTCTAAAGACCTTTCAAAAGCCTCCAAAAAATAACAGTAATTACACACAAACCATTTGATGTGAGGTGGAGGAAGACAGCAAATGTGTAGCCTGGTGTCAGAGTAGCACAGATCTGTTCCTGCACCACAATGATTATCACCAAGGCCACCAAGTGCGAGTGAAGCACAAAATCCAGTTGGCAATAGGCAGTCAGTCACAAGAAAGCATCTTCCTGGGGGCTGTTGACATTATTATTCTAGATCAAGAAGCAAATCCTACGTGTTAGTTACTTAGTAGATGAAGTTGCCATGCCAACTCATATGCTACCTTTTTTTTATTATTATTATTGCAAGAGTAGGCAGTGCTCCCATGAGATCTCACAAAAGGGGAGGAAAAATGTCAAAGTGCCAAGAATATAATGGAATTTCTAGTCTCGACCCTCTTCCCCATAGATCTGTTTTTCAGCATACATCCTTTTCCTTCTCACAGCAGCAGTGAGGCTAAGCCAAGAGACTCACTGAATGGTAATTCAGTGGCCAGCCCACGATATTGTGGTGCTACACTTCAGTAATCCACATCTCTCTGCCCCCGCTTTGCACAATATTCAGGGAACTAATGCAAGGAGCTGGTGTCAAGTGATTGCACAGCCTTCCCTCAATCTCACCTTGACTTCCCTGCATTTCTTTCTTTGTTCACTGTCTCTCTCCTGTCTTTCCATCTGTCCTCTCCTCTACTGGGAAGATTTTTGTTCCTGCTAGTTATCTTCATTTTTTTCTCTGATATCTTTACTTGTTTTCCTTCACAAAATTATATTCTTGTCTCTTTCCCCAGTCAATGCTGCCCTTTATCCATCACATCTAAGGCCCCCTTGCAGAGCATGGACTTGCCCTTCCAGGGGAGCAGAGGTGGGTGCCACCAGCATGGTGCTGGGAGTTTGCAACAATTTCAGATAGGCACCAGTTTAGCATGAAGATAAGAAAGCCTTTGCTTATCAGAGCTGCTATGCCAAACATTGCTGGAGGCAGAGCAGAAAGTTCTAAATTTAGTGCATTTTGCTTTCTGACTTGGGACTAAAATCCATTTGGGTCCAAGAAGTGCAGGTACTGTAGCCACTTCTAGGGGAAATCCAGTGATGCAGGACATATGAAAAGTGAGGGGCTGTGGGGAAAAGATTTGGGAGAAGATGAGACCATCAACTTCTTACACCACTTTGGGAACCTGCGTAGGGTTGGTGTTTTGAGGAACAAGACGACTCTTGAAAGTCTACATAAAAATAACTGCATTCATTTAAAAGCAGCCCTGCCTGGCACTGCCTCCTGGCACAGCCAGGAGTCCTTGGCACAGCACTCAGCTGGATTGGCACAGGAGCCACTTGTGCCCATACAGCAACGGTTGGTTGTGTCAACATTGCTGTTTGTTTGGAAGACACGTAGCAGCGATGGGGAGAGAATGACTGGCAGAGGCGGTGCAGCTACAGAAGGAAGGTATGGAGGACAGGGGTCATTGAGCTGCTCACCATGGTGGGCTGAGAGGGTCTGGGCACTTGCTGTTCCTGCAGCAGTTGTGGGTAGGAGGAAACCAGCTACCATTTATATCTTTTATTGTATGAAGACACTTGAATCCAGGGTTTACTTTCACCACCTAAGAGCCAGCTCAACCTCCTAAGAAGGAAAAGCACAAATACTTGAACTAATTTCACACCTTATTTTCTTTAAGACCTCCACGATAACCAGAATTATTTGCCACAGACCTTTACACCAAGGAAATGTTCTTTCACAACTCACCTTGCATCACTTTACCTTGCTTATCTTTTCACATCCCTGGTCAGTTAAGTTCAAGCATGTGATATAGGTTGTGAATCGGTAGCTGGCAGCAGGCAGCACCAAACAGGATACATTAGTTTGTCCTGGTCAACATCCAAAGCCAAGGTCTGTTTTTTATCTTATTTAACAATCTTGGCTATTGACCATTGTATTCAAATGTGGTCCAGCATAGTGAAGACAAGCCATCCAGAGGTGCTCCTCGCTTTTTCACAGAGAACGCAGCAAGTAAACGTGAATGATTGCTGTGGTTCTAACGTTACGCAATGGATGCTGACGCTCGGCTTTTTGTGGCTGGATTTCACACATCTCTTTGCTTTTTCCTGTTACTGCTGGACCCCACAACATGTGAAAGTCTGACTAATGGGATTTCTCAAAAGTGCCAAGTGACCAACAACTCTGCTCCTACCAAGGCTGGTGGACATGACATAAATCCACATCAACTTCACATCACCTGCTCCACTCCAGATATAAGAAATATTTTAGAAATATGAAGGCAGAAGCAATCTTTAGACTCCGGTGATGTTGCTCACAGGAATGAGGACTATCCCCATGTATCAGTAATGCCAAAAGGTTGGAGAGATTGGAGGCTGTGATTCAAGAAATTACACCAGTGCGATTACCGGTTTGCACATAATGACCTGAATCATGGCTTGGGGGGGGGGGGGGGGGTGTTTTCATCTTGGTGCAGAGCCAAAGCATGGTGGGCTGTACAGCGTGATGCAGTGTGTAGTAAATCTGAAACTGAACCACACTTGCACTGAATAAGTCGGAGCCCACAATCACAGCTTGAGCAGAAGGTGAATTGCATTTCAGAGTATGATGCTGAAAAAACCCAGAGACATTTAACAGGGAAAATTTAAAAGACTTATTGGTTATATTCTTTCAATCTGATAAAAGTCAATAATATATTAAAAAGAAGTGTTTAATATGTCAAAGTAGAGAAGATGACTGACAGTCCTCTGCGGTGTGGTACAAAGATAATCACCACAAGGCCAAATGTTTTTGAGCATCAGTTTAGCAGATGAAGCCAGGGAGAAAATTAAAATGCGGAAGACAAAATATGTGATGGCTGCAGAAGTAATACAAATTTGCCTTCATTGTTCATCCTCTGATTTGTTTAGTATGATGGAAAAGACATTTACATTTGGATTTAAGATGTGATTTTTTCCAGTCCCACTGCTATTTTGCAGTCATAGAGAGGGGAGATTTGTATACCTTAGCATCATCTTCTCTCATCCTCATTCTCCCCTTCCAAGAAAACATGTCTCAAATGTCAGATTAGAAAGTAAAGAACTGGAGGAATGCCCTTGGAGTTTTGTTAATTCAAACACATTTATGTTTGCTTTTGGAGAGAACTGCTAGAAATGGCCTAAAATATAAATTTCTGCATAATAAAGAGCCAAAGCTGACTCAGGCTGGTACTGCATGGTTCCAGCATGCCTGACAGACACTGACCCAGGAGAAAGGTGCCAGTCTCCCTTTCAGAGACTCCTCTGCTTTACAGCACCAGCAAAGCAGTCCCTGGTGCAAAGCTGGGCATCCACTTCTGGGTAGGTGACCTTGTACACATCTAGGTGAGGGTCTGGCTGGCCAAGGTGTGCTTGTATGACAAGGGAGACCAAAGAGGAATCCAAGCTGCCACCTCTTGCCATCCAGTTCTACCCAAAGATAGCTAAATGCGAAACAGGAAGAGGGGCAGGAAAGATCAGGCAAAATTTGTGCAAAACACTTTAAAAAAAAATAAAAAACAAATAACTGAAAAATATAAAATTTAGTTGAGTCAAATACTGATTTCTCCCTCAGCCACAGATTGCTTGGTGTGGCTGCTAGCTTGGGAAATCAGGCAAGAGGGATATTCCATGGTGTAGCACCAGCCTACGGTTGGTACTGAAGCTCCTTTTGGTATTGCCAAACTCCAAAGCGTCCATCCATGTGGCTATGGCAGAGTTCTGCAGCACTGCTCGGTGAGTGGGATGCAAGTTTGAAGCAGCTGTGTGCCGAGGAGGGAAGGAAACCTAAGGGAAGAAGGGAAAAAGTCTTCCTCTGGGAAGGGACGATAGTGACAGCCATGAGGAGCTGGGGCCTCACATCGGGCTCCATAAAAACAGGCAGAAAGCTCCCATCTGCTGACTCCAAATTTGGGGGATGAACACTAAAGGAATGTGACATGTTCTTTGCAAGGGAGAAGCTGTGGAAGGGGATGTGCCGGCCTGTGGTCCTTTGCTGTCACTCATGTATGTGCACACACGTGAACACAACCATCGGTCTCAATTAGTGCATGCAGACAGGTTACAATTACAGCATGCTCTGGAGTGACATAGTGGCACATGGAGATAAGTAAATACCTGGTGAATCTGAAGCCTATTTTTTTTTCCAAGTTCAAAAAAAGTGACTTTTGTCTCCCAAGGTCCAGTTCTGCCTTACTGATTTTCGATGCAGGAGTAGACACAGGCAATTAAGCAGATGTTTCCTTTCTGGGTTTGGCTCTGGCGTAGTGAGGTTTTTCACGTGCACCTAGGGAGCCTGGGGCACCCACGTACCCCAGAGTGTCCCCACAGCATCACAGATGCCAGGATGGAGGGGAGCACACCATCAGACATCCTCTCCTTGTTTTACCCTGGATAAATCACAGCTTCCCATGAACACACACAGAGTCAGCCCCAGCACTGAAGAATTACATCTGCTCCACTCGATTCCTTTGTGGCTTTCTTGGCTTCCAGGGAGATGTGTTGCGTGGGTTTTCTCAAAGACCCACATGTCACCTGCAAATATCACCCATGGGGGTGTGCCACAGCCCCAGAAATCTGCAGTGTGCATTGATGGGGAAAGCTGCTGCAGCTGCACTGCGCCAGCTCCCTCTGCCTATGACAGCCCTGGCTTGCTGGAAGAAGGCAGAGCAGGGGATGCAGAGGCAAGGGACATCCAAGCAGTTTCAAGAGCATTTGCTGGCTAAGCAATGCTGGAGGAACTGGGCTGCTTCTGGCCAGCGGGAGGACACATGTGAGAGCCCATGGGCGAAGGGTGGCCATGGACGGTGGCTGGGGAGGGCAGTGCAAACACCCTGCAAGCAGCCAGCCCCTGTTTTGCAGCAGTGGCCCATGGCCTATAAAAGCTGGTTCCCATGGGGGTGCCTGTACCCCAGCTCACCTGTGCTCACACAATTGGTGCTCAGTGGGGCTGTGGTGGCTCTGGCAGGCTTGAGCACATGCCTCTTTACCCTGCCTTTGCACCCATTTCTGCAAGAGCCCTGGAGACGAGGGGCAAAATCCACCGGCATATGTGAGCAATTCATTGTGTCCCTGTCACCACTTTAAATCAAATTAAACTCTAAAAAAAAAGAAAACGCCGTTTTTACAGCAGCACTTGTTATGCTACTGCAATTAGGGCTCCATTATGGCCCCGCACACTGAAAGGTTTCAAAACAGGGCTATACAAATCCCTTTGGACTGACAAAGGAATACATTGTAGTGAACTGGTCCCTTTAGAAAGGGCTGCAGGAAAACAGGATGGACAGATGGCTCTCAGGGCTGAGTGCTTTGGGGGTATTCAAATTATACACCCAAGCTGCTTGACTGCATAGGTGATGGCCAGACAGGGTCTGAGCAAGAGTCATTCCCATTGATGTCCTTGGCAGCTGCTTGTGTTCCTGTGGCTCTGGGGTGGGGGTTCTTGAACCATTTTCTACTGGTCTCCAATTTTCCATAGCGATTACACATTTAATAAAATAAAGGATAAACCTCTAGGAATGATTTACAATAGCATCATTAAATGGACTCCAGTCAGGCAGAAGAGGTGCTGGGTGCTTTGCAGCATTGGGAGTGACTGCTTTCAGCAGCTTAATAACAAGCTATGGCTTAACCAGTTCACTCTGAACAAAGCAACATCATGATTTCCATACTGGCCAGATGCAGACCCTCCAGAAAGGTCTAATCACTCCACTGTCACCATGCAGAAGTGACGTACAGCTCATTGCAAATGATGGGAATGACTGTGAAGGTCAGACTGATGGATTACACATTAAACAGTTTGGGGCAAATCAACCAAAGAGAGTGACCGGGTTCTGACGCTTGCCCAGAGTGCAGCTCGGTTATAAAACCTTTGACTGCTTCTCATGAACAAGGTCCCTCTGCCATCACCAAACACCTATCCTTGTGGCAGCAGTGCATTGAGCAAATTATCTCCACACCAATGAGCCTCTGCAGACATTCACTGGCACAATAGATTAGAGCAGTTTCAGTAGATTTATGGATTTAGGGTTTATGGAGTCACTGATATGTGAATTAAGCACTGACTGACTGAGACTAACTCTTCAAATGGAGTCATTATAATCTCTATAGACATATAATGATTCCAGTGACAACACCTTCAATGAAACCTCAGAAGTACTTATTAAAAAAAAAAAAAAAGTACAGAAATATCTATTTAAATAAAGTGCTAGTTTTCAGGTTTTCCCAGACACCAAAGGTAAGGAAAATTCAGCTTTCCAGAGGATGGATATTCAGGCTTCTTCTCAGTTGTTCAGTAAAAGCCACTTTCCCCTTCTCCGGTGCATTGCTGTGGGCACCATGGCCCACACTGGTGTGGGCAATACAAAGAGTGATACATGCCCCCTCTGGCACCAGGAGAAAGCCACAGACTCATTGTGTTATGCAGATAAGAACTAGCTTGCACCTTTCCCCTTTCCATCAAACCAAGGGGGTCAGCCCACTTTTGCATATAGACCGCTGGTTCCATCCCCCTGAATCCCATGGAGTCACCTCATGGTGATGAGCCATGTTGTGGTGATGAGCCACGGTGTCAGGCTAATGTTTCAGCAAAGGTTCGAGAGTGGAGGCACAGTTATGTAAATAATCCATGAGCAGTCATGCACAAAGTACTTCTGCTCTTTGAGGTCTGGTTTGGCAGCTCCTGTGATGAATGGCTTGAGAACATCCTGCTTGGTAGGATAGCAGCTTCTTTCTGAAGTCAGTGAGCTGTGACATTTCAATCCCAAGTCTGCTCCTAGGGATGAACGATGGGCTCCACCCTTGTCTTGCTAATGCTCACTGCTGAAAGTCTTAAACATTTTTGTTATGCTAAGAAAGAAGAAAGCCATTGTGAGAGATCCTACTCACACAGGCCTATTTCAGACCTTTTCTGGGAGGAGAGGATGGAAAACTTTGATGCTTGTCCTTCAAAGGCACTAGCAGCTCTCATGGAAAATCCTCCTGGTCCATCTTTTTACAATGAAATGAGCACTCATGTGTTTGTTTCTCAGTGTAATATTTACTGATCCCAGTTACAGTTAATTGTCTCCTCCCATGGCTGTGCACAAACAGTGTAAGACACCATCACATACCCATCCCTGAGTCTGGAGTACCCTCCTCTCCAAGGCAACACTCTTGTACTTTGCAGAAATCTATCTTCCAAATGCTTCAAATCAAGCCTGGGAACTAGCATTCCCTCTGCAAAACCCAACCTCCAAATCACAGCCTGCTTCTTTCCTGCTAACAGACTTTTCAGCTTAGTGTTCAACTTTCCCCTACCTACCCCCTGAACCCTAAAACCAGGAAGGAAAACATTGCAGGTGAAACAGTATTTCTCCTTTCACTGCAAACTGCCCTCAGGAGGCAATGGCTGCACATGCACATCCAGCCTCAGAGCATGCCTTTGTCTCATCCATCACTGATGATGCTGGTAAAAATATCAGGCTAGCTTCTATGCTGCAATAAATCACTGCAGCTTGAGGGTCCCCTCTGCCCACACAGGCTGAGATTTCAGCCCTACCACAGGGTGAGTGAAACCTGCAGAAATGGAGCAGATCACAGCACAACCTGCCAAGGCCATGCCAGTTGGGATGCTGAGGCTAACGAGAGGGGATCCAGCATGGCTTTCTGCAGGTGCATCAGAGCTCTGTCCCCATGGCCACAGCAGTGTGGTTTTCTCCTGGAAGTCTGAGCTGGTGAAAAACTTGGGGCTGTGAATTGGTTTATGGGACCCTGCCATGATACTGCCCCAGCCCTTCACCCCCATCATGGAGCACTGCACCTCTGGAGACTTTTGCTATGCTCCATAGGTGTTACATGGAAGAAAAGAAACAGGCAGTAAGTCAATAAACATGAGTAATAAACACAGAAAAGGGAAGAGGGAGCAAGTAAACTTCAATTTAAATATTCAAAAGGGTCAGGATGCAAATCAGCAGTGTGAAAGCCTCACAGAGGTTAGTGGGTACAGGATACTAGGGAGTTGCTGGCTAGCAGCTCCCCTGCAGATCAGGGCTGTGCATGTCCTTAATGGGGAAGGAAATCAGAAACCCCTTGAAATATTCTCATGGCAAGAGATCAACCAGCACACCTCATCTATCTGACCCTCTCAGAGAGGGCAAACTGAATACCTGCATTTCATAGATGGAGAAAGTAAGGCAGAGGGCACAGCAACCTGCTCTGGAGGTTGTGCTGCTTCAGTTAAACCCAGATTAAGCCAAAGAAAGAGCAAGACAAGTAAACGGAGGGGACGAGGACATATATGAGCTGCACAAATACCTGCTGGGAAGAGAACCCAGCCCCAGAGGGAGGGAGGGAGAGTAGAAGAAAGGGGGCCAATGCCTTCTCTTTGGCCACAGGCAGAGGGGTATCTTCCCCTGCACAAGGCAGGCAGGACAGGAACCCTGCACCTAAACCACTACTCACAGATGCTTGTCCAAATCCATCCTGAAGATCTCAGGTGGTGCAGCTTCAACAGGCAGAAAAACCGCTGCCCTTTTCCCATTGCAGACAAAGGACAAGTTATCCACATCCTCTTTCCCACAGCCCTCTCCACAGCTGAAATCTGTTGTGTAGCCTCTCTTAACTGAAACAATCACAATGTGTTCAATTTCTCTTCAAAGTCCTTGGTTTTTAGAACTCTGAAAAGCTGATATGACCCCCTGTGTGACTGTGGCATTTTCTGCACCTCCTCCATTCCACTTCAACCATATTTATAGTCATTTTTACACACCTACAAATTGACAAAACTTTTTGCAAAAGCCCCGTGGAGAAGTCTGGAGGAATGTCACCAGAGGACATCACTGCAAGACTCAAAGCTCATCAGGGTACCAAGAATTGCATTAATCCTGCTTTCACAGGGAGCACCAAAGTGTTGGGAGACTCCTGCAGCTTTGGTCAATCCTTGCCTTCAGCTGCACTGAGATGACCAGACTGTTCACACTGACCAGACCCTTCTCTTCTAATAAACACCAAAGGAAAAAACTGTTTTAAGGCGTATCAGTTGCAGTGTTACTCACATTTCACCCCTGCCCCACCCGTGACTTCTCATATGAACTGTGCTGGAAGAAAGGGTAAACCAGCATGTGAACAGGAGCTGGCTTTGCAGCTCAGGCTGATTTTAGTAGGTTTTGTTCCTGTGAGTGCTTCTGAGGTACGGCATGTACTCAGGACTCTACCTGCAAGCTGGTGTGAATCAACACAGCAAAGGATGGAAAGAGTCCTGCCCCATGCAAGCCATATAGAATGATTCTGCATCAGGATCCAGCATGGACATCTCCACGTATACCTCCTCTGCAACAGAATGGGCCTCATGGGTAAGGAAGCTGGGGCTGTCCCATCCTTGGAGTGAATAGCAACAGTGCAAGAGCATATGCCATGGCCATGGCAACCAGAAGAAAACATTCTGGACTTGAGGATGAATTTGTTGCAACAAAGGAAAAAGAAGAATCCCTTTCCTCACAAACTGAGCATAATGAATACAAAGTAAGGCTGGGTCACCGTGGAAACCCCTAAGGGCCTGAATTTGTCACTTTTTCACACAGTGCAAGGAAAGCCATACATGTTCAAAAGCATGAGGGGCAAGAAGCCTCCATTCTGCCCTGGTTTTTAGCTTGGCTCTCACCCTCTGCCAACATTTCCAGAAAAATCCAGGTAGTTAGGGACAGGGAGCTTGGACATCACTCTCTAATCCTTACTTTATGCCAGCAGCTCTGCATCCCCATCAGCCTGGCATCTGGATATCAGCAACTCCTTGCCACTAATTTCTATGAGTAATTGAACTAATCCTAAAAAGATAGAGAAAACCCTTTTGACACTGCAGCATGATGACACTAGAGCCAGAAAAAGGAACTGAGGTCACACATCCAAGTAGTGAAGTACAAGTCTGGTTTTCCTTTAAAGCCAGGCTGCAAATTTCTCATTGAATTTGGTGAAGTTTTGGGATTCCCAGTGCAAGAGAGACAGGGATCTGCTGGAGAGTCCAAAGGAGAGCTACAAAGATGATTGCAGAACTTGAACATCTCTCTTATGAACAAAGACTGAGAGAACTGGGGTTGTTTAGTCTTGAGAAGAGAAGGATGAGAAGGGATCTTATCAACTTCTATAAGTGTCTGAGAGATGGGTGAAGGTGATAGTCTCTTTTTGGTGGTGCCCAGTGATAGGACAAGAAACAATGGGTACAAGCTGGAACACAGGAGGTTCCAGCTCAACACAAGGAGCCACTTCTCTATGGTGAGGGTGACAGAGCACTGGAACAGGCTGCCCAGAGAACTTGTGGAGTTTCCTTCTCTGAAGACTTTCAAAAAACATCTGGATGCATTTCTGTGCGGCCTGCCCAGATGCTTTGACAGGAAGGTTGGACTCAATGATCGCTGGAGGTCCCTTCCAACCCTTAACATTCTGTGTTTCTGTGAATGTAGCTTACAAAAATTGGCTACTGTATTGCAGCAGCCATTTGCCAAGAGACCCCTGAACACATCTCTGAGGCACTGATGCTTTCACCTCTTACTTGTGACTAATTGAAGCATTTTTGTCTCCTTTTCCGTTTTCCCCTCCCTGGTTGAGTGATCCTGGTGGGAAGGTCCAAGTTTAGCCTGGTCCACTAGCCTGCTGCTAGCTCAGGCTGAGAGCATCAATATTCAAATCCCCAGACAATGATTAATCTGTTCTCATGACTGTGCCCAGAGTCTCAAAAGACAATCAAGCTGGTGCTGTTGGGTGGAAGGTAATTTCATGGTGCTTCCTCCAGATGGCCAGCTCTTTTCAGGAACATGTGTTCCCATTGACAGCAGGGCTGAACAACCGTACGGAGCATGGCATGAACAGCCGTGGGGAGCACTGCATGAACAACCGCACAGCTCAGCCAGGATGCTGTGCGGCTGTCGCTGCCTCAGTGGGCGGATTAGCAAAGGCTGAGCAGGAGACAATCCAAAGCATTGCTGGAAAAACAGTTGGAAGCCACCTACTGCAAGGATTGGCTTTTCTCTCCAGTTCACTCATCTGCTTCAAATTAAGAGCACGCCTGTGAGTTTTTCATCACAGGGCTGTGCTTTCCTGGAGAGATGGAGGAGCATCATGGGCCTCTGATGCTTGGCAGGGCTGGCTTGGGGGCCCCACAGCTCACTGGGGACAGAATCGTGTCCACCAGGTACCCACAGCACTAAAGACCATGAGCTTTTTAGTGCAAAGCTCTCTGAATACTGACCAGCTCCACTGTGGTACTGCTGAGAAAACATATACTTGATACTGCAGGGCTGTTAAAGGTGGCGTGTGAGGGACAAGGATTCTTGAAGACTTTTCTCTGTGGATGCTATGGAGAGTAGGCAGGGATAGATTATAGCATTGTCCAGCTTCATCATTTTATTGAACTTCATCACAGGCAGTGTTTTGTTTTGGTTTTTTTTTTTCTTTAAAGCTCTCTCCTGGAATAAGAAGACCCTTAGGTTTCCTTTTTAAAGAAAATTAACCCTCACAACTAGCTCAAGGGCTATGACCTTCTAGCAAAATTGAAGGGAAATGGTAAGCAACTGCATAAAATAGTAGATTTTTTTAATTCTCATGGCCTTATGGGGCCAGACTCCTAAAATCAGCATTGCCCTGATGGCATTTCCAGAAGCAGATGTGATCCATGAGAGCTGGAGATGGGAGAGAGTACTTGAAGGGGCTGTGGGGAGAGAGGTGACCCAACTGTGGGGTGCTTAACTCCCCTGGGACTGTGTTTATTAGCACCCCAGCAGCACTGGTACTGGCTGTGTTTTGGGGTAGTTGACAGCTCCCAGGGAGGTCCAGATCAGAACCCATTTACATTGGACTTGCTGCCTGCTCTGGCTACACCTCAGCAGTAGAAAGCCTGTCTGTACAAGTGTCTAGCAGAGGAGGAAATTACTGACCAGGATGGAAAGAAGTTTAGTTGGACTTTGTGTCTGAAGGGGCTTTCCACACCTCAGTGTGTGCCTGAGTAAATAGCTCTCTCCCTTTTTCTCCGTTGTCACCCTGCCAGAGCAGTAGAAGCCTTACTCATGGTTCTCTCCGGCATGGCAGGATGGTCTCTAGCTTAAACATGGCTTTGAAGAGCAAAAAGTTCATCACTGGGTCAGCTGGCTGAGGGAGGCTTTAGGGAGGACACCACCTGCAACACCCAGACCTCAATGATGATTTTCCCAGTCCCATCTCGCCATCAGGGTATTTTCCCACCAGTCTGCACTGTGGCTCCTTCTTTTTCAGTGTGCTGGTTTGGGGCCAGACAGATCGTCTCTTGCCCCGAAAGGGACAAAAGAATAAGACTCACAGAAACGGATTGGAGAGTGATGGAAAGTTTAAATGGAAAAGCAATTGGTGAAGCTACAGAGAACTACAAACTACAAAGCATAGTGACAAAGAGTATCCCAAAGCGTACAGAGCCTGTTACATAATTCCCAAAGCTTCCCAATCCTTCCCTTCTTCCCACCTGAGGGTAAACCCAAACCCCCCAGGGCTCTTTCTTCCCCCTCCCGCTGCTAGGCAAGTCTCAGGCTGGCCAGGTCTGAGACTGCCCCCCCCTCCATTCTCCTCCTGGCATTAGGCCTAGACAGGCCTAAGAGGCCTTGAGGATACTCCCCCGGCATTACCCGATAAGAGAGGACATCTCCCATGGGAGCGGAGAGGGAAGAAAGAGGAAGAGAATGACTTTGCAGATGGCCTTATAGGGTGCAGGATTTATGGGTAGAAATACGTCGTTTCCTGTGTCCACCCCTGTGGGTGGGCACCCAGGACACCAGAGGTGTATCTCATGCGGCAGTGGCAGGGGGCACCCAGCCTAAACTGCCACATTCAGTTGGTCTTAATTATTCCCCAAACACACACTTTCCATCACCTGGACACAAAGCCATAGGAAAGTTATGAACCTCTCTGTTGTGCTCCACGCAGCACAAAGTCCAAATGCCACAGAATTTCATTGCATCATTCCCTCTGATCTCCCCTATCACACTGACAGGTGACCTCCTGGCAGGCTTCTAAAGCAAGCAGTGCATATTGCTCATGGTATGGTGGCACTTCCTGATTTAGTCCTCCTGCTTTACACCAGGGTCTTGGCCACCTGGGACTGCCCAGTGTGCCCAGTCAGACATCCTGGCTCACAGCTGTCTGGCACCAAATGCTCCCCAGGGTTCAATCACTTATATCACTCAGTGACAAGCCAAGTGCCTGTTGTCATCTAAACCTTACAGAACCCTTTTTGGCTCCTTTGCTTTGAGCTCCCTCCAAAGGGCACAAATATTCCAGAAATGGAGAGTTCCAGGGCCAGCATCCTCATGGAAATAAGTGTCCCCAGGACAAAGTGTGGAGCAGGAAGGTGAATATATAAATATATAACCATGAGACACAGCACTCCCTGCCCCTCACCCACACATGGCAATCATTACTGGAACCAGGACACCTGCAACCTCTGGAAATGGGGCAGAAAGAGGTGAATTGCAGCTGTTCTCACATGTCAGCACTGGGGCTACTTTTGAACCCCCACACCCAGATGCCACCCCCTTGCTGGGGCTGGATCAGGTGCCAAAAACTTTCTCCTCCCAGCTGCCCTAGCCCAGCTCAGCCCAGCACCTCACCCCACTGTTGAGTCTCTGATCTGCAGAGTAAATAATTAACCTGAAATTCTTGGAGCTTGCTCAGCGTTTCTCCCCCACCTCTTCCTTTCTTCTAAAGTGCCCAGGGCTAATGAAAGTGAAACAGTGCTGCAGTCTCTCCTTGGAAGCAAACAGGCAAAGGCCTTGAGCAGGTGGGGACACATCTTTTTTAGCACTTCCAACCACCCTTTTCCAGAGGACAAAGGAGGATGAAGAGCAGTGCCATTCCTGGAAGGAGGCCCTCAGTCAACACAGGTGTGTGGAATGGTCTTCCAGTCAGCTGAAGCGGACAAACTCACCAGGACTTCTGGCCTTCAGAGCTGCCCACCCAACACCACAACTCCCTGAGATTTCCTGCAGCACCAAGCTTCTATCAGTTTCTGTGGATCACGCCTGCATTATCCCAGCTTGCTGCAGAGGGGATCGGTTCAGTCATTACTGGGGTGTGTATTCCTTCTCTTTCCTTGCCTGTGGGCTCACATCTTTTTGTCCTCCTTCTCTGGCTCCCTTCACTGCACAGCTCAGCCCTTTATTCATTTCTGCTGCTCCACTCTGGCCACAGAGCTCCTATGCAGAGTTTGAGCCAGTGACTCAGCCCACTTCCTACTGAAATCCCTGGAAAATTAGGTGCCCTTCTTTCCCTCCCATTCTCTTCATGGGCTGTGCTGGGGTGAGAGCCTGAGCAAGGCAATGAATGATTTAATAGTCCCCTGAGAGGGTGTGATGCAGGGTCTGAGCCCCGCTGTGCGAGCAGCTCAGCCAACCCATGGGAAGATGCAGTCCCCACAGTTGGATAGCCTAAGAAGTAAACATGCACAAGGGAGCAAAACTCTGGCCAAACTCAGCTCAGGGGAGAATGAGATCTGTTTCCAGAGTGCCAAAATGTCTGTTCACTGCAATCGTATTTCAGTCTCTGGTTTCTGTTTGCTGGGCATACTTGAGACAGGCAGTTCCTGGGTGTCCTCAAGCAATAGCAATTTAAAATTATTTAAACTGATTGCTGAGCTGCCTTGAGCCTGCTGTGGGGAAACGTAGCATTTCCCATCAACAGAGCTCTGCAGTGTACAGCATCTCCATGAGTCAGTTATGTTAGCTGGTGACCTGGTTGAGAGCCCTTTGCAAGGCATGGAAGGCAAAGCCCCATGCCAGCTCTCACAGTGGGCTAGAGGGGAGATATCTGTCTGCAGCAGGGCAGGAGCTGAGCAAGTGCAGGGGTTGTGACTAGAGCCCAGAGCAATGACAGGAGCACTTCTGTTGGAATATGAAATCTTCTGCAGCATGCCCTGCAGCTCATGTAGGGGCTGTCTTGGCCCTCAAGATATCCATTCTCAGCATGCCAGGATGCAGTCCTCTGAGGCAGAATGAGTGATGTGAACCCTTACTGCATCGTACAGCCTCCTGCACTGTAACCATGACAATTCGGAGTGCTGAGATTGCTGTCAGTTTGATGGTAGGGGCTAGAGCAGAGCTCAGTCACCCACCAGGGACCACTCACCCCTGGGCCACCTTCCAGCAGCAGCAGGTCAGGGCTTGAGCAGGGCAGAACCAGCAGCATGACCTGAAGTTGCCATATCGATATCAGAAAGTGGCAGGATTTCAGTGAGACTCAGGAAAGGTTATCATTCCTGCATGGCTGGAAATCTGCCTAGAAGAAACAAAAGTAAAAATATACCTTGTTAACAACCAAACCCATATGTTTACACAATTTTCAACATCTCTGATGTTTAGTGATTCCTTGACACTGGAGAAATAGATGTCACTTTCCTCATTTATACAGCTTTCCAGAGCTAAAACCAGGCTGAAGTTTGATGTCTGTGGGTAGAGACATTGTTTCAGGAGCTACAGGCTAGAACAAATTGCTCTGTCCTTGCTAATGCAGGGATGGGACAGATTTTCAGTCCAGGACTGACTTTGGAGACACAGAAGCACCCTTTTAGAAACGTCTCATCTAATTCTGACGATTTATGCATTTCAGTGATTACCACCAACCTGCTTACAAAACCCATTGTGGAAAGGCAAGATGAATAGAAATGCAGAGTTAGTCCCAAAGAGTGTGACATCAGAACCAGTCTCTCAGAATAACAGTGCAAGTGAGGAAAAGATGGAGGTTACTTCTGAACTGAGCAGCCCAGCTTTCCATAGAGGGGACACTGGGCTCATTGAAAGAGGGATTAAAGCAATGTCAAGCATTCGGAAATCAAAACGAAGTCTGAACAAAGAGAAAGGAAAGGAAGATACAGGCATTTGGAAAGGAAAACTACTTTCTTTGCGATTCTCCAAGAACTCTGAGAACAAACCCACAATCTGTAATGGCGTGGAGAAGGCTGGTGAGAAGACAGAAGAAGCAGAGCCCATTCTAGGAAAACCTCTTTCAGGTAAGAAGCAAAACCACCAGTCTAATTTGCTTGGCAGGTTATATGTAACCTTCAAGTAATTTGCACCTTGCATGTCTTGGGCCCAACACAAACTCCTTGGGGTGTTACATAGCCCAGCCTGGGTGGGTTGCCTGTTACTGAATAGGTCACCCTGTAGCCTCAACAGCATTAGTTTAACCATATCAACTACCTACCTGTCAGACGTGTCACCCATCATATCAGTGCCACCTGTCTGCCAAGCACAGTTTGGGAGCTGCTGCTCTGACAGTATCTAGTAGTGTAATGTGGGCTATTCCTACACTATTGCATGCATTTCACCTCTGGAGTTCTCAGTCTAATGGTTCTCAGACTGTCCTTGTAGGTTGCTGCAACACCTTGATGTTGCAAAAAAGCTGGATTGAATGTGATCTGGTTTGGCATCTCCACCTTGGTTCCTAACCTTAGAAACCACCTTGCCAAGAGAGAGCTACAAATACTTTGTTCTCTTACACTGACTTTCCAGCTGTTCTTCTCACAGCAGTGATTCTGAAGATATGTGTTCTTTGTTTTCCTCAGGCTTGTTGCTCTTATGAGTTTTGTCAGTATTATAGAGATAGGACTTAGTCAAATTATATTAACTACCTTCAGCATAGCTCTCACCTTTCCTTAAGTGCAGGCAGGCTGCAATGACTTTGATCTTGACTTGGGTCCTGTTCTCTTCCACCTTCTCATGGCAGAGGAAATACAATGAATCCAGGAGTCATGGCTTGACCCTTCCCCAGCCTACATTTCCAGAAAGTACTTCTTGATCTAATGCATAGGATGTCATGGAGATGAGATAGACAGGCTGACGTTATCTCACTGCTATCATTTGCGCTCAAGGGCCATGAAGTTATTTACTGCTTTGCACTGATACATTTGTGAGGCTGGTAAGCTGGATCTGAGACCATCTCATAAACTTTATTAGTCCTTAAAGGCTCATAGATGAGGAGTGACAGGAAGCATTACCATAAGCCCTCCTGCCATAAACAAACTGAGGAATTGCATGACAAGGCCCATCCTGTGCCAAATAACTCATGATTGCCCCAGACTAGAGCAGCTCTGTCAGAAACACATCTCGTCCTGAGATAAATATGGCAAGCAATGGAGACTCCATCATGTGCAAGATTAAGCTGCATAATGGTTAATGGCCTTTCAATTGTCTTCCTTCAGCTACCAGCTGGCTGATCTTGTATTGCTAAATTAAAGATCCATTTAGCACCCAATATCACCTCCCTGAAAAATTATTCTAGATAGTGATTAAATGATGTTTTCTCACTTTGATAAACAGAACAGAATGTATTCCTTCAGTCTCTCACTGCAAGCACTTGTGCAAACACAGTTTTTTTTACTAATTTATCTAGAAGAGACTAAATTAATTGGCACAATAGCCCTCCCTTCTGAGTGCAGAAGAATCTGTAGCTCCACAGAAGCACTCAAAACTCTGTGCACTGTATACTACATCAGTAGTTTGATCATTTGGTGCATTTCTGTCTTCTTACAGATACTCATACACTGCACAGATTACTTGGTGCATATGGTATAAAATCTGTGTGCAGACAAGCCCAAGAGCATAAATTATGGGCTTCATATCTTCTTTGAGTGCTCTCAAATTTGTCCATATAATTTTATGCGTGTATATCCCAGTTGCAGTGGCAATATGTGCCTAAATGATGTTTGTTACTCTTTTAATATTTGCCTTATGTCCAGTATCACAGTGGGATCTCCCGGTCAGAGCATTTGTTTTGATGCTGGAGATGATGAGAACTTCCTGGGGCTTCTCAAAAGCTAGCAGTGCTCTTGAATCTCCTTAACACACGACAAATGCTCCTTACATTACTGACAAATAGGCAGCAGTTCTTGCACCAGTAAGGCTTTGAAAAAGAAACAGGAAACTCAGTAGACCTCAGCCACTTTGGGCGTAACTGTATTTGGTGGCTTTTCCCTGGCCTTTGCCAACACCAGCCAGTACTGGTAGCAGATGCCAAAAGCAAAGGAGGTGGGAAAGGCCAATGTGATACCAGGAGAAAGCAACACAGGTTGGATCCCCTTTCAGTGCACACACTTCCTTAAGCCATCCAAGAAAGGCAGTGCTCACCACGTGGAAAACAAATGTTGCTGGTGAGAGGCAGTGCTTGGCACCTGGCTTTAGGTTTATATATAGATGGTGAACAGCCAGGTCATCCACCCATGAACCACGACAGGTAGGTGAACTTCACATATCTGGCACACTGATGTTTCTCTGTTTCCTTCTGTTGAGGCCCTGGGATCATCATCCCAGAGTCTCTGCTCAGCCCCTAGCCAAAGGGTTATTGCAAACTGCAATAACTGCAAAGCTGAGAAGCTGTGCCTTCTTATTTTCCAGAATCCCCTCTTTTTGGTGCTTCTGGAAGGGGTAAGAGACATCTTTCAGAGGCCCTCTGCTATGACAGGCAGTAGCTGAAAAGGGTGGCCAGTCACTCGTGTGCCAGCATCTGGCTTTCTAGCTTGGTCCCTACATCTAAAGGGAGACACAAATCACCAGTGACAACTTCTGTGGTTTGTATTAGCATTTTGCTCAGCCCTCAGAAATGCAGGAGCTGTGACACTAGTTTCTTAGGAGAACTTGATCATGCACAAAATCAAGACAGGAGGGGAGTTTAGGGTTGACCCTGAAAGAAGAATATCCCAAAAAATATATATCCAGGGCATTCCCAAGCCAGTATGCTGCTCATCCAGGATCCTAGTATTTCTAGAGGACATGCTGGTGGGTAGGCTGGGAGCAGACATAACTATCTAGCGAGATGTCTGAACGGTGAGCTCAGAAGGTGTCTGTCCTGCTGTGCTCCCCCCAGCTCCTCCAGCCAGACCCCTGGACATTCTTGGGCAACACACTGAAATGCCATTTCAGCCAGAAATGCCAGAGCTGAGCTGTGCTGCCATGGTCAGTTCAGAAGCAGAGGTGTGCTGAGCAAACTGGTATGCTGGAAAGAAGGGTATCCATGCTAAAGGAAATCCTGCTGGTAGGATATATGCCAAACTGTCCCCACTGCCAGTCCCACTTTAGATGCACACTAACAGAGGGACAGAACCAGAAGCAGCTTTATGCAGCCTGAGACCCCTGCGTCCCTCTGTGCAGCCTCATTAGCCATTGCTCTGGGTTTTCCTGCAGGGCTGCAATCAGGTGTTGGGATATTTCACACCTCTGAAACCAGCAGTTTAGAGATGTGGCTCAATTTGCAGTGATTGTATTTCCACTTATTTCCTCTCGTGTCAAACAGGAGCTGAAGAGACAGTGAGGTAGGGACAGGAAGAATCAGTCTCAACAGCACTGTTGGGACCTGGCTTCTCAAAGCAGCCCTACAAGCCTCCCTATGGGGTATCTTGTCTTGTTACCAACCTGTCAATCATCTAATGCCTGCCTTGTCCCAATCTCTTTCTCCCTTCTCTCTGCAGTAATGGAAATCAATGAACTTATTCAGAAAAGGCAACTTTTAGAAGCATTTGCAAGCATCAAGTACTTGGAAGATGAGACTATCGCTGAACGAGACGCTGGGAAATACGTGGACAATCCACAAGAGTTTGTGCGGAAATCCAAAGATGTGGATTTGCTTTATAACTCCCTCACAAATGTGATACAGTCCATCGTGGTGGAAACACTGGAACAACCCACTGTAGAAGTTACCATGCTGACCTCCCTGGTGACTTTAATTGCCCGTGAAGAAGCAGCTCATCCTAACACAGCCAGTGCTGCTGGTCCTGGATCAGACTTGCTTGGCACACCCAGGAAATGGAAGGAGGAGTGGAGGAAAGCTATCAATGAGAGTGCTAAAAAAAGAGTCCTGAGGGTACCCATGGCATCAAAGGAAGAAGACAGTTCTTGGCTTGATCTTCACTTCGGTTTCCTCCAGAAACACCTGAGTGAAGACTTAGTGAAAATCAAGTTCTCAGTAAAAAAGTGCTATCCAGAGGAGTACCAAGTGTGTGACGCATATGTGGAGGCTTTTCACAAGGCCATTGCCTCACATTTGCAAGCTCTCTCCCACAGACTGCTGGAATTCAATGAGCTCCACACCATGCTTGACTGGGTGGCAAACACCTACCTCAGGTAAGATGCTGTGCTTGCCACACTGCCTCAGCCTCCTTTGGAGAGTGGCATGGCCAGAGTGCTTTAAATGCACCAGGACATTTTCCATTTTTTAAACAAGCAAGAGAGACACGGTCACTTCTACAGTAGAGCCAGATAGCTAATCTATTAATAGGTGAGGACAAAGGTTTGTGGATAACGCACTTGCTGATTTTCATAGATTCAAACTCTTCCATTTTCCCCTCCCTCTCCCGCTTGCTGTGCTCCAAGGCCAGGAAGCTCCTCCTTGCAGCTCTGGTAAATCTTTCTGCAGATATTTTGCTAGGTTAAGCAGCTGCTCAGTGACTTTTCCAGGCACAGGGAGGGACCTGTTGGGGAGTGCTGCTTTCTTCCTGTTTAATTAACTGTGACGTATTTGGAAACATTCCACATTACCCACCATGCTCCAGGGTCAGAATCATCCCAAGGAGGTGCCAAGACACCATCGTGTGGAATTAGCCACATTAAAACATAGGCTCTGGCTCAGACATGCCTGTTAGTCAAATGTGAAGTCTGTAGTTTCTAGGATTTCTCGAAGCTCCCTTAAGTTCAGGGGTGACTAAAATACTCCAGGAGTTGTACAGACATATCAACACTATCCTCAGGGCACCCTGAGTGTGCGGGAGTAAAGGTAGGAATTTCCTGCAATAGCAGTAAAAACTGTGCTGCTGGACATTGCCTCCTTTTACAGACAAAGGAAGTATCTAAGGTAGGCACCTCTAGATGGTCCAGCCATGGTGTGTCCTAGCTGATCACTGGCCTAGACCACAGCACATCATCCCAGACCCAAAGAGCTCCCAGACTAAAACCCAACAGAAATACACAGTAAAGAGGGAAAGAGGAGACAGGCAACATCCACAAGAGATGGATCTACTAATAAGCATGTAAAACCAGCCACGTCAAAGAAAAATTGTGTCTGCATCCTTAGCTGGTCTCCAGGAATGGCCTGAACCAGATGGCCAAGGATGGGACAAATGCAAACGTACTGGCACCCCTCACACAAAGAGGGAGTGAAGGCAGGAGTGTCAACACTGAGACAAACAGTGAGCAAAACTGGACATGAAGGGAGCAGTTGTGAAGCAGAGCAAGTAGCAGCAACTCTTGCCCAGAGCACTCCTAGCCTGAAGTAGCTTTCGGGGCAGAAACATCTGGCCCACATATGATCTTTGTTTTGAATAGCCCTCAACAGATTTCTTCTGTGAACTTGCCTAGTTGCTCCTAAAACCCCATTTCTGGTGTGGTGACCATGATCACACGTGTGTAAACCCCTCCACTTTGTGGCACTGGCTGACCAGCATTATGGCAGGACTGCTATGGGAATGACACTGCCACCCATTGCCATTGTCCCTCATGTGTCCACGCCAATTTTATCTGGAGAGAAAGTCCTGCGTGTCCTCAGCCCTTGGGAACTCTACTGCACCCCAACATTACAGGAGAGTGGGGCAGAAACAGCTTTCAGCAACCAGGTTCTGCACCAAAGAAAAGTGCCCCCACCATATTTCTTTAACTTGCCGTGAAACAGACTACTAAGAGCCTTCAGCCATTTTGGGCATTACTTACAATCACCTTGCCATGTTGGGCTGTTACCACCATTTACTTTTTCTATTCTAAAAAGAACTTCATCCCCTCTTGGGACCCATCTCAAAAATTAAGAAATTGTCTGACTCAAACTCATTATCAATTCTACAATTAAAACAAAGTGAAAAATAAGAAAGTGAGGTGAATAAGCTCCATGGGTATACCCTTGAGCTAGTCGTTTCAGTCATGGTAGAGAGTTTGTATTTCATTCTGTGGTGTCCTTTCAAATGATCAGCAGACCCCTGGAGCAGCTGGGCTGTGCAATGCTCTAAATATGCAGATACACCTTTCTGAGAACTCTGAACCATAGCTGCAGGAACATTGACTCCAGGATGCTATCAGCAGGCTGAGTTTTTTTCTGCTGAGTAGTCACTATGCGCCAGCCTGACCTTTTACAGAACAATCCTCACTTGGATCCGAACCCAACCATGGGGCTTAGTGCTGGTCTGGCAATGGGGACCTTCTTTGGTGTCAGACAAATGATCAGGCTCTGCGTAGGATGTTGCAGTTGTGTTCCCTGCTAACCAGGTGACTGCTTGCAACTTATGTCCAACGTTCATTAAGTGCATGAATATTTTCTGCTTTCTCCTCTCCACCTTCATGACCCTGAAAGATGCAGTGCATGAACATGGCAGATTGCAAGGGTAGCACATTCAATTGTACAGGCTAATAACAGGTTTCTCACCCCAGAGGGAGAAACACAAGCAGTGCCTCCCTTTCCTGATTCCCTGCTAATCAGCAAGCCTGATTACGCAGCAATCCAGAGGAAAGTGAGCGGTAAAGTCATGTGTCAGCTGAGTGCACTTTGAAGTCAGACTCTGTAGTTACATGTCCACCCACTGCTTGCATTTGCAGAGGAGTCACAGTGATGCCATGGCCCGTGTCCCGGGTGTGGGAATGCCTTCCAGAGGCTGGTCTGCAAAGAACAGGACCTGCTCTGCCACGTCCCCTTGCTAGAGATAACCCACAGGGAAAAATACCAGGCTGACATAATGCCTGATGTGACACCAGAGGAGAGCCAAGAACATCAGCTAACTCCAAAGCAGCACACTGCTACAGGAATTACCCTGAGAGGCATTTCACAAGCTCACAGTGAAATGAATCAGCTTCAGGCTGTTTATTTTAAAAAGTAAATTCTCATAGTACTTTTCATGTCCAAACAACTCAGAAGTCTCATGATTTCTAAGGTGGGCTGGAACCTTAGATCACTTTGATTTTGAATAATTAGGATTTTGAATAGCAAGGAAAGATTTTCTTGTTAAAGCTTGAAAACAAGCGTCACAATTTCAGCTTTAAGTATATTTATCACGGCTTAATAATTATGTAGCTCATGCCACATGAATATTCAATCAGTTTACTCACACTCTGAGGCAATATAATTTGTTCGTTTGAATCTTTCCAGTGAACTCTTTCTGGGTCACCCTGATCTCAAACCAGAAGTTAAGACAGAAAACCTTTCCCTATTGTTAACACCAGCTGATTGGGATAAACTGAAAAACAACTACATTGCGTCTGCAAAGGTGAGAGTTTTGACCTTGTCCCCACAGGCCACCCAGGGAAAGTACCAAAGCCCCAGCCCCTGGGCAGAGGTCTTAGATAGCTGCCTTGTGACTTCTAGCCCCACCAGGTGCCGAGTCCTGCCAGCACCATCCAGAATAGCCTTTAATCAAAAGAAAAAAAAGTCTTGAATGCCAGTTCAGGGACCAAAGCATGCTATGAGCCTGAACCTGATGATCAGAGAGCCAGAGGAACTGTATATGGTAGAAGCTTACTGAAAGGTCATAACTGGGCTGCATCAGGTTGAACTGATTGCAAAGCTAAATATAAAGGCATTTTAGCTGCTACTTTCACAATGTGTGATTTTCCACCTGAAGTTTGCTATAAGAAGACAAGTTTGGGCATGGCCCCACCAGAGCACATCCCCATGGTTCAGCTCCTTCTAGGAAGTCCCTTCTACAGTGCTGTTTCAGCTGGGACTCTGAGTAAGACCGTATGTTTTCCTGGCCCTTTGCTGGGCTCAGACATTTTCTTGAAAACCATTTCTTAAACAGGGCACCATTCAAGGTGACTTCAATGTACCCAGCTGAATAAAATAAAATCAGTATTGCTCCACTGTGCTGGTGAAAGATCATTTTGTTTCACCAGCAACAAAATTGATTTATCAGCCAGAACATAACAGTGATGCCACTACTCAAGTCATTGTACTGCCAAACAGGACCAGTTTGATCTGTAATCCTGACCTTGTGCATTGCACATGCTGACAATATTTCTCTGCGTGGAGAATGAGTCCTTCTTGATTTGGGAGTATCTTGCCTCCACATGACATAGCTCTTGAATTTTCCCAAGACCCTGTGAAGACTGACAGGGCCTGAAGCAAGACCTTTGACTCTTCCTATCTTCTCTCACTGCACACACGAGCCTTTCACACATGCCAATGGAGCAAACAGAGTGAGCTGCATTACTCATTCTTGCTTCGTTATCCTCAGCTGAATATTTCCTTTCTGTTTAACATTTAGGGGAAAATCAGAAGCTATTTTGAAAAGATCCTGAGAATGGAGGCCACAGAAAAGTGGGAGAAGGAAGATCATCCAGAAGTGAAGGAAAATCTCTACTACTCCTCACTCTCCTTTGATATTCAAGTGGTATTCAATTAGCTGGGGCAAAGAGTGGGGGGCTTTGTGGCTCCAGGGGAACTTGGATGGTTACTTTCTGAGGTGGAGGTACCGCCTCCTGCGATAATTTATGTTAGTCACGCACTGGAAGAATACATTAGAGCAGAAAATGCCGTTTATTACAACTTTTAGCTCTCCTGCTTGCCTTCCAGCTGCAAATTAAACCTGCTGTCAATTGTGTCAGCAACATAATAGGCAACTGTTTTTAAAGTCCTTTAAATCTCTTTGATTAGAAATCAAAAAGAGAAAGAAAAAAAAAAAAAGAAAAGGTTTGTTAGAAAAAAACCTTTGGCTGAAAGAGCGACTTTGTCCCAGGGCTGCGGCAACCATGGAAAGGCTGTAGGCAGTGACAGGCACTCCAGTTTAAACAGTACAAAAAATGAAAGGCTCCTACTAGCTTTAGGGACTACAGGGTAATAAATCCACCAGAAGTTTGGATTCATGCTCCTTACTCAAAGAGTTGAGTCATTTCAATTATATAATACCAATAAAAAAGAGAGGGAGACAGAAAGAAAGAAAATCAAAGAGTATTGCCTGCTACCATGACTCTTTTTCTATGGAGCAATATTACACATTATGTGATCACTGAGTAGGCAGGTCTGAACTGGATTAGCATATGGGTAGGATGCCTCAGGACGCACCAGAACTCCAGCCTTCCTCCCTCTGGAGAGGCCGCTAAGGCTGTGGGAACTGGAATTTGGGAGGAGCCTCAATACTAGCACAACTTTGGGGTGATGCCTGACTCTCTGTGCAGCCCTGGTATCACTCTTGAGGAGGGGTCTTGTGGGAGTCCCAGGGATGGTGCTTATAGACATTCTTAGCATGGAGATGTAGGGAGAGCTCAGCTCCATTGGGCATTGAGTTGGGGATTGATGCCTCCTGCAAATCCCACCAAAAGAGGAAAATGGCACCAGGGCAGCTCTGGGCTCTGGTTAACACCCTGTCTAACTCATGCTCGACAGCAGAAGGACACGGGGCCATTAGGGATGAATGATTATGTCACAAATCAGTTTGTGCCTCTTGGTCCGTTCTGGATGATTATTTTTAAAAGCACCAGAGAATAGTCAAAACTGCCTGGCAACAGGTCATCTGTGCCTGTCCCCCTTTGCTAGAGGGATCAGTTTTATTCGTGCAAGATCCTTGTGAAAGATATTTTGCCCATGCTTGTCCCATCCACTGGAGTTTTTTCATGCTCTTTTCTAGATCATTGGAGAGCACATGAAGATATCCAGAGCAATCAGCAGAAGCTTGGAAATTAAAATGCTTGAGCTGTGCCTGACAGAACTGCATGAATTCATACCAAGGTCATCACTGCTCCAGGCAGCACATTCCTTCCAAATGAATCCCACATTGGTAAAAAAGTAGGGAAAAGGTTCATATACTGGGTCGGATGCTGGCACTGAGCTGGCACAAGCCTGCTTCTGGGAGAATTAAAGATCACAATAAGTCAAATAGTGAGCAAGCTCCAAAACAGCATGGAAGAAGTCACAAACAGACCTAGATGGGACACTTGAGAGTCCCAAAATTTGGGGTCAGAGTTCCAGGAAAGAGCTGCTGTCTGGAAAGGGATGGGACCACTGTGGTCCCATCTGTCTAGGACTTTTGTGGCATTGGATGTTGCAACAGCCACAGGGAAGCATCAGTTGTAGACCACCTAGGCCCTGCTTGCCCAAAATGTCATCTAGTTGTGTTCTTCTGAGAGGGTTTTCTCCTGCATCCCTTGGCTATAGTCACAGAAATGACTGATGGGACCCTCTCTGTGTCTTTTTCAAATGTACTCAGTGTCTGAAGGACACATGACCCTGCATCTTTGCTGAAACATTTTTGTGCTTGGTAGCTTGGTAGTCCCCACCAAGTTACAGTCTCAGATCTTACCCTGTGTGACATGCTTTGGTGATGCTTCAGGGAAGATTTTTGGCTTGCAGAGGGCAGCAGCAGAGTGACATGCTGTCCAACCCCTCTGATGGGGCTGTGTTTTGGGGAGGGTTCACAGCCATTTGCCTGAGCAACAATCTGCAGAGGAGAAAGCCTGCTCAGCATCAGTCAGCTCCGAGCAAGACCAAAACCAATTTTGCATTAACATTTGAAGCTTCCCACCTCTGGCAGGGGCTGAGCAGGGAGTTTGATAATAGACATTTTGCAGGAGGGTGGGGAGCCCAAGTACTGCTTTCTCAGATCATGAACCCAGGGTGTGGCAGGTGTCTGAAGCGCACTAAAGGCAACACTTTCCCTTCTAAACCCTCAGCTCTAATAGACCAGTGATGTACCGGTGTCTGCCATACCCAAGGCAAGCAAGGTAGTTCAAAACAGCTATTTGGCCTTGAAGTCTGCCTAGGTATTTGAGGGAAAGACAGTACTGATGTTCTGGGGTTTGGGGTTTTTTTCAGTTTTGGTTTTGTTTTTTCTTTGGTGGTTGTTTTGTTTGGGGTTTTTCCATTTTTTTTTTCCTTGGCTTTTTTTTTCCTTCCTTGTCTTTTCTCGTGGGTTTATTTTGTTTGTGTTGTTTTTTTTTTTTTTTCTCACTTTTAAATTATTTTTTCCTTTTTTTTTTTTTTGGTCTTTTTTTTTTTTCAGCAAAATTGGTGTAAAATGTCAGCTGGGGCAGTAAGGGCTCTCAGATGAAAGTGTCACTGAAACTGAAGCTTTTTCTTAAACAAGCCTCAGATGCAAGTGGCTGAGGCCAGCCTGAGTAGGTTTTTGTAGCCTGACAAAGAATAGGTCGACTAGGCAAAGCCTGCCTGAGCAGTGCAGACCTGTCTGTAGAACATCTGTCAAAAACATAAAGCTGTGATACAAAGAAAACAGCTACCTAACACACCAGGCTGAAAGTATGGGAGGGAAACATAGGTGTGCTGCCTCATTCCAATCTACCTTCTGTTGTAAAATCAACCAGAAGATAATTTTTCTTGGTTTTGTCTGTTTAAGAAGGCACATATTACCTGATTGATGAGCCTGAGTACCATGGCCACAATTAATTCCTCGATATGAGGAACAGTCACAGATTCTGCATGCCAAGATCCCTGGCATGTCTCCAGACGTGCTGCATACCCATTCAGGCGAGCACACCCTAAACCCATAATTATCTGACATCTATTCCACCCCAATGCACACCCATGTTATGACAGTTGGAAAAACATGTCCATGTACAGAAGGGACAAGTTGGGCCAGCCACCAGTGTCTCCTGTCATTGCAGTGTACACAGAAGATGAGCCATACTCGGTCCCTTCACAGTTGGTGTTACCTGCTTGTCTTCTCCTGCAGGTTTGGGGAGGAGTTTTCAGCATGGAGCACCGCCCAGGACAGCCCCATCTTTGCACCCTATTTTGCTGCCTACATCAACAGCTTCCATGATCTGGTGTAAGTCTACCATCTGCAAGATGAGCTGCCATGTTGCTGGGGTATGGGAGGGAGAGAACATCTGGAAAACAATGACGAAGGTCTCCTTGGGGAGCTCAGCCTCCAGTCCTTTCTCTCCTCATGGGGGAATCTTCCCCAAGAGAGACACACAGAAGTCACAAGAGTGGAAAGACAAAAGTGGGGTTGGTTCTGGTGCTTGCATGAAAGCTTTAAATTAATTTTCAGCCCATATTTTTAACCACAGAGAAGAGGGGGGGTTTGTTTGTTTGTTTGTTTTGGGGTTGTGTTTTGTTTTTTTTTTTCTGGAGGTTAGCAGTATAAACCCAACAACACAGTTTGAAGGCTGCTTTTGGCACTGGGCTGGAGGGAACTCTTTGAAAGCGCTCGACCTGCAAATAAACTCCTGCCATCGCTGCTGGCAGCAGGAACTTCTGGGGCTTTGCAAGTGTTATGAATTAGTTATTGAAAGGCATGTGTTGAAAAGGTCTCTGATGAACAGATATGCACACCAGCTCTGACTATCACAGAGCACTTGCAGGACAGAGGCACTCTCCCCGTAAGCAGGACAGTACCAGTCAGTCTATGTCCCAGCATCTGCTCCCTCAGCCTGGTGCTATGGCACATGACGACTTTGCACTTCCCACCCTACAGCTGCCCATAGAGCTGCAGCAGCACTCCAGTGCCAGTACCTGGAGGAACTAGGGCTGTTTGTACAGCACCTGCCCTGCTGGGACAGTCTGCAGCCATGCAGGGACATAGTCCATTGAAGCCCAGGGGTTCTTCAGCATCTGGGGTCATCCCTGCCGTGCAGATGTAGTGCTTTGGAGGCCAATCCAGCTAACCCAAACAGGGCTGACACCTGGGGTCTGGCCACCGAAAATCTTGGGTTGTTACTTCCGGCCCATGCAGCTGCATCACTGCCTGGCACCGCCTATAGCAGGGATGCTACATGCCAAATATTACTCAGGGGATGCAGAGGATTTCTCACAGGAGCTGACGGCAGCAGCAGCAGCGAGCACTACCGTCGGGAAGTCTCTAGATGGCACGATATCTCCAGCAATGCTAACCTCGCTGGGGAGCCGGCTTCCTCTGCCTCCTCCTGCCCCTGTGGAAAATTGCTCTTCACTGCTGGGGACTGGTGAAGGGAGAAGCCATCGCCAGGCAGGGAGTTGGCAGGTGTTTGAGCGGTGGCTTGGCTTTGCTGTGTTTGTTCCTGAGTCAAGTTAAACATTCATCAGCCTAGGGTAATGAGTTGCTGGGCAGAGCCAGATGACGTAACTGCATGATTTTGTGGATGCTGGACACAAACTTCCAATGTTCAGCAGGAGTTATGGACCTGAGCCCTCAGTCTGGGGCAAGAGGGTTCCTGTTGCGTATTTTGTACTGCTGCTTGGACAGCCTCAGACATATAAACTAGCTAGTGTACAGTGGCAGGAACTTGTTCTCCTTGGTCAACAGCAGTGGATGTGGCACAACCAAGAAAGTTTGGGGACCACTGGCATTCTGGTGGTACTGCCTTGGTTGGCCCTGGAGCACGTTACAACAGGCCAGGGATGGAAAGTGAGCAGAAAGCCAGGAGCTCGCAATGCCCCCAAAGCCCACACATAATGCTGATGATTTCATTAACTTCTGAGAAGTTGTATTTTCCTCCTCAGTAGAGAGAAGCCTTGCAGAAGCACACACTGTCCCTAGGAAATTCCACAGGTTTCCACCTCCATAGTTCACTGTACCAGCACCTGCCCATAGTTGCTGTGTGGAGTGAGTCAGCTGGGCTCCAGGGGGTGCAGGGTTGGCAGCTTTGCCTTCTTTGGCTTCCACTCTTACCCCATAAACCCCTCAGTGCTTCTCACTGGATATTGTTCAGTAGAAGTGTCACTCAAGTGGAAAAGTAACCAGCCTACGTAACTGCTCCTTGTGATTGAACTATCCCACCTGATAAGGAAATAGGTGTTTTTTTAGTCACAGTTACTTGGTTGTGATTAATTTTCAGTATAAAAAGATTGTAAAAATAAGTCATTACTTAAACACATTAAGTGCTTCCAAAAGGAAGTACTGGATACAGGAATTTCTTTTTAAAATAATGTCTAAGATGCCAATCTGGATAAAATGCTCAGAGCATTGTAATGGCTTACAGTTTAACATTAACCCATTGGTGCCATCTCTCTCTCTCTCTCTTTAGGTCAGGGTTAGAAACAGTGTTTAAAGTCAACACTGAGGAATTGCAGAAGACTTTGGCAGCTTTGACAAGGAACTTCACGAATATCTTTTTAAATAAATTAAGAACAAAAGCACAGGTAAGAGAATCTTGACCACATTGAAACAAATGGTTTCAAGCTGCACCAGGAGAGTTTCAGACTGGATGCTAGGAAATATTTCTTCACAGAGAGGGTTATCAAACATTGGAATGGACTGCCCATGGCAGTGGTGGAGTCACCATCCCTGGAGGTGTTTAAGCAGCTTGTGGACCTGGTGCTTAGGGACATGGTTTAGGATTGACCCTAAACTGGGTCAAGGCTTGGACTGGATGATCTTTGAGGTCTCTTCCAAGTATATGTTTTCTGTGATTCTGTGATTATTTACTAAATATAAGAAGTATGTGCAGGACCACTGCAGTAGCTGAGGGTCATGGCCCTTCCCTTGTCTTGCCACCTAGGTCTCATTTTGCCATGCAGATGTTGTGGTCCCACCAGAATGCCTCCTGCCTGACATTTGTAGAAACTCTCCTTAACTCAGAACAACACTTCCAGCATCCTGGGAGTTTTTCCCCATGAGCAATGATATGTCATCCAGCTGCTTACTTCAATACAATGGCAACCAAAAGGAAAGGGTATTTGGTGACCTCCAGCTTCTCAGGCAAAGCAGTGGGGGGAACCTCATCCATAGCGAAGCACCAGGGAAGTCAGCTGGACACCACTGATGGGACATTTTTCCTTCTTTTAAAACATTTGTCTTCTTCAGGACTTTGATTTACTCATACTTAATCATAGATCTGCCATCACGATCTGTTAACGACCTGTTCAGACAGGACAGAATTCATTCTGGTAGAGGTGACTTTTCTAGGCTGTTTCTACGGTGAAGGCAGACTGATTCTTTCAGCATGAGAATGCTGATGTTCTGGTATCAGCTGACAAAGCTCTGGTATCAACTTCTATTACAAGGCATAAAAGACAACATATTACAATGGAGTTTATGATTTTGGGGTTCTGTAGATGGGAGTCCACTAGCCTTAGCTGGTATAACATGGAGGAAATTAAGGCTTTGGACTCATCCCTCTTCACTCATTCCAATTAATTTTCTAAGTCACCAAGCATAACTTTCTGAAACCAAGGCAGTCATGCAACTGCTCCAGTCTAAGCCGAGCCTGCCAAGGGGACTTTCCAGTGACTGCAGATCTTGTCTGGGAGCTTAAGGAGCAGGAAAGGAAAGAGGCAAGCCAAGGCATTGAGCAATAGAGCTGAAATGCCGTGAGAACTGGGAGCAGCTGAGGCAAAGCATTTCTAAACAGCCCTCCAGCAGACTGGGAGCACAGCAGGAAGGCATGGGTGGGGAAAACAATTGGGAAGGCGATTGTCAGGAGCCTAAAGTGTGAAGAGGATGTGCCAGAGAAGGGGTATTTTGAATATGGCTATTAGGAAAGTCTCTTTTGGGAGCAACCAGAAGCCTTTAGCAGATGCTGTAGTGTTCCCATGTGAAGGCACATTAGCTACAGAGACCCATCAAGGAAAGTAGTACACTGAAGATACTTGGTCAGAGCACCTTGTACTCAGGGCAGATGGGAAATGGTGCCATCACACCCACATCATCAGTGACGATGAGGCATCAAGTTGGGAGCGCTCTCAGTTGCTATTCTACTACCACCACATCAGAGCAATTGAGCAGAAGGAAAATTCCAGTGAGATTTTGGGCAGACATATGGGTCTGGAGGGAGTACAGACAGCTCCCTGAAGGTGCTGTCAGCAAGAGGAGCTTGATTTCCACGTGGAGAAGGCTGGAGAAGTGATGTATTATTGGGCTGATTTCCAACAGATTCACTACCAAGTGATTGTCATGTCCATAGCTGATCCAAACCCATATAACACTAGTGTACATGGCTGCACTCCACAGCCTGTTCTACCCATGAGTTTCCTCTGGCTAATATTCACATTTGTTTATTCTTACATACAGCGGTGATACATATTTATTTACCTAAAGAAATATAGTTGGTGGATTAGAAGGTGGCACAGAGCAAGGAAATGAGGTGTCCCAAGTAAGACTTTAATGCTAAAAAGCATCTCTTGCTCAGGGAGTGATGCTTCTCCTGTTTGCACTGGAGCACCTGCCCAGAAAGAGGAGGTGTGAATCTGAATTACTCAGGGTGGAGAGAGAACCACAGCCCACTCTGTGGTTCTGGTACCTAATTTCTGGTGTGTTGTCACATAGACTGGTTGTGCTGTCAGTGCTCTGTAATTTTCAGTTCGAGCCTCCTGAGCAGGCATACAGCTGAGTGCTTTTGGCTAGAACATCAGCTAGTCTGAATATTATGGGTGCCATCAGCCAGCCAAATATGATCCAGCAGTGTGCCCAGGTGGCCAAGAAGGCCAATAACATCCTAGCTTGTATCAGGAATAGTGTGGCCAGCAGAAGTAGGGAAGTGATTACTCCCCTGTATGTGTGAGGTAACAGCTTGAGTATTGTATTCGGTTTTGGTCCCCTCACTACAAGGACACTGAGGTGCTGGAATAGGTCCAGGAAAGGGCAATGAAGATGGTGAAGGGTCTGAAGAACAAGCCTTATGAGGAGCTCTCAGTCTGGAGAAAAGAGGGCTGAAGAGAGACTTTATTGCTCCCTACAACTACCTGAAAGAAGGTTATTTTGAGGTGGGAGTCAGTTTGTTTTCCCAAGAAACAAGTGATAGGACAAGAGGAACTGGCCTCAAGTGGTACCAGGGGAGGTTTAGATTGAACATCAGGAAAAAATTCTTCACCAATAGGGTTGTAAAGCATTGGAACAGACTTCCCAGGGAAGTGGCAAATTCACCATCCCTGGTGTAGATGTAGCGCTTAGGGATATGGTTTAGTGGTGGCCTTGGCAGTGCTGGGCTATCAGTTGGAGTTGATCTTAAAGGTCTTTTCCAATGTAAATGATTCTATGATCTCATGATTCTATCAGTGAGTTGGTCTTTTTTCAGCCTCTCTTTAAGAAAATCCTGACCAAGGACTGGATTTTGGCAACAGAAAGGCCAGACTCGCTGGCATCAGCAGTCTCCCAGTTCTCCAAGCACCTTCAGCACATGAGGCAGCCCAAGAGGCAGGTAAGTGGCTTGTCCCATGCCAGGGTGCAGTGATGGTGGGAGTGTCCCACTGTCATCTGCAGGCTATGGTTTGACCTGCAGACTCATCTCCTACAGCGGGGGCTGTTTATAACTGTGAGGACAGCTGATGTGGGGGAGTTCAGCTATTACTGCACTTCCACATGAGAGCAAGCAATACTTTTCCTTTCTGTAGTTTAGATACAGGAACTGGTCCCTTTAAAGAAGAATAAAAAACTCTGGTGAACACTACCACTGAACATTGTAATTCCATGGGTCATAGGTTTATAAGCTCCTTTCACATCCTTGGAGTTGTGAAATAAATGGGTAGGAGACAGCAAATCTACAAATACCATCAAAACCTACTTTCAAAAGAATTCTAAATGTTCCCCTTTGCTACTGAGGAGCCAAATGACTGACACAAAATCATGGGCTATTGCAGGGTGAGGAGTATTTCCATGACATTTCCTTGGGCACTGAGTTTGTTCTATGCCACAGCAAGAGGCTGAGTCACCATCTCACTTTGGCAGAGATGTCCTGGGCAGTGCATGCTGATGGTGTCCTCCTGCATTCATGTATCTGCTTTATGCCCTTGATGGCTACTAAAGACCCAAGCCCTTCCCACTGGCCTCCCTTACTGCTGTGGCCTTGCACAGAAACCACAGGAAAATCAAAAGGTTTGCTTTTTTTTTTTAACCAGGAGCTTCTACATGACATTCATAAGTATGTGGTGAGGGAATACATTGCACAGGTCATCAGACCCAGAAGGAAAATGAACAAGGAGACACGGCAGATAGTGAGTGAAAAGATGAGCCAGGAAGCCAGAATCCTTAACGACATGTTCATTGATCAGGTAAGTGAGTTCCCTCCTGGCACCCCCTGGCTGCCACTTTCTTGGAGGTGCAAGATTCCCACTTGGCTCCCTAGAGACAGAGGTGGCAGGCTGTCAAAGAGGGCAAGCCCTGAGACATGTAGAAGTCCTTAAAAGAAAACAAGGAGGTGTTACTGCACACTCATGGTGTGGACTTCCAGCTCAATGGCTACTCTGCAGCACTGGCTTGTGTGTGCTCAACTGGCAGCTCTGCAGTGCCTGGTGCTTTAACTACTCCCAGGCACATGGGTGCTTTGCATAGGGTGGTTCATGTGCTGTGGGATCACACTTATCCTGTTGCAATTTCTTCCTGGGCCTGTTCTCTTGGGCCATTCGATGCACCTTGCCTCCAAAAGATCCCCACCCTCAGTACAGCTCATGGACAAGAGTCTGTTGAGAAGGTCCATCCAGGCACAAAGATTGCATACCGGAGGGTGATGGGGAGCAAATTATGGCTGTGTGTGTCATGACTACACAACATCAGTCTGAGATTTTCAGGAAAGCCAAAACCAATTAATACATCAGATTTTGTAGGGAGTGAGGTGTCCAGGGCACTAAATCCCACCCAGGTGGTTACTGCTCAGAGGGGAGGCACACAAAATTATTAGGCAACAGGAAGTGAAGTCTCTGGCATCCAACTGCTGTGTCAGACCACAGTCAAAATGTCCTGCCCAGTGTCTGGCTCTCTGAGGTGCTTGTGGGCATCAGGGAGCATGGAGTAAAGCCCCAGAGGAGCTCCCAAGGGTAGGCTGCCATTGCCACCCAGCACCCTGCTGACCCCCAGCAGCACCCTGACTGCCCCAGGGCAGCTTGTCCTATGCCAGTAAAGGCAGCCCTCTGCTGTGGTCCACACTGCAGGTGAAAAGGCATTTTGCAGAGGCTGCACTCCCCACTGACATTCCTCTATGCCTCATCCTTCACAGGGCTCTGACTCTGGCTGGCTCCATCCTGCCATACACCACATTGCCAATATCATCGGGGAGGACAGAAAAGACAAGATTGAGGAGCACGTCAAGGAGCTGTGTGAGGATTATCCAGATATCAGGTACAGGCAAGGGCAGATGCCAGAACTTCTGAGCTCCATCCCAAATAGTGCCAGCTTTTTAGTGCATTACCAGTATTAGCCCATCTTGCCAATTTGCAGGCTCCAGCTTTAGAGCAAATAGTTTGTCTCTTGTTCCCAGATCTCAAAGTGCAGCATACATTAACACAGTCCAGCTGCAGTTTCTGTCAAGGCCTCAACACAGTCACTACATTTTGGAATAAATTACAAATTTGTTCTTTTGTACTTTCCTTTTGCTGTTCCAAAGCAGCATCTGCAAAATTTAAGGCTGCTGGAAATGTAAACAAATTGACTAGCTCCGTGCCTGGCTAAGCAGCTACATGTCAGAAGTTGCCTTCTCTTCCACAGCTCTTCCACCAGCCATTGAGAACGAATACCAGTAGCATAGCTTGCAAAAAATTCCAAAATCAGAGTAATTTCAGAAAAGGCATTGGGTTACACAACTCCTGCTGGGCAACATTTTTACAACTGAAAATAAGCCATATAGTTAATAAATTGATCACAACACTGAAGTGGATCCTCAAATAATCATTAAAAAAATTACATTAAATATGTTTTCCTCTTCTCAAAACTGAGGATAAAAAATTTCATAAGTATATTTGAATGGGTCAGATATGCTTCAGGCTTATCTGTGTGGGGAAATTCAAGACATAGTCTTGAAAAGGAGTGATTGTTCCTGAGTAATTCCCTAGGTGAACACACCTATCCCACAGGAGAAAAAAAGCCTTAATCCCAGTGGCTACACTAAGCTGTCGAAGGAGGCAGTGCCTGTTCTGGGAAGGACTGCAGGAAGTAAATGGTGGCTAGTCAGGCTTAGCTATTTCAAAACAAATTTCCAGGCTGTGATTTGTGGTACTTTTTTATCATTAGCCTTGGACCCCAGCCAGGTTTTTAGGCTCATCCTCTTGGTTGATCTATTTCCTGACTTTCCATTATTGAGCAATATTATTTTTAACAATGACGCTTGGAAAATGAGGCCGAACCTACTGGTCCTGCATTGCTTCCTGATCAGGTCTCTTTTAATTCTTCCCCTGAGCTCTCAGAGACGTTGCTGAATTTGTATATATTGAGATTACTGGAACAGGGTATGTTTCCAAGTTGGCTTTCCTATCTCTAATCTAATTAGAGCCTGTCAGCTTCCTAAATATTAGCACTTCCATTACTCAACTCAAAATAATCATTAAATAAAAGGTCTGCAGCCTCTCGGGAAAACTTGGGAAAGATGTCACGTGTGTGTGGAGATGGAGGAGGAAATTCTCCAAAACAGCAGGAGGGTGGCAGCACCACCACCACAGGGTGGTAGGAGCTGATGCCTGCTGGCTCTGTACCTCTGGAGGCTGCAGACCCATACCCTGGTGGTTCCTCCAACACGGTGAGGGGAAATTCCCCAGCACTTTGCCATGGCCTTGCTCTGTCTCTGGCATGGTTGTTGGTTGCTTATCTCTGGGCTGATTTTGCTTGCCAGGACTAAGCAAGATTTTATTTTGTTCCTGCAGCAAGAACCACATTCTTGCGGTCCTCGCGCTCCGGGGACTGGGGCACACCAGGAGAATGGCAATTTTTCGGCAAAGCTACCATGCGCTGAAGAGCACTGATGCTGGGGAGGGCAGTACACTCTTTGCTGAAATCGATGCCCCCGTGATCATCAGCTGCTTCTAAACCAGAACCAGAATCCCTCCTTCTGTGGCATAATCCAAAATCTGCTACCCACACCTCTCACCTCTGCAAACACAGCTTTTTGACTGCTGTTGGAAAAGGTGTAGTTTTCTGAGCTTGCTACCCCAAGTCCAAAAACCAAAGGCAAAAGACGTGCCAGGACACTGACCTTGTGCAAGAGCTCCTAGGCAGCATCTCCAGCCCAGGCACTGTGCCTACCCAGATTTTATTGCTAGGAGGATGCACTGTTGTTTGGTCCAACGGTTGTCTTCAGAGAACAGGGGAAAATGAAAAAGGAGTTCACTCAGCTATGTTAAGGCTTGGAGTGTGCATTGCATAATTACACAGCAGCAGAGTGAGAGCCTCCTTCATAATTAGTATCCCTGAGCAACCAAGGGGCGGAGCTGGGGAAGGGATGTGGTAGCATTGAAGTCTTATTTCCTCTCCCATGAATCAGCTGGCCAAACTGGCGTCACACAAAGTTGCTGACATTGTGACCTGATGCCACCAACCACTACCTCTCTGAGAAGATAACCAAAGGATGTTTGAGGATAACCAAATCCCACAGCTGTAACACACAGTGCATAGACCACTCTGCACTCCAGGATGGACTCCATAGCCCTTATGGTGTTCCAGCAGATTTTCCTCATTCCTGGACTGCCTTGCAAAATTCCTATTGGACCAATGACCTGTTCATCCCATCATAGCCTCTCTGTGTGGGCAGACATGTCTGGAAGGAGACTCCAAGTGGAAAAGGAAGCTTTGGGGCTCTGAGAAAAGGGCCACCGTGCCACTGGTCCCTTTTCTTCTGAGCTCAAATGTGTTTTAACAAATCTGGTACAATTTGAAGGCAGTATGAAACCTAATGTGAGGTGGACAGGCACAGTGATGCAGTTTGAATCCTTATCTGGTGTAAACCAACATCATCCTGTTGACAGACATGGAACACTATGAGTTTAACTCTGTGTGGGATCCAAAGCATTACATCCAGTTCCTGCAGGAGAGACTGCAAGAGACATCCATCAGCCTACGACCATGCAAATATGATTTTATTTAATCAAATTTACCTTAAAGGTTGCCCTCCACAGGAATTAATCCAAGACTCTGTACAGAGACCTATTTGTGTTCTATCAATTAATGTGATAAACGTGGGCATGTAGCTTTGAGCACTAATTTGTCTGCTGCAGAGCTTACAGCATCAGCAGTGAGCCTTTTGCATTTCCTTTGCTCTAGTTTGTACCAGCATAACTTTCAGCCCAGGTGAGCAGCAGGCACTGGTTACAGGCCAAGGGAGTTGTACTGATAGACAAGAAATGCAGAGTGCACCTCCACAATCAAGATGATGTGTTTTTCTAAAGATTGCTTTGAAACATCAGGTATAAACTGAGAGCTGGAGGCAGGAAACCTTGGGAGGAATTTTCTGCCCTACATCTTTGATCACTACAGTTCATGACAAGTCCTGCAAATGCTCGGCTTGGCAACTGTTTATATTTGCTGTGGATAAGGAAAAGTAAAATACCACCTGTATCTCACATTATGTGTACAAAGCTCAGGAGCACTTTGGAGCTCCCCATTCCTGTCCTGGGAACATGGTGCAAGCAAGAAGGAAGCCCTGGATTACACCCCCATGGGCTTGTGAGCTCCATCCTCTCTCCCAGCAGAAAAGAAGGGTGTCAGCACTGAGAGATTTACATTTAGTGTCAAAAGCATTAATGATGTGTGGGAGATAAAAAGAGGCTTTCAACTTTTGCACCAGCCTAAGACATCTAAGACTGGATTTTCAGGGGTGTGCAGGATGGGAGGCACCAAAGCCTCAGTGGGAGTTTTTGTGCATCAGAAATTTCCCTCTGCCTGTGTGTATCTCTGATCCAAGGCATCTTGGAAATTTTCCTGAGTGCATTAAAAGTATACTGGCTCCTCAATCTTATTATTTTGGTGGCAGTCTCTCCAGAAAGCAACTGCCTTTCCCCAGGCTCCAGCCACCTGGCCCTGGGATTAGATAAGGCACTTGGCTTCCATTTTCTAATACAGGCAAGTTCCTACCCTGAAGTCACAAAGGGAAGCTGGGCACAATGACTGCCTTTTGTCACAGCCTCTTCTGGGACACTCAGGTCCTGCAGCCTGGCAAACCTGTGAGCCCGCAGCAGGAGAGCAGCCTGCTTCCTCTAGAAGCTACTGCTGTCTTCTACTCGCTCTTTGGCAAACCAATTTAAGGTCAAACCCCATTAGGGTGAAACTACAGTTCAGTCCCTATCCTGCCCCAATGACCATGCAAGCAGAGAGGGAGTTCCAGGGCAGGTGGGGAGCAGGATCCCCTCCAAGACTGGCGGGTGCTCCATCTGTGCTGTGAGAGCACTTGAGCAAGGAGAGAAGAAGGGCTGTGCTCTCAGTTGTCAACTGCTGCTGGCCAGTTGTCTTCTGCAAATGTCTTCATTAGGACCAAATTCCAAAGAAAGGCCTCCCAGGGCTTTTATTGTGGAATATGTTGCTCTTGTAGGGAAGTGCCAAGGAGCTCACTTATTACCTGTTATATCTCTCTGTTGTTTCCCTGTGGTTTCCACCATCAGGCCTATTCCTACAGCAGGAGACACGATTATTTCACCCTGCAGGACCCAAGCTACCAGTGCAGATCCATCCTCTGGTGAATAAGCCTTTCTCAAAAGTCTCCAACGAAATGGAAGAGCCAAGCTCCCTCCAGATTTAGTTTCCCAGGGATGAACACTGCATTTTGGGGGGGAGGTAGGGGAACTGGCACAGTTCACAGCATTGTGTGGGTGGTGACAGATACTTTATTTGTTTCAGAGGTCTCTGCTGTTTCACAATACCATTTGTTTCTGGTTTGGGGTGAAAAGCAGTGTTTCCAGTACTCTCTGTTAATTGGAACAGAGCCTCCAGCCAGTGTAGCTCATGGGCCGGTGTTAACCATCTGAGACTGGCCTTTGGGTGCCATCATTTCAGCAATTTCACTTGGTGAAATTCCTTTCCTGGAAGGAAAATATGGAAAAGAGACTCACTCCAAGCAAGAAAGGAACAATACCAAGACATTGCAGTGAAAGCACCGAAAGCTGTCCCTGAGCTGAGGATCCTAATAAAGCAGTCAAAATATTCCACAAAAAAAAAGCCTTTTAGTGCAGCAGTATTATAATGCTTTGCTCCTTGCTGTATGGTATCTTTCAACAAATTGCTCTCAACTAGGTTAAAATGTCACTGATGTTCAGTGAGAAGTGAACTGTAGTGTTACGTCCACTTCACAAGCTGGGCAATGTGGCCAGACACCACCCAGCAAAGATGCTGGGGAAGAAAAGGAGCACCCAGACATCAGTACCTCAGAGGTATTTAAAAAGTAAAGTTGCATTGATTTTAGGCTTAAATACTTCGGTAATTATATATGGCAGTTTTGCAAAGCACCAGTGTTTAGCAAACATTTATCTTCTGTATTTTGCATATTTCTCCATGAAGCCTTGTCATGGTTGGATTTACTGCCTCAAAGCAGTAACCTTTTGGTTCTCCAGGCACTGGGCAGATACAGGAGCACTCTGCTCAGCATTTCTGTGATTTTGCTAACAATTGCATAACATTCACACTGGGATTAGCTCACCTCTCCCATAAAACCCATGCAAGATTGCTGGAGCATGTTTCAGCTATTCACTATTACAACAATAAGAGAGTATCGGGGAAAGGTAAAGACTGATAAAAATTAATGTGAGGAAAAAATGGACTAAGATTAACTTTTCAGGAACTAGTCACACAGTCACATAACTGTTTGCCTGAAGACACTGAGCAAACATGAACTTTTCCTCCGTGTATTCATCTATGTCACACAGAGCACCTCATATACCCTCTGATACTCTTCCAGTGTAGCACCCTCCATTCATATCTGTAAATTTGTATAAAGTCAGTCAAATATATTATCCCAGAAAAGGGGTAACAGAAAGCAGAGAAACCTCCAGGAAAAGGAAGTCAAATATTTTTACTACCTAAGTGAGATTGTCATAATGCCTCTGTAAGAGTTTCTCTGTTGGCTGCACAGAGATTACACCTCCTGCTACATGAGGCAGAAAAAGTGAATGGCAGATCAACATGAGCATCTAAGTCCCAAGACATCTAATCAGGCATAGCTTAGTTTATATTTGCCCATGCATGAAATTGTGTGTGGCAGCATGAGTAGGTCTGTAGCCTGAACTCTGTAATGAGCATGGTGTTCAGGAGATGCCATGGGCTTTGTTACAGGATGCAGGATCATGCCTTGGTTCCCAGGACTGTGAGGTCACTGTTGTCAGGCAAGGCAGAACTACTTCTTTTTGTGAACAGTATTAGAGAGTATAGGAAAAACCAATCAAGCTGGAAGGTAGAAAGGGGTGGTTATAGAGCTTGCCAAGCCATCCTCCATCTACACCCAGCCCCTTGAAAGGAGTTGTGAACTGCAGCTGATCACAGAAAGCACAGAAAAAAAGGAATGTTCTGGCAAACTGCTTCCACAGAGAAAGAGAAATTTGCTTGACATTGCAGAGCAATGGTCTTCAACTTCTTTTTTAGTACTTCCAGGGAAGGCACACATCACAGATAGTCATCTTCCAGCTGGGTAAAAAATTGCTGCTAAAGGGAAGGAACAAGCTCTCCTCCATTTCCTGTGGAGTTCAGGCATAGCGAAATGAGCTTCTGCTACAGCATGCAGATGCACGTAAAATGCAGCAAAACTGCCACTAGAGCTGATGGGGCTGAAGCTCCAAGGACAGCATGGTGTCCATACTGTCAGTGGCATTTAGCAGCAGGCTAGGCAGATGACTACAAGAGATGTACCAGCATGGCAGGTCCTGCCCTGTGATGGTGACAGATGTGCTGAGTCCCTTTCAGCAGTGCTGTGTGACCACACCGGCATAGGAGCAGGAGCATTAGCGACTTGTGCCACCAGGCTGGTAACACATAGCAACACTGATGCTGTGGCCTTCTAGGGTTGTAGTGATGTGAGGGAACCACGGGGCCATAACCAGTCCCAGAGACTGTTTTACTTTTAGATGCCAGCCTGCAACAAGGGACAGCATCCTCAGCAGTCCACACTTCCAGCAGCAAGATCAAGACCAGGGATTTTCTCTTGCTTTTACACACACCTCCAATAGTATTTTCTGCTGACACACATTACAGGTAATCCCAGAACTGAAAATTTAAAAAATTTGGCATTCTGAGCAAGGCAAAAAAGCTGGGGATTGTTTCCTGAGTGAGGGAGCTCGTAACTTTACAATACTTTTTCCAAAACTGGGAACAAAAAATATTTCCTGAAGGAACTCTGCCTTGAACAGAAGCTCACTTAGTAGATAAGAGGTAATCATGGAATTAATCATCAAGGATTCATTGAGGAGAAAAGCCAAAAAAGCTGGTGGCTTTTGTCTCTAAAAGCATGTCATTTGCACACATTGCTCTGATCCTGCTGCTCATAATTACTTTGTTCTTATGTCACATATTTGAGTATATCACCACAGCTCTTCTGAGCCTGGTCACTACTGAAGAAACTTGTTCCATTATTTGCAGTCATCATGAATATTGGAGAGGAATCAATTAAGCAGAAGTAACATATTTTGTGGTGACCACATAATCCAAGCAATCCTTTTCTGACCTAAGTGGTCTGAGTTAAAATGCTTAAGAATCTTTAGAGCTGAATCCATCTCCTCTAGATCTTCCACCAGCTGCTTTGCCTCAGCTGCTGAGCAGTGACAGTGCCTTTTGAGCCAGCAAGTTCCTCCACAGCTTACTGAACTGCCATGTCCATCCACTCGAGGAGAGGAGCTAGGGGCCCTGATGACCTAGCTGACATTGCTCTGGCTTGCAGATATGAGTCAGCCTTCAGAATTCAAATATTTTAGCCCTTTCACCAACCCTAACTCCAGAAGTTTGGAGAAAGATGGATAAATGTGGCTGGTGCGACCTCTTGGTCTTTCACCCTGCAGTTTAATGAGGGCCTGAAATTCTCCTCTGTTACTCCTTTATGCACATGCCCCTGTTTCTATCAAAATATCCTGCAAACAAAAGAGGTATTTCTGTGCACAGGAGCACACAACTACGACCAGCTCAGGGCACAGCAGATGCAGTCTCCATCACATGCTCCTTCATGTGCCTCCCTTACTACTGCAGGAAAGTCAGCTACCATGGTTGGCATCCTTTTCCAACACCTTCCCTAAGCTGCTGCATACCTGGCCCTCCATCCCATGTGGAAAATCTGATGAATATTACCTGACCCTGCTTTTCCAGTCCAGCTGCACACTGAGAGCAGCTTCTGACTCTCTCAAGCTCTACTTCAGGCAGATCTTGTGAGGGAGCTTTACAATACTTTTTCTAAAACTGGGAACAAAAAATATTTCCTGAAGGAACTCTGCCTTGAACAGAAGCTCACTTAGTAGATAAGAGGTAATCATGGAATTAATCATCAAGGATTCATTGAGGAGAAAAGCCAAAAAAGCTGGTGGCTTTTGTCCCTAAAAGCATGTCATTTGCACACATTGACTATCATCGTCCCCTCACAGCTAAAGTGCAAGAATGCATTACACATACTTTCATCTTGAGAGCTCTTTAAACAAATGGGCCTTGAGCCCTCCAAAGCAGTAGCAAAAGCCCACAGTGCCACTTTGCCTCAAGGCTGAATCCATCCTGTTCTCTGTTCTTGCTAAGCAGCCTTTAGTCACCCTCCTGAACAAAGACCATTGCCCAGCATGACATCTGTACTGTCTTCCAGCAGATGCATGGAAAAACATGACAGCCCAAGAGGCCAGGCTCCATTTGCCTATGGTAAGAATTTCTCCCAGAAAGCTAAGGGAGGAGCTGTTATTTGGAGGCACAATTGACTGTGGTTGTCGAAGGATGCATGAGATTCTTCTGCAACGGATGAACTGGGTCCTGGTGGCATAGGCAGAAGGGCAAAGAGGAGATGGAAGGGTGAAGGGAGGGAAAGCACTGAGAAATAATTTGTGCTGGTCATCCCATACATCCCCTGCCCCTGACTGAGCCCACAGTCCAGCCTTCCACCTGTCTCTGTCCAGCAGGTGACAATGGCCCTGGGGGAAAGGAGGCACCCACACAGCTCTGCCTATCTCAGGAGTGCCTCTGGGTCCAACAGTGGATGTGCAGCTTTGTGGCATCACATGTGAAAGGCTTCTCTGCAGCTCTGTTTTATTTGGGAAGGCGGGGTGGGGGAAAGTCCTTTTTCTATTTTTGTTAATCATACAACTTTTGCTCATTTCTTCACTACCAAATAGCACAAAGCCAAATTCAGCCCCAGCACAAGATAAAACAGATCCATGTACCAAGTTGTGGTCTAAATTTCAACCAACAGATTACTCTGTATGAGGAAAAAAAAAAATAAACACCACCCTTGAGAGCTTTCAGTGCTGACCACTACATCAGAGTAGCTTGCTGCACTTTCCCAGGCTGGGCATGACCCTGTCATGACAGCACCTGGCATTGTGGTGAAGGCTATGTGTGCCACTGCAAGAGAGCACCTCCCAGGAACCTCCATGGTGAAATCCCACATGTGATGTGTCAGCACTGCCCACCAGGAAGGGACTGAGCCTGAACACACCGTTTCCTCTGCATTTGGCCTCAAACCTTAGGTCTGGAATTTCTCATTTCTATCAAAATGCCTTTTGCAAGTAATTAAATACTGAAACAGTGTAACTTTGTTTCTTCTGAGTGAATTAATATTAAAAAATACTGGGGTTTTTTTGGCTTGCGACAGGGCAGCAGTATTTGAATGGATGCCTAGTTTTGTTCTATTAAACATCCAAAGCAGAAGAAAATCCTGAATTAACAGAACTGCCTAAGGAGAGGCAGGAAAACACTCAGTAATATCGTTCAATTTTCCAGTGTTATTCACAATCCATTGCAAACAACAACTGCTACGTCTCCACAATCAGCTAACCTCAGGCCTTTGTGCGTGGATTTAGATGCCATTGTTTCAGTCACGACAAGAAAAATGGATTGTCTCATTGCTGTTATAGCTCTATTTCTGGAACAATGCTTGCATGGAGTGTACCAAACAGAATCCACAAAGGAATATTATTTTCCACAGTTAAAAAACCCCAACTTTAATACTATATGTAACAGTCCTTTCAACCTCTTACAAGTGAAGCTGCTTTTTCCTAACGCAGGCAGAAGCCTGAAAGAGTTCAAACTGCACACATAAGGACTTGCCTTTAAATACTGCCTTTATGTAGGCATTGCAATATGCAGTTTCCTATCCATCACTCATCTTTATTCTGTGTTGGGGGTGTTAGAAAAAGTACAACAACCTCATCTGATGCTGAAGTGATTTAGGAAGAACCCATGTCTGGCCACTATGCTGCTGGGACAACTCCCAGGAGAACAAATATGTACAAAGCACCTTACCCAGACCAGTGGTGCAGGCTCTGCCAGGGCAAGAGGGGGGCAGAAAAAAAGGTTATCACCCTGAAGAATCAGCAGGATGTTTGTTGAGGAAAGTGGAATGTTTTATTGCAAGGTCAGTGGGAATTTCAGTCAGGAGATCTGCAAATCTCATTCAGGAATATGGCACTACTTACGAAGAGATGAAGAGCCCCTCTGTACTGCCAGTAACGTCGATAGCAACAACTCTGTTGATTTCAACAGTGCAGGATAAGCAAAGAGTTCCTTACTTAGTCAGAGGGTTTGAAACACAGGCTATTGAGACCTCATGGCCAATTGGATTTCCCCTGGAAACTTCCCTCTGTGCCACTCACCAAGCCTGAACTTGCTGGCACTCACATGAATAATCCAGTAGGAGAGAATTCAGGAACAGCAATGAGCAAACCTTGAGGACTCAAAAAGGAAGTTCAAAACATAACTTCTTGGTGTGTTGTTATCAAACCTCAAAAAGAAGCACTACTTTTGTAGGTTCCCTCATGTTTTCCCCTCAGTACTTTCCACCACACGCCGGTGGGGGTTTCATGGGCAGCCTTTCCTTTTGGGAAAAAAGAATTGGTCCTAAGCAGTAAGACATGGAGCAGACAAGATGTCTGGGCTGGGGGAGAACAACTGCAATGAAAAGACATGCTGATTAGTCTGGTCAGGTCTAAACATGATGTTGCCACCATCCTGTGGGCCAGCTGGGATTTGGTCCCATCCAGTGACCTTTGAGATCAGTGTTTCATTCCTTGATCTAAAATTAGGCGTCTCATACTTTGCACACAAGCTAGTGTGCCAGCTTGAGTACCACCCTCAGTGTCCATGGAGGACCCATGAGCTGAGCAGTAGTGAGGACAGACATGCTGACATGGCTGAGGCAGCTCGGGCTGCTGAAGAGCTGTTTTGGCAGGGTCCAGCTGGCAGTGGAATGGTCTCTTCTCATACGTAATAAGTGATAGGACATGAGGAAATGGCCTCAAGTTACACCTGGGAAGTTTAGACTGGATATTAGGAAAAATTTCTTCACCAAAAGGGTTGTCAAGCATTGGAACAGGCTGCCAAGGAAATGGAAGTTTTTAAAAGATATGTAGATAGGGTGCTTAGGGACATGGTTAAGCAGTGGACACAGGAGTGCTAGGTTAATGGTTGGACACAAGGATCTTTGAAGGTCTTTTATAACCTAAACAATTCTGTGATTTCTTGCAGTTTAACTGATGAGGCAGTTTCCATTTTCATTCCCTCATCCCCTGGCTGTGCTGACCTCTGAGGGCATTTGACTCAAAAGTGACCCCATTTTAGTGACTTTTTAAAATTCAGGAGCCCTATGAGGAAAACAGCATGCATCTTGCAAGCACACACAGACACGTGCTTGTCTAGCTTTACGGAGAACTGCTCCCTGTGTGTTCATGCTGCCCTTCTCAAGGCTGTTAGGAAGCTGTAAGCACAGAGGCAGTGCTATATAAAGAAGCAAAAGTAAGCTGGGAAAAACAAAGAAATTTGGGTAGGAAGTGCTGGAGTGCCTCAAAACCTGGGTGATATGAACAACACTGCTTTTCTGTCAGAGGATCTCTGAGGCTTCTCCAAAGCAGCAGTGTTTTCCAAAACATCTGTGGTACAAGTCAGTTGTAACCCCCTGCCTTGTTTGCCCCAGTCCAAAGCTCCTGCAGATCTGCTCCAAGTGCCTCATTCAGACCTGTCCCAAACCCAAGCCTGGTGCTGTGGCCCCACAGTATGCCCTCCATTTCACCATGGGAATGGGATGGCAGAAGGCATGAGTTTCCAGTACTCTGGAGTGAGCTGTACTGAGCTAACTGAACTTCCACACCAGATAAAAGCACTTCCAGTTTCCTCCCAGTAAAAAGCAAAAAGCTGCACCCTTCCCTGGCATATGCCCATCAGTCTGCAAGCAGCTCCAAACACAGGCACAATATCACTACCTCCATTTTATAGGAAAGGGTGATTTGTCCCATGCTATAAAGCCACTCAGCTGAAGTGGTTTCCAAGGATAGCAAACTGGGAACATCCATCTGCCAAGGCTGTCGGGACAAGGGCACCTCACTTCCAGCACATGATGTCTCCTTCCCACTGTAAGCATGTCGGAGACAGCTGGCCCCAGCCAGAAACCTCTGATATGGACCCCTCCTCCAACCTCCATGTCAAAGGGAAGGTGGCAGAGCGACCTCAAAAATGCACACCTCACACAAATATCAGGTGGAGGGTGCCAGGGCACCCTCAGAGACAGATGCCTCCTCTACCAGAAATAACATAGGGAAGGTGTCATCAACCTCATCTATGGACCACTCCTCAAGCAGAAACGTCAGGGTGTGGATGCAGACCACACTTGCATGGAAGCCCTTTATTTGACAAAGATTTAGGACATTCCTGCCAGATTTGAATCCCTGTTCATTCCTCAGACATGTAGGACTTCCAATGCCAGTAGAAATCAAAATCATGAAAGCTCTATATGCTTAATTCAGTTCAGATGTGGCTGGAGAAGACAAAGCTGTCACCATGTGAGGTTCGTTCGACTGGTAGCAAAATTCTCAAAAGAGGTTCACACCTTTGAAGGTTCCAAATAACAGATTTGCTGCAGATTAAGCCTCCAACAGCAACCTCTCTTGACTAGACCTGGGTAAAACCCACACATTTTCACTATTTAAAGAGAAGGGAGACAGAACTGAAAGAAGGATGAAGTCATGCTGCAGTGGCTGTTGCTTCTGAATGTGATTGGTAAAGGTCATTTTGCTTGGCTTTCACATTTACATTCAGCAAAGCCTGGGCAGATCAACCTAAGCACAAGCAGAGACTTTTGCCTTCAGCAACAGGGTCCATGTTGGAAACGATTTTGCAGGAGGGAGAGAACTTTTTGGATCTGAGAACACCAGTTTGGGTGAGTTCCTCTATACTTAAAAAATATTCTATATTATTGGGCATATATTTATTACTAGAATTAGCTGATTTGATGAATCTGCTCTTCATCTACTGAAAAACAACCTTCACAAGGAGTTCTTTACAGAAAGGCATGAGTAGGCTTCAAAGATAGCAGAAATCTTGGAGTGTTCCTGTGACCATTTTGGAAGTTGGTATTGTACTTAAAACCATGTAAGTAAAACATGGTTATGGACAAAGAATACTATCAAGGGTTGCGGGGCACAAACAGAAAATGAAGTTCCACCAGGGAAGTGGTTCATGAAATAAGAGGAAAAATGAGAGGTTATATGCTGTCATCTTACAGGAAGTATCTCAGACTGGCTAGAAACAAGTCCCTGCAGCCTGAAAGGTTTTGGACTTAAGTCCCACAATGTACTTTTCATGAGATGAAGCTGGGCCCTAGGACATCTAGAAGAAGCCCAGTTAGCTGTAACCTGGGAGATTCTTAGTTCATTGAGACTTCGTTACCAGTTCATTAAAAAAAAAAAAAAAAAAAAAGTCCTGCATGAGGAAGGAAAACTGCACCTTAGTGATTTGGGGTATTGTCTGGGAGGAGCAGTTCTGAATCCTCCATCTCTGGTCACCACTACTTATTTATGTGTTTCACATGAAGTAGTCATCACCTGTTGCAGGAACTTCTCCCACAGTTGTTAATACTGTGTGACACAATCTACATGGTGACCTCAGATGCCCTCACCTCCCATTTCCAGTGCTCTGATCCTGCTGCTCAAAATTACTTTGTTCTTATGTCACATATTTGAGTATATCACCACAGCTCTTCTGAGCCTGGTCACTACTGAAGAAAAAGAACTTGTTTCCATTATTTGCAGTCATCATGAATATTGGAGAGGAATCAATTAAGCAGAAGTAACATATTTTGTGGTGACCACATAATCCAAGCAATCCTTTTCTGACCTAAGTGGTCTGAGTTAAAATGCTTAAGAATCTTTAGAGCTGAATCCATCTCCTCTAGATCTTCCACCAGCTGCTTTGCCTCAGCTGCTGAGCCAGCAAGTTCCTCCACAGCTTACTGAACTGCCATGTCCATCCACTCGAGGAGAGGAGCTAGTGGCCCTGATGACCTAGCTGACATTGCTCTGGCTTGCAGATATGAGTCAGCCTTCAGAATTCAAATATTTTAGCCCCTTCACCAACCCTAACTCCAGAAGCTTGAAGAAAGATGGATAAATGTGGCTGGTGTGACCTCTTGGTCTTTCACCCTGCAGTTTAATGAGGGCCTGAAATTCTCCTCTGTTACTCCTTTATGCACATGCCCCTGTTTCTATCAAAATATCCTGCAAACAAAAGAGGTATTTCTGTGCACAGGAGCACACAACTACGACCAGCTCAGGGCATAGCAGATGCAGTCCCCATCACATGCTCCTTCATGTGCCTCCCTTACTACTGCAGGAAAGTCAGCTACCATGGTTGGCATCCTTTTCCAACACCTTCCCTAAGCTGCTGCATACCTGGCCCTCCATCCCATGTGGAAAATCTGATGAATATTACCTGACCCTGCTTTTCCAGTCCAGCTGCACACTGAGAGCAGCTTCTGACTCTCTCAAGCTCTACTTCAGGCAGATCTTTTTGGGCTTGTGCCTCACCAGCTCCAGAAGATGGTCCCCAAATCACCAGCAGAAGATTACAGGGTGATTGCCTGCTCACCCAGAGGGCTACTGCCAGCCACCTGCAACCAGACCCGCTGCTCTTCTATCACTGAAACATGCACAGCTGGAATTACTTAGGACAAATGAGTTAAGCTCATGGAAAATCCCACAGGAAAGCTAATAGTTCCCCTGTCTGGTAATCAAGGTGACTAAAACAAGCTTGAACAAAAACCTCAAATACCATTCAATGAAAAAGCATATTGAAACAATGAGTTCCAGGAAAAAAACCTTTCCCCTCAATAAAACTGTACTTCTCAACACACCTTTTGCTGGCAATGAAGGATAATAGATCTTCAGCAGGCTGAAAGAAGAAATTAAAGCTTCCCTTCAAAAATAATTTCCTTATCAATACCTCTTGTTTATAGTCTCTTCATTTTTACAGGTAAGACAAATTATTCATTGCCTAGTGCAAAAGGTTCTCAACTTTTTTTTGTAGGCTCCTACACAGATAAATTTTGGTATTAGGACTGCTAGTGAGACAGTCTTCAGTGCTCAATATGGGAGAGGTGAACGATGCCTTGCAAGCTTCCTTTTCAAATTTAAGGAAGCATATGCAAAATTAAGTGAGAAATCTCTGAAGTGCCTTTTGCTTTTAAGTGTAGGCTGCAGAAAAGAAACATGTCCTGTTGTCGTGGTTTAACCCCAGATGGAAACTAAACCACATGCAGCCACTCGCTCATTCTCCTCCAGTGGGATGGAGGGGAGAATTGGAAGAATAAAAATGAGAAAACCTGTGGGTTGAGATAGACAGTTCAATCGGTAAAGCAAAGCCACACACACACAAACAAAACAAAACAAGGCATTTGTTCACTACTTTCCCGAGGGCAGGCAGGTGTTCAGCCATCTCCATGAAAGCAGGGTTCCATCATGCATCACAGTGACTTGGGAAGTGAAACGTCACTGTTCCAAATGGCCCCCTCCCTCTTCCTTCTTCTCCTGGTTTATTATGCTGAGTATAATTTTGTCTGTGTGGTATGGAACATCCCTTTGGTCAGTTGGGGTCAGCTATCCCATCGGTGGGGTGGGGTGAGGAGCAGAACAAGTTTCAGCCTAGTGTAAGCACTGCTCAGCAATAACAAACATGTCTCTGTGTTATCAACACTGTTTCCAGCACAAATGCAGAACATAGCTACTACGTGTGGTAGCATACTAACTACTGTAAAGAAAATTAACTCTACTCCAGCCCAAACCAGCACACATGCATATTATGGAAGTTAAACATAAAAGCCTGGATTTCTCAAAATCTACGAGATAGCATAACCTATAAACACAGAATATCAGTGTAACCCTACACAATACATTCTGAGTAGTTACAGAGCACAGACAAAAACCTGTGCAGCACCAGATGTGCAGCCTGGTATGATTTGGTTAGCCAATACGCAGTATTGTATAATAAAATACAACATGTCTATCTCAGAAATGAGGCAACACAGACAAGCAATGGTGTGTTGATTTATCAGCAGGAAGTCAAAGGGCAGTGGTAGGTTTGGGTTGAGTAAATAAGGTCACCCTAAGGATGACACCTAAGACTCATTTACAAGATGCCTCTTCTTCCCTCTTCTTAATACTACATCCAGCAACAGATCTCACTATGCAAATCTACCTTGGATCCCACATAAATCATTCTGTACAGATGTTTATCCAAGAAAATAACCAAGTATGCCCACAGATTTGCATCTACATTTGTTAACACCAGCAGTATCTGGTGAGCCCGCCTCCCCCCCCCATCACTTTTTGCAGGAGTCTCCTATAAGTCAGGGACTCCTGTGGTAAACTGAGAATGAGGCATTGATCTCCTGTAACAGTGGTGCTGTCAAATGCAAAGACCCCCTACGTATTTAAAGAGGGGTTTCAGTGGATCTGAAACACACTTCACTGAACCTCTTCCCACTGCAGATTCTCATCACACCTGGGGACAGACAGCCCTGTGTCCTGCAGAGTTCACATAACCGAGGATGTAGGAAGTGAATAAGAACCAGGGTCCTCCCTGCAGCCAGTACAGCATCCTCTGCCTTCAGACAACCACAAATGCTATCTGCCCATCCACGTGCAGAGCTACTGTGTCTGTGTAACCCTTGGGCTACGTCAGCCTCCTTGGTGCCTCCCACATCCCTTTACCTCTTGCACCAGAGGATCATTGGCTGCAGCCTCAAACTCACCTCCAGCTGCACTGTGCTGCCCCCAAACCAGCTACAACTGCAGGCGGTAAGCTTTGTGTCCCATCTTCACAGTACCATTGGAGGAGGCAATGAGGCACAGATAAAGTTACTGTACTTCAGGACCAAATCTTGTGCCGTTTCATGTGTCCACTGATTTTCAGGAAAGACTGGGGAGAAGCATCCTCCAGCACCGTGCCTGCTCAGCCAGGCACCTCCTTCTAACACAAACGTTGGCTCCAGACCACGTCTGCTGATGGGGGATGCTGTCATGCTGGGTCTGTAGCCCCCCTGGAAGTTGTGCAGCCACAAGTAGCATCATGAAAGCTCACAGTTCACACTCATCTTTAAGTGTCTGGAACTTTGGAACTTTTTTTTTTTTTTTTTTTTTTTTTTTGCATTAGACCACAGCTATCAGATACAAAACAGAAATCATCCCATGCACTGGGACCTGCTATCTGCCCCATGGCAGCTTCCCAGGAAGGAGAGAGGAGGTAGGCTCTGCACGACCACAACAGTTTGATTTTCTGCCTGCGGGGCAGCTGGTCAGCCCAGGTCTCACCCATGTGTGTATGGATGTTGCTCCACACTGAGACTATCTAAGCAAGTGACAGCATAGCCCTGGCATCCTTCACAGACCATCTGCAATGTCCCCCCCACAGCCATCTCCTGGCTGTCCTCCAGCCACCCCGTTGCGGCAGGACACGTTTCCCCAGGACTCACCAAGCCTCCGCAGCCAGGAACACAGGAACCCAGTAAAGAAGGGACAGAAATCGGGAAGCAAATGCCTCTTCTGTAAGTGGAAGATAACAGGTTCAGAGACACTTGGGTGTGGAAGGAAGCCTCAGTCTCTAAGTCCCTAGGCAAGGACCCAGCCCACTACACTGAAGGTACCTGATGCTACCAGTCTCTCCTGGGGGTACAGTAAGCACTTCTCTAAGGAAACTACTTCACCCTGGGCACACCGCAAGACCCTGGCACTGCAGCTGTGCTTCGAGCACACACCTCACCCCTGCCACCCACCCGTGGCACTGTCCTGCACAGGGAGCAGAGCTTTGGGAGGTACCTGCTCCATCCTAAGGGTGTTTCCTATCCCGCACGAGGCACCATCTAGAAGCATCTAGGCAGTGAGGCCCGATCCCACGGTCCGTAAGGCCACAGGGCGCTGGGGCTCAGCTCCCCCGAGGGACCACCCGGGGCAGACGCCACCACCGCCGAGGCCATCTATCCCCGCTCCGCAGGGACTTCGAGCCCATGGGAGGGGATTTTCGGAAAGAGGCGCAGCTGGAGTTTCCCAGCCGCTGGGGCTCCGCCTCCTCCCCCTTTATAGCCAGGCCGCCCAGGACCTCCGCATCTGTCACACGCCGCCGCTGCCCCGCGAGCTCGCCCGGGACCCGCCGCCGAGTAAGTCCTTCGTGCCGCCTGTCCGTGCTGCGAGCTCGGGGCTTTCTCCTTCCCCGTAGGGTCGCTGTGTGTCCCGCTTCTCTGCTCCTCCCGCTCTTCTTGCCTGCCTCCCGGCTCGCTCGTTACAAGGTTAAGCGAGCACGACGGCTGCCGCTGTGTCTGTGCGAGGGGGGCAGTGAGTGGAAAGTGCTAAAGGATGGATTCCTGGGCAGAGCAACAGACTTCAGCGTCACCTTGTAATTACCAGAATAGAGAATAAATCTAACTGCTGCGGGAAGGACAGCAGCTCCAGGCACATCCCAGGGCTAGGGACCTCAAGAATACGTGTCTGGCAATTGCATTGTGGCAGCTGAGTCCGGTTTCTGCTTCTCATCTCTCAGATTTCAGGGCATGAACACGGGCTGTGAGCAGGAGTCACACCTCAACCCCTTCCTCAAAATCTGGAGGCAGGTCTTGGGCCCCAAAGCATCCTACACCCAGATCAGACACTGAGATCCAGTTTCCCAATGGCACTTCTCACCTCCTCCTCTGTGTCTGTTCAGAAGGAAGTGGTTTTCTCACAAATTACAGGAAAATAATTGGATTATGATTCACTTAGCCTAACTGCACTGGGAAACCACTATTTCAACGTCTGGATCCCGTATGGAGTCAGGCAGTGCCTATGCCAGGGTCACTGTACCAACTTGGCATATTTCTGCATTGCCATTCTTGCTATTTTCTGACTTTGTTTTTCCTGGTCAGGGAAGTCTCACTGCCCCTAGGACCTGCCTTCTCCCAGAGCACCAAGGCACCTGTCAAAATTCTCTTCCGTCCTTGGGCAGCCACCACCTCAGCTCCTCAGGCACAAATTGAAGGATTTAACTTCAGGGTCAGGTGTTTAAAGTAGGATTTCCGCTGGAGCTGATGCAAAGTAAGGAAGAGACTTTCTCTGAATAGAGCATATGGCTAATTTAGAAGCTGTGGTCTCTCACCAGCACACCTAAATTCAGAGCAGAAAACCTGAAGAAACAGTCCTCAAAAGCATTCAAAAACCTCAATGGAGGAACTTTGGGGCTTGCCAGCTCTGGTAGAGCTGATTGAACAGGAACAGCTTTGGAATCTGTTTTGGGTTTGCTTCAGTCACCCTCTCGGTAAAAAGAGGCTTGGAATGTCAGAGTTTGAAAGTGCTGGCAGAGGTGAGTGCTCCATGAACTCTAGGTCTGGTTCCTGGGGAATCTGTGTGCGTATTCTATCAGTGTTGGCTCTAGCACTAAACTTTGCAAACTCCAGACCTGAATGCAGGACTTTTGCTTGGGAATAGTAACATGAAAGCTATCCTAGACAGCAGCAGCAGTTTAAAACGATACTGCTCAGGTTTGAAGGGAGGAGAAAAAAAACATTACACTGCATTTTCTCTGTTTTTTGGAGTTTTGGTTTTTTGGTTTTTTTTGTTTTGGTTTTTTTTTCTCAATAACTGTGTGTATGTAATTTTCTCTTTTGCTCTTTGAAAAATTCTCACTAACAAGAGATGCTGGTTTACAGGACTGCTTCCAATTGTGCTGCAGTAATTTAGGGAAAGCAGAATAGGAGTAATTAGTAAATCTCTCTAGCATGCCATGAGCCATCCCTTGTGGGTGAGCTCATTCCTAAGTATGAGCTCCTAAGCATGAAGGCTGTTTCCTTTAAGGATGAAAAGGAGAAAACAGGAAGCTACTGTGCCCAAGCCCAGGCTTTGTCCTTCTGTTTCATGGCTCTGCTCCAGGTGTTTCCTCTGTCCTTACTGGCCACCCCAGAAAAGCTCCAGCTCAGGGGTATGCACGCCATACAAAAAACTCACTGGATCCCTCTCCAGCCACCACTGTCCTAATGGTACAGGGCCCCTGTATAGGGTAGCAGAGGATGCTGTGCGAGTCGTGCTGCTCTTCAGGAAACGAGAAGCTAGTTGACCATGTCAGAAATATTTAGAACTAAATCCTCCTCTGGCACAAACTGTAGTGCCACATAATAATAATTATTATGATAACAGTAAATTAGTAACAATGATGAGTTGGGATCTATGTCAGATCTTGACCTTAAATCATCGCATTTTCCATTACTTGAATTTGAGCTCTGTGCCTGGGAAGTGATTCAGCATTTCTGAAAGTGTTTACTGCTAAAATAATCAGAAGCCTGATGGAGTTTTAACAAGCTTTCATTTGTGAGCAGAACATGAGCATACAGGAGCAGCCCATGCCCATCTGAGGCAGAGCTGAGGACCAGTGCTGGCATAGCATTTCCTGCCCATGGCCTCCAACCATGACAAGTGACAACTCCTTTTAGCTTAGTGTTTCTTGTTCAAATATTGGTTTTCCTGTAAGAAAGTTTCTTATAGAAAGCTTCTTATAGGTGTTTCTTACTATAAGTGCTTGTCCATTGAATGATAAAAAGATGGAGGGAGCATTTTTAGTACTACTTGCCGCAAGCGACTGAGGCTGCATTTCAACGCAGGACTGGTAGCTAGGTTTATTGTGAACTCCTGAAGATACAAACATCTGCAAACCAGCAGCAGCAAACTGACAAAACACTAGGCAAGTATACAAGCTGGCCAAATATGAGTGAGCATGGTAGCTACTGCCTTGACAGCCTTACTCAGATGCTCAAATCCTTTGGTGTTCAAGATGAAAAAGGCACTCCTTGACGTGCCAATATTGTCAACAGTTGTCATGCTGCTGGTGTGCAGCCCCTGGGCAAAAACATGGGAGCTGATTTTCTTTCTTCTAATTCAGCTGTGGGACATTTTTAGGCAAGCCAGGGGTGGGGATGCACTGCAGATGATAGCTTTGTGCACTCTCCCAGGGGACCGCAGGGGCTCACTCAAGTTGCAGCCCCTGACAGCACATGCCCAGTTACTTGCTTCACTCCAGGGCACCACCAACCCCGATGTGCTGCCCTTTCAGGGTGTTAGTAGGACAAAGTTCTGCCAGCCATTAAAAACTACACTTTTAACCAGCTTAATCACTCCCTTATGGACTGTTTTGATACCTAATGTCATTCTGATGGTTTTTAAAGATACATGACATTGATTTTAATATTGAAGAAGTAAAACCATTTTGAAATTCACCGTGCTGATCGTCATTCATCAAAATGAAAGACTCTGAAAGTCACCTTTGGCTATAGGAAAGGGAGAGGTACTTTCTCTGTTTAGAAATAAGTTTTTAACAGGGAACAAGAGAGAGAAGAAAGGCCTTGGCTGACTCTGTGCTTGAACAAACAGGAAGGAAGAGATTTGGCAGAATGAATCTAAACACAGCATCATATTGGGAAATGCTGGATAGGAAAATATCCCTGCAAAAAATTAGGAAAGTCCCAAACACTTATCTCTGTTACTATGACTTCTTTTGTTTGTTTTGTAATGGAAATGTAGCAAGAAGAAGCTCTTTTTCGCTGTATTTAGGATTCTAGTGAGGTATGCTGACTGAAGTAGCCAGAGTGACTAGAAGTTTTCCTCTCTCCCCAGTAAGTGCGTTAGGAGAAGAGGAAGTGGCACAGCTTCAGCCATGGCTCACTGCTGCCTGGCAGCTCTGGTCCCCCATGCAAGCCCTGGGGCTCTTCTGAACAGTGACCCAATACAGCACCCTGGCACCTCTGACAGCCACCTTCATCCTGGTGTGGCCGTGGCAACACCTTAGGTTCAGCTTTGCACTTTGCCCTGTGTCACAGACCACCAGAGCAGCTAAGAGCCAGCCAGATCATGCACACACCCCTCCCTTTCTCTCCCTCCTGAATGAGTTTTCATCTTAATTGTGTTTTAAAAGCAATAGCATTACTAATCCTGCACATGACCTGGCAGCCAAAGCAAGGAGAAGGAAAGTAATGCCAGGCTCTAACTACTCTCTGTACCATCTAGCTGCTGCCACTAACTTGATGCTTCAAAGCTCTGGGAGTCGGCAGGAGGAATCACAATTAAAGCTGCTGTCTTCCAACCAGTTTCCCCAGAAATAACTATCAGAGCTTTGTATCAGCATGTTACATATCAACAGTATAAACATAACAAGGGTATTTGAAGATCACCATGTTGTGGCCTTATAGCTGAAGCAAAATTCTTCCTTTATTTAAAGCCTGATTCCTCTACCCTTACACAGGGCAAGTAAGAATTTTTTCATGCAGAAGTGCACTGGTCTCCTAGAATGTCACTTAAAAAAAAAGTTGATGGAACAAGGATCGCAAGCTTATGAGTAATTTTGTTTATTTACAACAGTTATATAATTATAATAATTGTATACATTAATATAGTTATGCAATTAAATCTGTAGCAATCTATTAAATGATACTTTGCACATAAATAATTCTAAATGTGACTTTCTAAAGAAGATGTGTTTCAATAACACATTTCTGTCATTAATTATTTGTAGTGCAGAAGTGTTAATGGTGGAGCTGGGCTCTGTCAGGATAATATCTCTTTAAACAAGGCTAAACCACCCTGATCCTTGTGCCCTGTTGCTATTTCCTCCTCAGACAGGTGAGGACATCTCTGGAAATGTAGCAGCCCTGGCCACTGGCACCAGTTTCATTCAGCAGCTCTGGGAAAAATCTAGTTTGGTTAGACCCTGCTATCAGAATCTTCCTCCCTCCACCGCCCCATTTCATTCATATTTCTTCCTGCACAAGCCATGACCCACACTACAGCCCCACATTTCAACATAAACAGACAGGACTGATTTCCCTCAGGTATTTGTAAATCCCCCCAAAATCACACTGCAGTTGTAACAAGCTGCACTGAGCTCACTTTGTCTAGGGATGCCATAGTCACCCTGGGACCATTTTTAAAAATGAGATTACATAGACTGAGTGGGTTTGAAGGGTCTGAGTTCATCCCCAAGTCATTACAGGAATGCAGGAATCACAGAGAGCAACTGAAGCCATGATTCTAACTGGGATTTTTGGGACTAAAGTGGGACTCATATCAGGAGCTACTGCTCTGCTTTCCATACTTCCATCCTTTCAACCTGGTTTTCACATCTGATATTTCTGAACTTTCAGCTACCTTCTCTGGTAGCTGTCCTCAATAAAGCTAAGGATTTTATTCTAACTTAAATGGGGACACAGGTAAATCATCAGGACTTTTGCTTAGCAAAGACAGATGTATACCTGATTTGGCAGACTCATCTCATTTTCATTCTGTACTTGCAAACTCACTGTGCAGTAAGCTACATGGATGCTTCTGCAGATTTGCAGCCAGATGAGCAGAGATCAGCAAAAACAGACCCAGAGGAAGGTGTTTCATGGTTGCTTTGAACAGGGCACAGGACCGTTGTCTCATCCACCCATGCCATTCATGTGCAGCATCCATGCTCACATGTGTACTTCCATAGCATCCTGTGAAAGAGCTTCCAGACAAGCTTGAGGTCTCCGATCAGGCCATCTGAATCACTCTTAAAATCACCCATCAATTTTCTTTAAGTTATTTATTGGGGCAGAGAGCTGCTTCCATCCTCTCAGGTACCTGAGGGGATGTTGCTCAGGATCTCTTCTGCAAAGCTGTGCTTATACCAGACATGTGTAACCTCCCTCGTGCTGTCCACACAGGGACAATTGATATCTTTTCTTTTCTTTTTTTTTTTTTTTGCCACATTGTACCATGGTAGTTTTTATGTAAACTGACCATTTTATGTAATCTGACCGTTCTCTTCTGAAATTTACAGGCTAGAAGGAAAATGATGAAAATGCTGCCTTTTTTCCAAAGTGGTCCTATTGGAATACGCAATGGATCAGAGGGTTGTATTGGTTCAAACAGGCAGCTTGAAAACCCTTCAACATCAGTAGCTGCCTGTCCTGAACCTTCTGGAGATGAGATCTGGTCCAGAGATAAGGAGAAGAGTGAGAGGCCAGAGGCAGCCCGCAGGCCTTCATGTGCATCTTCCATCACAAGCAATGGGAGCTGCATCTCTGCTGGGGACAGCCCTGAAAAAGGGAAGAAAGGCATAAAGGGAATTCTCACAAGTGCACTTAAGAAAATGAAAAAGAACAAGCCTCCCAGTGGTAAGTGCTCCTCTGTCCTCCTTGCACCACCTCATAGGCCGTAGTTACCTCTAGAGGAGCAGCACAAGGTGGAAAATCGTCCCCTTGAAAAACAAGGGCACTAACTGATTGAAGTGACTTGGCCAAGGAGCCTGGGGAACAATGGGTAGAGGAGGACATCACCCCATGTCCTAGTTGCCTGGTACCAAGCACATGCTCCTTGAGTGAGAAGGTGCCAGTTTGCAGCTTTTCTGTCTAAAACAAAATCTATATCTACCTCTTGTAGGGACAGAGATCTGTGGGTGGGTGAGGAACCAAGGAATCTCTCTCTGCTCTGTTTGTCCATGAAACCACCACCCTATGAAATTTATTTTTCTCCTAGAGACAGCAGTGAGCAGCACTCATTGGGTCCTTCCCAGGAACGTATGAACATGCAGGCACTGTCCCTGCAGGGTGCTTAAAGATGTAGAAAAGTACCTGCTCAAAGAAACCCAGAACTGGAGACAAAAGTGTTCCTTGGCACTTCCAAGGCTCACCTGCTACCTCTCATTACCTGGTTCATAGACTTAGCAAGCTGCATCTTAAAATAAGTTCATTTTCAAGTCCTGCCTCCTTGACAGGGGGGCTCTTACTAAATCTCACTGGTTTAGTACAAATTGTCTCATTTCCAGGCAACCCCTTATCTGGCTAGTTGGCATCTCTCTCTCCATATGTCACGTTTTCCCAAACTGGTGAGTTTCCTTCTTGACCTGGAATTTCCTTAGCTAAATTAACTCAGTCTACTGAAAACAAGTCCTTCCTGCCTTTGTTCCTTCTGCTTCATTGCCCTATTCTCAATGTCTTTTCTTTTTAATAAAGCAACCAGAGCTGCAGAAAACATTCCAGATGAGATACCACCAATTCCTGGTACAATATGTTGCTATTTTCCTATCTATTTCTCACTAGGTCGTATCTGGGATCATTTTCACCATCATGTCACAGTAATCACTTGTTAAGTCTCCAGACATCTCTCTTCCTCCCCCCTTTCAAGCTGATTCCCATCCAACTTGAAGCAGAAAACCCTATTTGTTGCTAAGTAACTTTTGTTCTACTGAATTTGTATCTTACAGTTTGTGCTGTTAAATTTCAGCCCTATTTTGAATTTACTATTCAAGTTATCCCATTGTTCTTTTATAATGCACCAAGCCCTCAGTTTTGATGTCTCTGAGCTCTGTATAATCAGCAGATTGGCACTCCCAGCTTTTGTGCCACAGTCTCTAAGAAGAATATGAAGCAAGATGAGTTTCATGAATAATGAAAACTCTCTCCACCCAGGGTTTTCCATACAAACCTTGCACACCTAACAAAACATTTTTGGGGATATAAATTCTACAGTTTAACTAATAATTTCCCAGATTGCACCATATCAAGTAACTACCTGTAGTTCAGATAATATAGGTCAATTCTATTTATCTTGCTTGATAAATGTGCCCTCCAAAAAATTTCACGGGTCAGACTGTGCCAACCTATTTCTGGAAAACCCATGTGGTATTTCCTCTAGCACTTCTTATTTAGCTACATCTTTCCATCTACCTTTTTTTTAAAGCCATGCTTCTGACCTGAGGTTATATGAGAAGTGAGATAATAAATAAACAGAACTTCACAGATGTAAATTTTGGAAAAAATTGTAGGTAGTTCATGAAGAGCTGCTCCATATGTAACACACTGGGATGGGTATTCAAATTTCCATTGCCCCAATTAGAGGCAAGCTAGAAATAATCTTATCTCTAAATAAGTAGAAATGTTTCCTATATGGTGAAGATTCCTAAGATCTAGCATTATACAATTTTTTTTTTTACAAAACAAAAAGTAGTGCAGAGACATTGTTTATTATAAAACAGAAATTTAAATCTTCTCTGTTTGGTGAAGAAAGGCTGTTCTTTTTTCATTAGTCAAACAAGTCATGGATGTCCTTGAAGAGCAAAAGCTTTGCGATGCTGCTCAGCTTCTGATAGTCCTGGAGAAGAGCCTGTCTAGCAAAAGTGAGGAGGAGTTAAACACCAGCCAGCAAGACATCGAGTCCATCCATGAAGTTCTGAAGCACAAAGTCTTCAGCATCCTGAAAGACTCCATAGAGCTTGTGAAAACAAACCCAGAACTGCTACAGCAGGCAATAGAGGCACTGAAGGAGCAGGAGAAAGAAGATCAGAACTACACATCAGAGAATCCACATGACCAAAACCAATTTAGACCTAGAAAATGGAAAGAGCTTTGGGTGGCTACCGTAAAGGAGTCAGTAGAGTCTCGAATGAAAGACATGAGCCGTACTCCTAGAACTGAGAACCTCTCTACAGTTGGCCAGAACCTCCTACACATGGGAAAGACAATGAAAGAAGATTTGACAGTAGTTGCAAAGTACATTAAACAGCTTTATCCTTCCGAGTTTAATGTGTTCAGCATGTATGCTGAACTTTACCACAATTATTTTGCCTCTCAGGCAAAGAAAAATGCTGAGTCTTGTCTGGAAGACAAGGATATTTACCTTCTCCTCTCATGGGTGCACAACATTTATCCAAAGTAAGTGAGACTTTTACACATTTATTCCTGATGATCAATACAGGTTCCCTGGCTACAAAACCAGGCATTTACTTATGAATTGGCATCACTGTGATGCAGTCTGGCACCTGGCTAGGTTTTGGTGTCACTGGCATTGTGCTGATGGACACTAGCTAGCCAGGACAGCCAGAAGTGATGCACTCAAGGCCACTAGTCTGTAAACCAAGAGTTAACTCCCCCATTCAGGCTTCTAGGCAACAGATATGAACACAGATGTTTAGAGCTTCATTTGTGGGGGCAGTTAGACATGTTCATTTCCTTGATCTCTATTCCAGTTACAGACTTGAATTTATTCTTGGAAAATTCATCAATTTCAGCCATCTGGACCAGAGGGCAGCTAATAAATAGAACAACCTGAGATGCAGTTGTCCTGGCCATGGAGGATGTTGCTTAGGTGTTACCCACAGTCTACTCTTTTCTGTCAGTTAGAAGGCAAAAGTGTATACCCCTGTGAGAGGATGTCATCAGCCAAGGGTCACCCTTCCTCTTCACAAGCTCTGTATGTTATAGAACTGAAAATGTTCCTTGTTGTGGCTTATAGTACTGCATGGAGAATTGAGGGATCCCATTTCTTAGGTGGAAACCAGTAAATACACCAGCAGTGTTTCCTCTGCTGTTGTAAGGCCATTCAACCTTCACCTCCACTTTTTCCTTCTCATGTTCATTGATGGAGTATAATGAGTCAGTGTTGATCCTGGAAGTTTTCCAGAGCCAGTGCTGGCTCTAGGTCAGGATGTGCAGGCCTGAACCAGCAGGTGTTTGGAAATCAGTAGCTGCAAGGAGCTGGGCTCAGCCAGAGCAGTGCAGCCTGGTGCTGGGGATGGTGTTGGCCAGGGCAGTGTCTGCTTTGTGGGGTGTTCCCAGAGGCCACATCCAGGTGTCTGCTGAGGCACCACCTCTCTCCATGGTTGGCAGCAAAGGGAGCAACAAAGAGGATGAGGATGGTTGCACAACAGCCTGACTCCCACTTCCAGTGTCATATCAGAAACAGACCATGTGCAGAAAGCACAGTGGTGTGCCCATGTGGAGCTGGGTGATGTTCAGGATTATTCTCTGCAGCTCCAGAAGAAGAAGCTGCTTCCAAATCAGTCTCCACAAAACTGCTGGCCTGAGCTCCCCATGGCTGGCAGGTCCCTTTCCTGAAAGCTGGTCAGGAGCACCCAGCTCAGCCCAAAAACGGTAGGGACATGACAGCAGGGTATGAACTGCTCCCTCCATTCCCAACTAGCCATGCAACATCAGCTTTTCAGCTGATCACTTCTTTGTATCGAAGAAGGTTTCTGTCCTCAGGCTGGACCCTCCTGCTTGCTTCAGGTCTCCCATCCTCAGCAGAAGGCAATGGCCAGTACTTAGGAGCTTGGCAGAACATGACTCTCTTCCCTGGGGTTGCTTGTGGCCCCACCTTCATAGGTCTCACCCCTGGCACGGATTCAGCTCCTCCAAGTCCTGCCTGGACTACGGACAATGTACATTTCCCTCTGTTTTTTCACTGATAGCCTCAAAAAGTGTTAGTGATTTGCATCAACAGCTGTCTTGAATTACACTGTCCTTGGAAAAAATGTGACTGTTTGGCTTTTTCATTCCAGAGATATGAGAAAAGATCATGTTTTAGCTGAGGAGCTGGAAAAAGTTAAGCTTGGAAGCCTTTTGCCATCAAGTCTGAGCAAAGACCTTGAAAAGAAATACCTTGACAGTGAAGAGGTGAGAGTCTGTTCAATCACCGAACTCCTCAGAGGAGCTATCACTTGTCCTGTGTACACATTTCTGACCTGTGAGCCACACATCCTTCCAGAGAGAAGCAAAAGCAAGAATGCATTTATTTCTTTTTTGGGGCCAGATTGTTTTTGTGCTTAATGGGAATTGCAGAGCAAACTTCTGCTTAGCCCTGGGAGCCATCAGAAAATAACCGCTCTCTCCTCACAAACTTTGTGGTAGGAAGTTGAGGAAACATCCAACTACAAATCTTTATGGGTAACTTTTGAGTTGTCTGTTAAAACCCCAGAGGAATTTATGTTCCCTCTCACAGATCGTGAATTCAGAATTTCTTCTGGTCTCTTCAGTGGTGCCAGACCTTGGGTGAGCACAAAAAATGTAGGCCTGACCTTTAAAAATCTGTTTCTTTGACAGAGAGTCGCCTGGTGTACAGAAAATAATTACTCTAAGTTTTGGATCGCTCTTGCTTTAATGGAAACAAGAAGCAACTTTTATAGTACTCCTATGGCTTAGTGCTTTTGGCATTTGGGGCTGGAATTCCTGGAAAATGAGAAGACAGGTTCCAGGTTTAGCTGGAGCCCATGCTGGTTTGTGCATGGGAGATGTGGGTGTCAGGCCTGCACTTGGAGGTCAGAAATACATGACAGCCACCATACAGGCCACTTCCAAAGCCTTGTTACACAGTATGCATGGGAAAGGTCACCACAGAGAACCCAAAACCATCTCATTTCACTTTCCAGCACTCAGAAGTTCTTATGAAAAAGGATTGCAAAACCAGGCCAGAAGACAGTGTGACGCACAGGCAATGCGTGTCTGGGGGAATTTGGGCACATGTTGCAGCCTGCAACCTATCCACCACTCCCCTTCTCTGCCCTCCAGATCACCACTGATGCAGCAGGGTGGAAGACAGGGACACAGATCTTGATCTTCATTCCTGCTCTGAAATCTTAATTTGCTGTTGCTTAGGTGGATGTAGTGAGAGTGTTGTCCTTGCTGCTGTGAAGCAATGAGTCGTAACAAAGAGCCTTTATTTCTCAGTGAGGGTGGAGGAAAATGTCTCCTGAGACAGACAAATGGTGGCTAGGCAAGTAAAACCTGCATAAGACAGCGGGTACTGCATCCACTTAATGGTAAATGCTGTTGTTTTTCCTTCCCTCAAGGCTACTATCAAAAATTCACTGACCAAATGTTTAGATAAAGAAATCCAAAGATGGAAAGAAGACCAAGAACCAGAGAAACTAAATGGCCATTTTCAGAGTGAACTACTAGCAATATTTGTCATCCAGGTAATACAGACGTATATTAAAAATAACTGATTGCATCTTCTGTGTATTTAGGATTTGAAACCAACTACAGTCAATGCAGGAAAGCAACATGCTGAGTCACTTGTGTAAGGTGGTAGTAGAGGTGGGTGGTAGAGGGGAGCCCAAAGCCATGGTTGGGCACAATCCTGGTCTACCATGTGCTGGAGACAAACATGTCTATAAGCAAAATGAGCAGGAAAGCTGCCTTCATTTCTCCCTCTGCAGCCTCTTCTGCACCCCCAGCCCATGCCAAGCCATTAGGCCCTGGGCAGTATAACAGCAGAGAGACAAGAGACAGGTTCAGCTGAACAAGGAAGGAGCATATTGCTATTGCCCTGCTTTGTTCCCAGAGAGACTCTCACAGGCAGAGCTACTCTGAGTGCTCACACCCTTTCCCCAAGCTCAACGCTTTCCCTTCTCTGGCTGTACAAGGTTAATGGAGTTTGTTTTTTTTTTTTAAGATCATTTCATCTATTGAGGGGTTTGTGCTTAAATTGTTTCTTTTAATGCAATTACTATAACATTTAGCAAAAAAAAAAAAAATACACACGTCACTTTCCCTACTCTCTCAGATAGTCCATAGACTTTCTTTGACACTTCGTATTCACCTCTTTCCTCATTTGAAAATGGAGTTCCAAATTAGCTCGAACCCACCAAATAAGTACAGTTGCTCTTCATGGTCCCTGGCCTGACCACAGGCAGGTATGGAGGAGGGCTAGGTGCAAGTACTGCAGTTAAGGATCTTTACCCTTTTTGGAGCAGGCAGCATTAAAATTGATCTTGTTTGCTTGTTTGTTTGTTAGAGTATCTACAGTGGCCAGACACGAGCTAAGGACATCAGTGCTTCAGTGGGTGAGGAGTTATCACGTCGGCTGTGGAAGGAGTTGCCTGCCTTCCTGAAAAGGTGTAGTAAGATAGCATTGGGCAGCAGGGCTGACAGAGCTGCCTGTGACACACACTCATCCCGATCTCCTCTCCCCATCTCCCTTTCAGCTACAAGGATGCTTTTGAAGACTTTAAGGAGAAGAGCAAAAAGCACAGATACTACAAGCCTACACTGATTGCAAATATTAACAACTGCTGGAATTTTAGGTAAGGGTCCAAAAGAAAAGGCTTTCTTCCTTCCTCTGCAGGCAACTGATAATAGTGTGATAGAGGGGAGGTACTCCAAAGTACTTCCACAGCAAGGTCCACCTTCCTGCAGAGGAAGATTTGGAGACCTCTGAATTTCTTTCTCTCTAATTCAAGGACACCTTATTCTGACTTTCATATTTCCTTGCAGAGACTATGCAGAGAAAAACATGTCAGAAAAGGACAACAATAAAGCCACTATCCTCAGCACTCTAGGTGACATTGAAAACAGTGTCTTTGATGTGCTACTTCAACAGCTGTTTGTCCAGCTGAAGGTACTGGATCTACACTCTACACACTCCTACCCAGCACAAGTGCTAGGCTTGTTCTCCCAATGATTGCCCAAACCTCTAATTCAAGAGCAGCAAAGTTCAGAAGGGCTCTGGGCCAGGTCACCTCTCAACATTGGTTATAATTTGTACTGCTGCCAGAAAACTCACTCATCTCTCCTTGAGCTGGTCCTCAAGCCTGCAGGCAAAATGGGAGCAGCTACATAAGCATGACGGTGCAGAAAATATAAAATGTGCTGATCACATCTTAGACAACTGCTGCAGGAATGAGAATCTCAGCCTGCCAGTGTTTACATTCCAAACTGTAGGAAGCAATCACAAATGACACCAACTGCAGTTAAGCAGCTTTTGGCTTCTTTGTAAAGGTGGCCTGGAAGGCACTTTTGGGTTTTGTTTTGGGTTTTTTTCATGTAACATGAAAAAGTATGGTAGAGGGGAAAGTGTAGGAGTTAGGACTGTTCAGACACAGTCTCTCCTGCTTTCTCTGTAGGGCCTTCTGGAAGGCATGACAGAGCAGGGGTGCTTTTTTCATTTTCATATTTATTTACTGTATCCAAGAAAAGTTGTGGTTGAAAAGTCTCATAATGATTCCTTTTCCCTCGTGATGGTTGCATAGCTCTCTAGTCCAAGATGGTGTGGACAAAACGTTAAAAATGTGGAAATGAAAAAAAAACATCTCCAACATGACCTTTCCCAGCCCATCACAAGGAACCAAGAAGGGAAGACAAACCTAATACAGTCCTTTCTTCCCCTGGAAGTCATCATCACATATCCCTGCACAGGACTGTATGCAGTGCTGTTGCCATAAAGGGCAGTGTACAGATAAAAATGCTAAATATACATGTGCATTGCATTTGTTTTGAGACAACTGAGCAGGTTTTCATTTTTTCAGCCAATTTATAAGAAGTTTACAGAAAATAAGTGGGACTCCAGCAATGAAGTTATGAATGAGATCATTAAAACCACCAGCAAACATATTTCTGACTTCCGGACCTTAAAGGACCCTTTCTATCATGTAAGTTAAAGAAAAAATATGAGAGGGATTCTGGGATGCCTTGTGTGTTTTCAGAGTGTGATCCTCTGATTAGAGTTGCCTTGACCTGCATTATGCTGACAAGCTGCCCTGACATTGGAGAGCCCTCTCAGGCAGGATTTCCAGCAGCATGTAGAATAGAATAGAATAGAAGAGAAGAGAATCAAGAAGGTTGGAAGAGACCTCAAGGATCATCGAGTCCAACCTGTCACCCTACACCTCATGCCTATCTAAACCATGGCACCAAGGGCCACGTCCAATCCCCTCTTGAACACCTCCAGGGATGGTGACTCCACCACCTCCCTGGGCAGCACATTCCAATGGCCAACCACTCTCTCTGTGAAGAACTAGATTAGCCATATAAATCTTACTCTTCTCCAGCAGAAGCAGACTTCTGTAACTGCTGCAGTGTTTTCAGAGAAAATTACCCCTGCTGTAGAGAAAGTGCTCTAGGGATCACCTAAATATAGCTTTATTTATCTATGGGGTTGGTTTAGCAGCCTTGAAACATCGATGCAATTGCACAGTTCTGTCTCATGGCTCCTTTGATTGCCCTAAGGACTGGAGGAGTTGCATGCAACTGGGACAAATCCCAGAAAACTGAGCCACAACTGCGTCTTCATTGGTACTGGAGTATATATGAAACATCACCATAAAACCTTTGATTTCCTGCCTTTGTCTTTTTAGTAGCTGAAATAAAATTATGATGTTTTGTCTATCAGAGAGAGGAACAGGAGGAGCAGCATGAATTCCTGTTTCTCTGGAGCACTGTTACTTCTCTAACACATGGAGAGCTTTTCTATGCTTTAAACTCTTCCCAGAAGGAAACTACATTTGGAAATTCCCACACCTCATTAGTTTGAGTTTCTCGGCATCTAGGATGTCGTAACCAGTGATGGGGAGCTTGGCAACCAGTGCCATTCCTGACGTGTGAGCAGCAGCAGGCATTTGGTGGGGTAGCACCTAACATGTTTTTGTTCCTACCCACCCCCACCCCCTAGGTTTTTTTATCGCCAAGCAAAAGATAGATGGATTATCCCCCCCCTTTCCTTCCCAACAGGCTATCATTGAGAAGATCCATGCTCGGTTGGTTAAAGAGTACATTGTGAGGCTGCTGAAGAGGAAGGTCAGCCTGAAAACTCCAGCACAGCAGCAAACCCTGGCTAAACACATCTCCAAGAATGCTGCTGACCTGGAAGCCTTCTGTACCAGCAACGTACGTGAGTGCTCACTGCATGAACAACAGCACAGGCACACTGGAAAACAGGAAAATAATTTTTTTAGGGCCTCTCATTAACCTTTCCAAGTCAGCTTAATTTCCTGGAAAGCAGGGCCTGAGGCAGAAAGAAGGTTTCAAGTGCCTGCAGGCAAGAAGACTCCCCTGTCGCAAGCCTGACCCTCCTCTGGATGGAGAGCAATTATTTCATCCTCCTTTGTCCTGGGGGCAATGACTTTCTCTTGAAGATTTATATTAATAGAGTCAGAGAATTTAGCTAAACACTGCATTGCTGTGGTTTCAGTGCAGTCTGCATGGAGTCTGGGTTTTGACTCTTCCCCTTTGCCCTTGATGTTCCTCTACTGTTTTAGGTTTGTCAGAAGCTGGAATGGGTAGTGCTGAGTCTCTGGTAGATACATGAGGGTTTTCTCCACCAGAGACTCTTGCTTTCTCTGTATGGCTGAAACACCCCTCCCCATCCTCTGAGATCACCTCCCTCCTTTCACACTTCTAAATTTGCCTGCAAAAGAGCTAAGCCAAGTCAAATCCTCCACCACTCCATGATATTTGACTGGAAAAAGAACGAACCTGAACATCACTTGGCAGGGGTGGGAGGTCAGGCATCTGGTGTCTTGGGATATCCAATGGTCAAAAAACAGGTCAGGTCAGGGCTTTTACCTAGGTGGGCAGGGAGAGGAGTTTGGCAATGCCAGGAGATGCTAAAGGTTGAGTGCATTGCTGGGAGAGAGCAGCATGCAGCAGTGCCTTACCTGGCCCATCAGTCCTTGTACACACACTGCGCAGCTTAGAAACCCAAGGAAAGGAAAATGTGATAGGGCTTAGATTAAAGGGAGTCTGTCTGCAGAAACCTCAGCCTTATGGCAAATCTTACACCACTTGTGTAAGAGGACTGAAACCATCACAAAACTAATCCAGTTTCTCCAAGGCTGGTCCAGGCTAGAAGTATCAATGAAAACAATGAGGCACTTCAAATTGCTGCCATGTCCTTCCCCTTCTTCCTCACCACCAGGAAACAGCTTCAGGAGTTAGCTCAGCTGCATCCCCTATGAAGCACAGCTCCTGGGCTGGTTGGGGATTTGCACCTCCACAATGCCCTGCTGACCACTTTCTCTTCTGGCAGGGATCTAAAGCCATGTGGCTGAATGCAGCACTCCCCAAACTGGCTGAAATAATCCGACTTCAGGATTTAGGTGCTATTAAAATTGAAGTTGCAACGCTCGCCACAATATACCCAGATATCCGGTAAGAAATGCTGAAATAGATTTACAAATGCTTACATGGAATTTTAACTGAGCCAGGAAACAGTCAAATATGGTTCATACAACCTGAGTCTATAAACATGGGTGGGGGGCGTCCTCCCAGGCTGTGGCAAACCCAGGGCTGTTAGACAACAACTAATTAAAAAAGCCTATTTATATATTCCAAATTCCATCACAGTTTTCCTTCTTTGCCTTGGAGTTTCTCTACCCCAGACTTCCTGGGACAGTGCTGGGGCCTCAGCACCCACTGTGGTTTGAGGGGTTTGGGGGCTGCATCCTGGAGCATGGGAGATCTGTCAGAGGAGATAACAGCTGCCCATTTCTCTTCACAGCAAAAGGCACCTCGAAGCATTCCTGCATATCAAAGCCAATTTGTCACGCAGTGAACTGAAAAGCATCCTGGGCTACCTGGCAGACAGCACAGCATCTGCACTGCCTGAGGCCCCACTCTTCTCCAGCATACACATGTCCTAGGCCAAGGCACTGCCTGGCACCTGCTTGTGCTGGACTGTTGGCTAAGCTGGAGTTGGAGACTGTCCCCTGAAGCATAGTGCGCACTGCTGCCTTTTGCAGTGGAAGGTACTCTGCCCTGATCTGGTGCTCAGCACCTCTGGGAAACACTCTTCCATGAAGGGCTGGGAGGAGGGTGTGCCTGCAGTAGGAGGAGTGCTCCTAATGACCAGGGCTGCTCTTCAGACCAGTCATGGACTCCCTCCATGTCCTCCTTAGTACCACCATGTTCTCTGCCTGGACACTGCATGGTGCTCTGACCGCCTTCTACCTCACAGAGTGCCAAGAAGGCCACATTGCTGACTCCTCAACTAGCCTAGACTGAGCAGGCACCTCCTGTGTAACATTTTGTCTTCTAAAGAAATTAAGGGAAACAAAAACTGAAGCCAACATTTAGAGATGTTGGATAAGTCCCATGTAAGCATGCTTACACCCAAACTGCTTTCTTCTGAGCCAGGCAGTGGTGGCTGTGTTAGGCTGATTGGAGAGGCACCAAGTTTTTAGGTCAGGAAGGTAAACAGCTCCAACCATGGCAAGACTCCTGCTTCACTGCAGCCCTCCCAGACCTTGGGTTTGGAGTAGCCCCAGCTGCACAGAATCACAGAATAGTAGGGGGTGGAAGGGACCTCTGGAGATCATCTGCTGTGCCCCATGCAGCAGCATTGCCCAAGGGCATTGGGCTTTCTGAACTGGCCTGGAGAGCCCTAGCTGGCTCTGCAGCAGAAGCCCAGTCAAGGCAGCATATGCTTCCTTCATCTCCGTGAGGCAGCGATGCTCAACCCCTCCGGCAGCAGTGACCTCATTCAGTGCATCTGCACTGGAGTGGTAACCTGCTGACAGAAAGTTAGGAGAAGCTGCCTATTGCAATGGGTCATGTGGGTTAAACCCCAGCATCTAATAAAGCACTTTGGATATTACTTAAGCACTCCTTGTCAAGGAGAGGACTTTTCCAGACCCTGTTAACAGCAAGGGCTTTGAATGGGTGCTGGAACTGGTCTGAAATGGCATTAAAATGTATTGAGCACCTTGTACATGTCACCATTTCTTTCTCACTCTTTCTCCTCTCACTGTGAGGCGTGGATATGATGTGAAACACAAATGAATCTGTTGTGAAACTAGGTTTTGTTTTTACAGCTTAATTTTGGGGGAAGCAAGTCACTTGCTAAAACAACAATGTGTTTAGTTGAAGATCTTGCCCTTCTGTTTTTCTCTGTTTCAGCTTTTGTATCAGTCTGTAGAAAGTTGGTCTGGAAGGAAGACACATAATGACTATGTATTTATATGCACAGGCAGTATACCATTGGTGTATTTTTGCATCCAATTTTATTTTTTTTCTCAGAGATATTCATTTGCAATGTTTGTATTTAAACAGTATTCAAATATGCTAGAAAAGTGACTCATTCATTCTGTCTCTGGCTGTTGTTTACTGTGTTGCCACATGTAGTCCTATGTATTCCTTCAAAGGGCCAAATTTTACTCTTCCCAGCCTGCTCTGGTAATTGCCACCCACAGGTTTGAGGTAGGAGAGGCCTTTCTGGAATACAGATAAGCTGGAAAAGCAGACACCCTCTGTTTGTGCTGTATATGAGTCTCATGTCTGGAGCAAGGACTGCTGTGCACACCGTATTTATGCTATCTGGTATAACAAGGTCCAAGATGCCAACCTCTAAGCACTGCCTCAGTCTCAATGTTGAATAATAAAAAGATATGTATTTAACATACATCTCACCCTTACTACTCCACTATGCCCCTTCTTCCACCTCTGTTGTTTCCTCCTGTTCATAGAAGTCTTCAGCAGACACAGCCCACCAGAATTTGGCCCCAGCTGGCCCTGTGGCTCCTTTTAGCTTCCGTGCAGCTGCTATTAAACCCATGGCTTTGCTGCTGTCCACAGTGACATGGAAGCAGAAGGAGTCCTCTGCCAACAGATTATGTTACAAAATTGCATCCCAGGTGAGAAACAATGCTTTGGTTTCAGTCTGTCTGTGGGTAGTGCAAACCTGCCTTTCCTTCCATAAGCACACTCACACTCCCACAAAACTTCCGATGCATCATTTAAAAACTTATTACCCATTATTTAAAGACTTAGTCCAGTTAAAATTTAAAGCCAAATGCCAAAATGACTTCTGACAGTGCTGAGCACTCATGACAGCCATCGCCTGTTGTGCAACATTTTGTTTCCCAGTTAATGGAAAGACATGTTATTGCTATAAAGAATTGCATTTTTATTTAGAGATCTGTTAAGAGCCTGCAGAAATGCAGCATACAAGTGACTACATTGGTCTTAAATTAAAAAAAAAAAATCCAGCTAAGTAAATGCTCAAAGAAAAATAGTGTATCTATTTATATATCGTAATTAAGATAGACAAAAGAAAATGTTTTTCATGCACATTTCATAAGCCATATGGAACTGCAGTCCATAATTCCCTTCATCATGCTATGAAGCTCCAGCTTTCAGCTCTAATGAGCCCAGGAAACTACTTTATTTATCTTGATGTGTGACTCAACATTTACCACAGCATTTATTTGTGTGTGGCCTATTACCCGTAGTCAGGTGCTTTCAGGAGGTTGCACAAATATCTTCTGGTAATAGCCAGATTCATGCTGATAAATAGCACTCCTAAAAACTAAATAAATACAAGTTTCTGAGGTCAGTGTGGCAAGATTGTCTTTATCAGCAACCTCTGCTGATGTTGGTGTCTGCCCCTCCTTGGAGGCAGTGCAGAAAGCCAAGATGAAAAAAGAATACAATCAGTTTTATAAAACAGTTAAGAAAACTGGTTCCAGGGCACAATTGCTGTGGCATTGCCTGCATTTCCAGTCATCATCATTCCCACCAGGACATCAGCCTGCAACAGCCACTGCACTGGACACAGACTGAGCTCACACATGCACATATGCATACTCCTGGCCCCCTATCTATCTGCCCCACCAGGCGCTTCCATAATCTGGCAGAAGACTTGCAGTTTGCAATAAAAAAGACACAGTAATGCAAACCACTGCAGGCTAGAGGGTGGACTGAGGTTTTACTTGCCTCCTCTGCATGCACATACAGCGTGCTGCACCAGGTCCTTTATGATAGCTGGGGAACATCTGCCCTTGCTGCAAGGAACGCCAAAACCAGCCATAAAGCTTCTGGACTCCTTAAGTGTGAGCATAATGTAAAAAAAAGCAGAAACCTTCCATTAGAGCCTGTTGAGAAACTTTGTGGTCTGCAGACCTGGAAATGAAGTGTTAAGAAACCAGAATGCCTTCAATTCCTCCCTTTTGAGGCTGGATCTTCTTACCAGGATCTCCTGAGAGATGACAGCACTAGACCAAAGGCCATAGGATTTACTGATGTGCTGATTTTAAGTGAGATGTAATAGACCACAGGGCTTAGGAAAATGGGCCTTTCCAAATTCAGCCTACTTCTCCAGGTGGACAGTCCTGGCTTCATTGGCATGTAGGTGACAGTTCCTTACCCACTAATCGATGTAAAGCAGGAAGAGTACGTGCAATTACATATTCACAAAGGGTGTGGCAGCAGTTTGCTGATTTCCATTTGCAAATATTGTATTTAGTTTAGCTATAGGAGAAAACCTGGAAACCCAAATTCAGTGGGAAGAAACTGTTAAGCCTGGCAATGTATGGAGCATCCCAAATGAAAGGTACACCTGCTGTAAGTGGAGATGGCTGAGCTGCCTTCCTCAGGGAAATTAGGGCACACAGTGTACAAGTCCTGTATCTCTCAGCATGGTTTCATGTGCTGCCCCGTCACACCTGCCTCTGCTTTGTACCACTTGGATTATAAACTAATGCTGGGAACCAAATCATAGAATCATGGAATGGTCTGGGTTTGAAGGGACCTCTGAAGGTCATCTACCCCAACCCTCTCTGCAGCAAGCAGGGGCATCCTCAACTAGATCAGGCTGCCCAGAGCCCTGTCGAGCCCCACTTTGAATATCTCCAGGAATGGGGCCCAAGCCACCTCCCTGGGCAACCCGTTCCAGTGTTCCCCCACTCTCCTAGTACAGAACCTGTTCCTAATATCCAATCTAAATCTGCTCTTCTCTAGTTTGAAGTTGCCACCCCTGAGCACTGGAGAAGAAAGGTATTTTGAGAACAGTAGAGGCTGGGAAGCTTGGGTGTGACACTAGCAAAATTGTGCTTTGTCACACTGTAGATTGTAACCCATAATAGTAATTGCTGCCTTCCTGCGTGACTTAAAGGAGGATGTGGCAACACTGCACACTGAAATACCAAATAGCTTTTCTGTAGCCACGGTAGAGATACCTAGCTAACGGGTGATTTCAAGAATTAGTCATCAGTGCAGCAGCCACAGATTTCCCCCTTAGCAAAGGTCCAACTCTTCAGTGCTGGGGAGGGAGAGAAATCTCACTTCCTGGAGGGAAACCATAGGAAATGTGATGGAGCAGATGTGCGCATTAGGCCATTCAGGTGCACGTTACTGAAGGAAGGTTAATTGTAATTTTTAAAGCAATATGAAGCAATATGAATGCTCATATCTGCTGGATCATTTCTTGTTGCTACCCAGGCCTTTCTCCTCTAGAAATAAGTTTTAAAAAATCTTTTTGAACTGACCAGAATGGAGGCTTCCCTACAAACTCATTTTTCATGTCTTGTTTGGGTTTTGCTCCTTTAGAGATTTTCAGTTGTTTCTTTCACTTCTTCACAAGCCTTAGATGTTCTCCACAGCTCCACTCTCAACACTACCCAATAGTGCCCTTGGACCATGTTCTCCTAATCCTCTCACCCTTCATTCAGCAAATGGGACACACCAGGGCACATCATGTACCAGCATGCAGAAAGACCATCATTTAAGGATGAGGAATTCATTGCTGTTTATCTAAGTAGTTTTCATCAAAGTCGGACAGAGCATTTGAGCTGTACTAAGTTTCTTAATGCACTAATAAAAGAGCAAGGAGGGGGAAAAAAGACAGAAAAGCTCAATTCTCAAAGGTACCCATTAATGCTGAAACTGCTGTGGTGGGGAGAGATTAGGTCTGAAAGGGAGGAGATTATAACAAATCTCGGGTAGAACAATATTGTTCCTGGAGTTATCAAGAGATTTTGAGCCCTATCCAAAAGGCTGGAGCCCTGTCCCAAAGGCTGGAGTCCAAGCCCAAGTCCCACTTGCAGAAGCAGTCCAGGCTGTAAGTTAAGTGTACAGATTAGAGAAAATATCAGAATAAAGTTAACTGAGCCATGTCCTAGTTAATGGGGGGGCTGGTTTTGCAATTTGGTTTCATTGCAGTCCCTTCTACACTACACCAAGGCTGCAAGAAGTGGTGACAGCCATCTGAGCTGTGGGACAGGGACTGTCCTTTTTATTTTCCTGCACAGCAGACTCCTTTCCTTTGCCAAGTCCCGACTCCATTAAATGTGGCACAACCCCTTCACAATCTGCAGGGGGCTATGCAGGTCAAAGAATACTGGTTGAAGCTACCCACTCCCTCTATTTAAAGTGTGGGGGGCAATAGAGTTATTTGCAATACCTCAACTCTGCAGGATCCTGACAACCACTCACTTGTGACAAACTTGGGTATATAATCCTGGGCCACAACAGCCTTAGGGTCTCTTGGTCAAGCAAGAACAGGTGTGAAAGGTATGTGATCTGCTGAATGAACAGCAGTGCTATCGCTGTTCTGCCTGGGCACAGGTGGTTTGCAGAAAGCATCTCTGAGCAGCCTTGTGTCTCTCCCCCAGGATGCTTGGGAAGGGGCATTCCATTCAGCCTTTGAGGGATCACAGGACTTGGTGTAATTCAGTAAAGGCAGGCAGGACTCACAGGGCAAAGAAACCAGTAAGAGTTACTGAAAAAGAAGTGCAAATGAACCCTGGGTGGCCTAGACCTGCTCCTGGAGGTACCTGGACAACTTATGAAGATCTCACAGATAACACTGTTAATCCTTCAGCTGGCAAAACACAACACAAACAGTAATCAAGATAACATTTGCAGTGTATTGGTAAGAATAATATAGGAGGTGCCCCAGACAGACAAGGCTGCGAAAGTGGAAACCGAGAAGGTGGGAGAGCAGCATTCAAGTACCTGCCATGCCTCAGGTCAAAAGCCTTCTGTTGGTCTTTGTTTAACTGTCCAGCTCAGCATCTCCTTCTGATCCACTGAAATATCACAAAGACTAAAGTATTATTGTGGAATGCATGAACTGAGCGAGCTCCCATTTTTGTTTGATTTCATTTCTCTACTAAGCCTCTCTCGAGGAGCTCAGATTGCATTTACTTGGGGAACATTTTGTCAGATCAGCACATACAGCATGAAATCAATAGCAGCTTATGAAGAAAGAGCAGATTCATCTCTTATCCAGAACAACCTCTTAAGCCAACTTTTCTTGGACAGAACGCATAGTTAGGGAAAGGAAAATGTTCCACCTTCCTTCCACTTACCTCAAAACCTCACCCTCCATAACTCTCTGTGGGTGAGGGGGAAAAGTCCATCTCTCTGTGTAACACTATCTCTGTACAAAAACCTATTTCTGTACAACATAACACTATTTCTACCCAGGTATGATGTTCTTCTTTCCAGTCAAAGTTTCCTCTATCTCATACGAACAACCCTGTACCACAAGCTTCAGTTTCCTATTCAAAATTATACTAATTGCCCATTTTCGTACATTTCAGTACACAGCTTGACTTCTGCTTTCAGTAGTGGATGAGCAACTCTTCCATGTTAATGTGCAAATTATCATTAAGAGAATCAACACACAGCAGATTTCTGCAATCTGTTTATTTCTCTCCATAAACAGAAAAAAATTCTTCATAGAGGTACTTTCAAGAAAGACATTGAGGCAATAAAATCTGTAAGGTTTTGAGAGCTGATACCTGGAGTTGTCATGGATACTTAAGTCATTTCTTAGTCTAAGACTCCTGCATCACACATGTACACAGTGACTCCACACAGATGCTGCTACCATAACCGCTGTCTTTCTTACAGACATGCTGTATCCAGCCTTATGCCCACTTTCAGCCCTTTAAAGAACACTCTATTCTGATAAAACAACATTTTGCTCCATAGCAAGGGGCCAAATCAAAGTATTTTGTTGGCAAATTCAAACCATGAAGTCTGGGCCCCAAGAGCTGATTGTGCCAATGTCTGAAAACTCCTTTCTTCTTCCCACACTCTGCCACAGCATGTGCTTAGACAAGTCCCAGAATGGGTGTTGGTCATTATTCCTTCTCTTCAAGGAAAATATTAAAAAATCAGGCCATGCAAGTTCACAATGTTGCAAGAGCTTTGACATATTATGAAAGAAATACAAATAATGTATAGAGGACTTCTCTGTCTTCCCCAGGTTTGTAACACATCAAGAACATCAGCAGGTGTGGTCATGAAATTCCCACCTAACATACAAAATAATTGAATACCAGAAAACATGTTAAAATCTTACAATCTTACTTCTACCCCTAGTAGTAAGGACTGACAATTTAGGAGTCCTGGAATCCTGATTTCTCTGAATTCTGAAGCTTTTGGTGATCAGAGACAAATATATGCAGAGTATGCCCAAAAGGACAAGGGCGGGCATCAGCCCCCAGAGGTTGATGTGACTGGTCTCAGGAGCCTTGTTGCATCATTGTTCTCTTTAGGTGTTTCAAATGTGTGTCGTCAGGGCAGGCTATGAGGTCTGGTGCAGAAGGTGTTCCTCTCCAGGACAGGTTAAGAAACCATCCAGAAGCTGGGGTCTGTGCCTCCTGGCAGCAAAGCTGCTTGTCAGACAACCACTGCGGGATGAAAATTCCTGCCTACGTATGTAAAGATGGGAGATGACCACTGCTGTAATCAAATGGTTGTCTATCTCCTGGATAAGGAAGGAACAGGAAGAGATCCCAGGAGGCAGATGATACCTGCTTGGACGTCCTGGGACAATGTCAGCAAAGGATGGTTGTGTTGTGAAATGGGAGGGTGACCTAGCACCAACACCAGAAGGGGGATCCAGAGCTACGCTTGGAGCAAAGCTCTTTAAACAATGCCTCTGTCAGAGGCTCCTGACAGGCATAGGACAGAGCACAGGAACAGGAAGAGGCAAGGAGCCTTGCTGGTGTAGCTCCTCGTTAGTGCACGCAGAGACATTTGCATGTCTTCATTTGCATCTGTCAAGGAGCATGTGAAGTGAAAGAAGAGATTATGAACACCTGGCTGGGCTTGCGCTCTTACTTTAACATGGCTTGGGTGACTGCAGCGTGAGGTGACTGGGTAGCAATGGGTTATCCTGACAGACCACAGTATCCTCCTCCAAAGATAGGGCAAAACCACAATCAGGGCCTGAAGTACCATAACTGAAAGAGGGTAGATTTGTTGTGAGGGTGATGAAACACTGTTGCCCAGATAAGTTATGGATGCTCCCTCTCTGGAAGTGCTCAAGGCCAAGTTGCATGGGGCTTTGAGCAACCTGATGGTGGAAAGTTTCCCTGCCCACAGCAGAGGATAAGAACTAGATGACCTTTAATGTCTCTTCCAACCCAAACCATTCTATGATTCTATGATAATACAGCAATCTAGCTCTACCAAATACTCTTGGCTGTGGGCATTACATACGAGGGCAGCAAAAGCATCTCCTGGGAGCCTGATGGCTCTCCAGCACACAGCACAAGCTGGCAGCAAAGTGCCTGAACGTGGGCAGAGCCACAGAAGAGACATCACAGCTGCAATTGAAAGCCAGAGAGGAACAGTCTTCAAGGTTAGCTGATGACCAGTTTAGGGCCTGTGTCTATATTCGGCAGTGACGCATTTAGCTAGAAGCAAAAACTCATTTTCTATTGATCTGTAGGCAAGGCAACCATCACCAAAGGTCACATGAGCACTGTCAGTGATAAATCATATGTTGTCAAGGTTCAGACCATTTGACTCTCCTGTGCTCAGCTCTGAAGAGAAGGAAAACTCTACAGTCAGCCTGGGTAGCAATTGCACCTTTAGGTAAAAACTGCTCTTCCTAAGAGCTACTGAAAGAGATTGTTGTGTGTGAACAGGGCGCAGAGGCATGCAGGGAGCCCACAGAGGCTGAACATCCATCAGAACAGCAGCTGGGCAAGTGCTGTCCTCAGCCCTCCTCCAGCCTCCACCACAGAACTGTGGGCACTTTGTTTTCCCTAACAGAAGCAAGGCAGATGGTGATTTCATCAGCCCAGGAATGCACATGCCCTACCAGTCCTCAGTCTCATGTTCTCTCTGCCCTCAGCTCTCTCACTTTTCTCTCCCATCCAACATACACTTCAGCCTGTAACTCTCTGGGGAAGAGGCTATCATGTGTGAGGCTGGCTTGGTGCCTAGCCAAACTTGCTTTTCAAATATAAGTGGAGCAGCCAAGCATCTCCAACAGCACAGCAGAGCAATGCACACAGATTTCGGTGCCTCAGTCCAGCTGACACAGCCACAATGTGTGTTTATAAGGTCAGCCCACATTAAGCAAAAATAAGGACATCAGGCGTTATTTTTATTGGCCTTCCTCCACACAGTTCAATTGTGTTTGCTTCAGGTTTTGTTTGCTTTAATTTATCCCTCATTACAGGAAAGCATCAGCAAGAGAACTTTGAGCAATCTCAAGTCTCATTAAGTTAACAATGACTGGCAGAAATCAAACCCAAACAGACTTTGCAGTTCCATCATAAACCATTTTGCTACACCTATACTTACTCTTAACTACACAAGTGATTTTGAGTCATGTGTTTCTGTGTAGATTTAAGCACGTAGATAAACTGGACAGGACTGGGCTTAAAAGGCCTTACTGGAACATGCTTTCTGCTTTATATCTCCAGTATAATGCATTTGACTGCTCCCATTGGAGCATGCTTCAGTTTGCAATGTAAATGGAATTGAATCAAGCAAAAAAAATTTCTTAAAGAAGTGAACTGCATTTTTTCCAGGGCAGATGCATATCAATAACCCTGCAGAAACCACATTGTGTTCCAACTGACTCAAAGCACGCTTCTTTTTCACTGGGGGAAAAGGTATTTGGCCTTGTTCCTCCTTGGAGCAGCCACCTACTTAGTAGGCCCCTTGTGCCCAGGATCACAGCCCAGTGCTGAGTATTTATTCTTTCTGTGTGCCAGGGAAAAGAGCTGTGCTGCATTTTACAGACCAGGAGATGAAATACAGATGTGGCCTGCCCTTGGACACATGTTGCGAGCTTGAAGCAGGACACACATTTGAGTCCAGGGCCAAAAGTCCCTGTGCACCCTTCAACCACCAGACCAGCTTAGGTTTTCAATGAGGCTAAGGCAGTGAGTTTGGAAATGAAGAATAGTCTCCTGCCATCTCCCCTTCTGTCATCTGTGTTTGCATTGCAAACAGCAGTAGCAAACTATGGCTCAGGAAGTCCTTGTGTTGCACACTGCTGAGGGCTGAATATGGCAAAGAGCATTGCTGTGAGCATGTCTGGGTTTCATATTCCTTCCCTGGCCACGATTAATAGCTGATTTTTGTTCTAGTGCTGGTTTTTCTTATTTCTTTAACTGTTGCAAAACTTATGTGGCAAAAATAGCAGTGTGCATGAGGAATAGGTGCCTCATGAATCATGTCAAGTAGTTTAATCACACACCACACAGATTATTTCAGTTGTATTGGGCCATGGTCATTCTGTGATTTCCAATGGGATTATGCTGTTACCATATCTTGCCACCATCCCTGTTAATCTCCTGTCCTACCATCATCTGTGCCTAGATGCATGGTGGGGTCTATGTCCAAAACAAAGAATCAATCATTCCAACACGGTTACCTATGGTTACCTGCAAGGTCCCACTGCCCTTGGAGAAGGACCTAGTTACAATATTTTCCTTCTGCACTTGCTGCCCTACACCCCACTGCTGCACACCTGAGGCCCCCTGAAGAACCAGTCTTCATCCTTAAAAACAGTCATATCCAGGGAATAACAGAAACAATGGACACAGGAATCAGAGAGCATGTAAAGGTCTTGCAATATCTTGTTACCGCAAATGAGACCCTGGGCAGATAGCTCTGGAGAAATGTTGGTTAATACAAGGAAGAGACAAGAAGTATCAAATTAAATGTGAGGAGCTGATAAGGAGGGGAAAAGCAAACAGATCAGGAACAAGAAATCATGCCATAACAAAACCTCATGGCAGCCCCAGCTTGAGGACTGTGCATAGTTTGGGTCACTCTGTCTTAAAGAGATGGTAGTAGAGGAGCAGAAGATCCAGAGCAGAGGCAGGGTGTTAGCAGAATCACAGCAGAGCTTGTGGGTAAGCATGACAGGACTCTTCAGGATGGCAATGGAACAACTGAGGATGGTGGTCTTCAGACTAATGTAGGACTGAAGAGGGTAGAAAGAGGAACTCTGTATCATCCTACACGAAAAGCATCAGATGAAGGTGATAGGCACACTACTCAGAACCTTATTACTGAGGCTTTTTTCACTCAAGGTGTAATTAGACTGCAGCAGTTCCTGCTGCAGACTTCTGTGGTTGCTAAAACCTAGACTGGATGCAGAAAGCAGCCAGTCAGCGATCAAGAGGGCGCGAGAGGAACAAAATAACATCGAAGGCTCTTAAATACAGACACTGCTCTGGCACAGGAAATGTGCACGCCACAAATTATTGTGTCTGAAAGAATATATGGGAGTGGATCATGCTTCTTCCATCCCTCCTGCTTTCCCTGAGAATCTATTCTGGCCACTGTCATGAAGAGGCCATGGGGCTGGAGAAATGTTTTTCTTGACCCATGCATCTATCCTGCACCCGCTTCCAGACTCCCCAGCTGTTTGAGGCTTGTGGATTGGGTCATTTGGCACCAGACTATCTGAATTTTTTGTTTATTCTAATAATTTTGATGTAGTGCCCAGAGGTTCAGGAGAAGCACAGAGTGTGTCTATGAAAGGTCACCCTCAGACTCTGTGAAACCTCAACACCACTCATTTTGAATCCCAAAAGGAGTCTGGGAAATCAGATTGGTATGTCAGTCTTTTCATAGCTTTTCCCAAGAACATCTTCTGTGCTCTTCCTTCTTGCCACCCAGCAGAAAAACAAAATAAGGCTGGTTCTATGTTAAATCCGAAAAACATCTTCACAAGAGAGGAACTGCACTTGTAAATTCAAGCCAATGTTAGCTCACCAGAAGCTCCTTAATCTTTTCACTGTGGAGATCTGCTTTCATGGAAGCCTGGAGCTCTGCCTCACATCCTGTGTGCAGCTAGGACATGTGTTTATGCTCCAGTCATGTCAACAAGAACAAACATCCCAAGCAAGCATCGCTTCTTGGTTTAATGCCTTGAGAAAGCAATGAGTTGGGGGAAATTCCACAGGCTCCTGGGAGCCTGACTTCCCAGGAAGCAATACAAAAATGTAGGTACTCGATCCCCACAAGCTTCTAACTGGGAAGGACCATCCATCTTTTCTGTCCCATCTGATCTTATCCAGGCATAGTGCAGAAAACAGACTCTTGACTTTGGGGAGACACAAACCTCTCTAGTTTACACTTAATTGTGTTTTCCCTCTCTTTTTTTGCTCTTAGTGCAACAGGTCAATGTACAAAAATTATAGAAAAATAAGAGTGTTCTTCACCCCAGTTCTCTACTCCATCAACCTCCTTGTTACACTATGCCTGTGAACAAACTCTTCAGACAAAGACCACAGAGCCTTCACCCCCGGTTTCTATTCAGGTGGGTTAGAAGTGATGACTCATTACACATAAGAACTCAGATAAGCTGTAAGTAAGCTTGGCCTGGCCACAGGACTCACAGGATGATGACACTGCTGGAAGGGGGCTCTGGTGACCTCCAGTTCACCTTCCCATTCAAAGCAGGACCGTTTCCTAGCTCAGGTCACCCATAGTTTTCCCTAGTATAATCTTGAAAAACCTCTGAGCAGAGCATCCACTACCTCTCTGGATTGCATCACCAGGAAAGGTGTTTTCCCCGGTATTGAATCTGAACTTTCCAAACCACAGCCTGTGCTGATTTTCCCTTGCTTTATCACCTGCTGCTTCTGTCACCCTTGTAACCACCTTTCTTGTAGGTTACTTTGTTATTCTTGCAGGGTAAATTGCCTTTTATCTTCCTCTTTGCCAGCTTAAGCACACCCAGCTTCTATAACTTCTGTTTATCAGCCATATGGTCTAAATCTCTCCACTCAACCCTTTCACCCACAACACTGAACAACTCTCTCCTTCATGTGTTTTCAGAGTGGAGGACTTCAGTGGAGATTTTTCTAGCCAACAACTGTGGTTTTCCGAAACTAGTGGCTGTCAGGACAAGCTGCTGTCCCACCAAGCTGTCTTGATGTAATCTCCCAGCACAACCTTGGTGGAGCTGCTGGAGAGCCCAGGCTCAAGAACAGCCTTTGATGTTGGTATCTACTGTCAGCACCTTAGTGGTGCAGCAGCACTGCTCTGCCTATGCTAGCAGAGCCCAGCAGCTCCAGGAGAACTTGCCAGCTGAGGAACTTGTCCCCAGCCCTCACTTCTGGCCAGAAGAGAGGTATCCAGCTGCTTCCTATCTGAGGCAAAAGACAAATTTCATCAGTGCTGAAACCGTAAGAGTCCAGCACTGTGCAAACATCTGAGGCTAATATAAACTTCTCTGCATTTATGAAAATCAGATAGTGTCTGAGTGAACACAGGTCCCCGAAGAAAGAGCACAGAGAGGGGAGCAGCTCCTCTGGCATCTGTACGACTTTTCCAAGCAAATGACTCAAGCCACACTACAGCCTTGCTTTGACACACTCCTTAAAGCATGCAGAAATATGAGCTTGCATCGTGCCTGGCATGCCTTGACTGTTTTTAAGGGCTTGTGACAACACATGATTTCTCAGAATCGCTGCTTTTCCTTCATCCTTGCAGCCATGCCAGCCCTAAAACGAAAGCATTCTGATGGGACAGGAAAGGGAAAGCCCTAAATACACGTCTTAACCCCAGAATATTCATCTCAGCCTCTGATGAAAACCAGGTCACACATGAGCCAGACACCAGCTTGGGTTTGCCCTGGAGCAAGATGGGACAGACAAACCCACAGCTCTTTCCTACAGCTAGCACACACATGACAAAACATGGCAGGGCATGTGGCAGCAGTGCCACAGCTTTAAAATGGAAACTGAGGCATGGTGTTTTTCCCTGACAGCTCTGCCCAGGGCCATATGCCAAAGTTTCCCTGGGCATCTTGCAGCCTTTTTAGCCTGATGCTCAGCTGCAGAAGTGATTTATCTGCAGTTCACCCACTCAGGGTGGTTACCACTCCCAAAACAGCCCTGTGCTGCCCCAGAAGCACTCAAGTGAGTGAGACAGCCTGGCTATCCTCAGCCCCTGGACTATCCTCTTTCTCACATCTCTTATACCCCCCAGCCTGCTATTATGGAGAGACATCCTTTTCCTTCCAGGGCCATCCATCCTTCTGCGCCACTGTCATGGTAGGGCCATGACATGGCCCAGTACAAACCCAGACAGGCCTCAAGATGTCTAGACAAGGTCCCTTTCTCTCCCCTCCTTCCTGCAGAAAAACAGTGCAATGTGGGAAAAAGAACAAAGGGCACAGGACTCCTGCCTGTCTGGTAAACAAACAAGCTGTTTATCTGGGGTGAGAGCACAGGAGATGACCACTGCTCCCCCAGAAACAAGGTCTTTGCTTCTGCCTTTTATGGGTATAGCCTGGCAGAACGCCTTTCCATTGGACAGCTACAGGTTAGCTTCAGTGTCCCATTGGACCAATTAATCTCTGGCAAGATGTAGTCGCCCTTGCCTTGCCTTGCCTTGCCTTGCTTCAAACCTTGCTTCAAGCCTACTTGGACCTGTCTCATAGAAGCTGCCTCGAGTTGCCCTGCCCTGCCTCGAGTGCCTGGTCCAGAGCCTGGGATAAAGCCAAGAGCCATACACATGCAAGCCGGAGAAGCCACAAGCCTAGAAGCCGGATCCACCTAGCCTGCTTCCTCTTGCCACTAGAATCATGCTGTGCCTCAGTTTACCCAGAAACCAAGCAAGCACCCATCACAAAGAGTGTTGTTAACTGCCCACTGTCCACTGAAGCCAGATCAGCCTGGGACCACGTGGTAAACTCTTCTTGCTGGCAATCTGCTGTGCTGCACCCTTTGAGAGCACCTCGAAGCTAATATAGCAGCAGCAGCAGCATTCCCCGTGTGGGTAAAACTAGCTGTGAGTAATTAATTCATTGCCCTTTGGGTTTAAAGGTTCTTATCGAGCCTCCCCCCACTGTAATCAAGTGCTATCTGCTCTCAGGGACTTTCTCTTTCCAAGTTCTTGACTCCTAATTTGCATAGAATAGTTTGTATTTTGCCCTAAGACTGCATATTCCCATTGTAAATATATATTCCAACCATACAACGATCCTATTTAATGAGTATTGGCATATTTCATATTAATAAAGTGTTACTAATAATTTTATTAATACCCATTTGCCATATTGTTTATTATTGTTGTGAGGGCAATTAATAATTCCCCCCTCGAGCACAACACCCACCCCTCCTTCCAGAGAGGTTTGGCCTAGCTTTACCTATGGCCTTGCTTCAACCCCAGGAATGCCTTTTGTGAGCCTGAGCCTCCATGGATACCTTGGGAAGTGTTCTTTATCCCTGCACTTAGTGTGTAGGGCACACCACTGCTTTCCCAATCCTCTTCTTCATGAGCTGAGAGAATAGACATGGCCCTGGTTAGAAGAAGGTGCCCAGGAATGGAGAGACCAGAGAGATGCTGTGTCTCAGGACAAGAACTGGAAAAATGAAATTGATGGGGGCACATTGCAGCAGGCACAGATACAACCTGGAGCAGGTCAGTTTGAGAGGAAAGTGGAATTTAGAGGAGTATGCACTTCCTCACAGAACAGTATTAAAGGCATGAAGAAATCTTCCAGTGCGGAGGGAGGATGTGCAGCATCATGAGAATTCAGCTGAAACATAAATTCCTTAAGCCTCTGACGTTTAAGAAGGAATTACAGACAGCAAACAAGTTACTCAAATTCCAGGAGCTTCATGTGAAACTGTGGCACAAGCATCTGGGGACCCCTGGAAAGCTGAAGCACAGATGCCAATACCAAGGGATAAGAACCACCAGAGAACCACAACCATAAGTACTGGGAGGTGCATCTGCTCTAGCATCAGCCTTGACTTAAGCAGCTTCTCTAACTCCCTATCATCACTGCTCCCTCCCCACCCCCCAACAGCTGCAATAGCACCAAGGGAGGGAGACACAAGTAGTGGGGGCTGCTTATGCCAATGATGCTGCCAAAAAAATAAATTAAATAAGATGATGTTAACAAACTGTGTATCCAAACTGCAGTCTAAATAAATGGGAGGCTTCCAGAAGAGAATTTCATCCACCCAATTTGTCTCAGACAAACATGTTTGGAAAATTGGTCAAAGCCATCTTGCAGCCATCCACCACCATAGCCAAAAGTGAAGAGGCTCTCTGGGTAAGGACAAGCAGTGCTGATGTTAAAAGAGGGAGAGGAGTAAGCCATGGGGTTATTTCCTTGGAAAATATTGTTAGAATTAAAGAAGTTTAAATATGAGAAAAATACCAATACGATACATCTAGATCTTTTTAATTAAATTTGTTCTGCATAAATCTATATGCTTTCCTTCCATGACAGGAGTTTCTCCTCCCTGACAGCAAAGAAGCTGCAGCTGTTGTATTCTTGACTTCATTAAGGTTTTGGACACCATCAGAAGTAACATTCATGTAAACAAATGAGGCAGGGACCACAGGCCCTGTGTCAAACTCTACCCCTAAGGGTAGCAACAGAGATGAGGCAGTAGAGCAGGGCAGGGTGACACTGTTGGCCATGGCTTGGCACAAATCTGAAGAGAACCACACATCTCTCTGGGTAATAGAGACCTTGGGCTGTGGGTTTGCTCTTGCAGAGCTTCTTGGAGTCAGACATAAAACTGGATGGAGATTCATGATCAGAGCAAAACTGCATGGTGTGTTGACTGTGAGTCTACGGGAATCTGGTCTTGGCCAGGTTCATTAATGATTTGGATGCTACAATGCAGAGGATGCTCAGAAGATATTCAGGAACTGCAAGTACGGTGGCCAGGGATAGGGGACAGGATCTGATCTTGGAGTTATCTAAAAAATAAACATCAATAGAATGCGATTCAACCAGACCTAGACCAGACCTCTTCTCCAGGCTAAACACCCCCAGCTCCCTCAGCCTCTCCTCGTAGGGTTTGTGTTTGAGGCCTCTCCCCAGCCTCGCTGCCCTTCTCTGGATATGTTCAAGTATCTCAATGTCCTTCTTAAACTGAGGGGCCCAGAACTGGACACAGTACTTGAGGTGCGGCCTAACCAGCACTGAGTACAGGGGCACAATGACCTCCCTGCTCCTGCTGGACTTAGTGCACTCTGTTTCTCCCTTTGCAGTGATATGGGATTCTCCTCAAGACTGAGACAATGCCATGCACTGGGCACAGGGCTGAGCCAGTGCTGAACCAGGGCGAAGGGACAGCCAGGACAGCCACAATCCAGGATTAGCAAACCCCACTGTGAAAGGGGAGCTTGGCTGCACGGCTTTCCCAGGGTAGGGAAGGAACAGGCTCCAGCTGGGGACCTTCTGGGATCAGTTGATGTTTGGCCACAGGGCAAGGCCAGGATGGGCACAGCGCTGGCCCAGCACGTTCGCTATGGCCCAGGCCCAAGCTGGCAGCGAGCTTGCAGAGAGCGTTCCCGCGGGTTTTACCCCCATCTAGTGGCTGGTCCCACCTTCACCCGCGCCTCAACAGCGAGGGAAGGGCGGCCCGGCCCGGCCTGGGGGCCACAGCTTGGCTTCGGCGCGGGGCAGTCAGACCTCTCTCTCACCCCGGGACGGGTCTGGGGTCTGCCTTGAGAGCAGGCAGCGGAGAGCCGTTCCTCTGCTAGGGGAGCCTCTGCTGCGAGGCCGAGAGGTACAAACAGACCTTAACAGAGAAAAGGAATTCTGGGGGGAGGGAGGCTGCAGCCTCTCCAACCCAGGGCCACACACTGGGGGAGAAGATCTCTGTCTCTGCAGTTCCATTTGTGCTGCTGCTCCAAACGAGAAACAGCAGAGCCTGCCATCAGCGTGCCCTAGCAGCCAGCTTGGGGCCACATCCCAGGCACCTGGGACAACCTGAAAAAGACAGTTCCTCACAAAAGGGTCATGAAACATGGTTACAATAAGGCCCCCGAGGCCATCATGACCGGGGCTGGGGGGGGCCCGGATCACCCGTGCACACTCAGGGTGGGTAGAAGCTGTGAGGGGTGTCAGGAGATGTCCTCTACCGCGGCAACAATTGCTTGAGTTGTCTCTCACAGTATGGAGAAGAGAGGTCAGCATGTTCTTGTTCCAAGGACCAAGCTGCAGACAAATGCTGCAGTTGTGGCTGTCCTGCAGAGCGTGCTTTAGCCTCGTGCCCAGGCACCATCACCACTGCCTCACCACAGCAGCAACCCCCTGCCGCCCCCAGCTCCACTGACAGACCAGCTCCAAACCAGACTCTGGCTGCCCCGTCCGAACAGCCCTGTCTGAAGCTACAATGGGGAGACCCGTGGGTGCCTGGCTCAGACCTGGGAGGTCAAGGGTGCCCTGGGGTGTCTGCAGCCCAGAGCTGCATGGGCAGATGAGTGCTGCCACCCACACCAGGCCACTCCTGGCGTGTTGTCACCCGTGCATTAAGGGTGAGGCCACTGACATGCATGTCAGAACAGTAAAATGCAGTCTGATGCAATGCCAAAGCTTCCTCCACGCTGATGGTCACACGGGTGCCTCACACTGGGCAGAGCAAAGTCCTTAGCCAGCTCCCCTTTCTGCAGAGCTTTTAACAAAGAGCTTGTGTTTAGTGGCTTCACCTCGGTGTGGGCTCATTCACCCTTGCCAGACTCAGCTCTCCCTCCCAAGTTTGGTTCATGCTGTATGACACCCGAGCAGACACAGGGTCTCAGCCAAACAGAAATGGGCCATGGTTCATGTGGCAGCCTCGGCAGGAGCCACAGTTAGTGCCTGAGAATAGGAATTCAGATCTTTCTCAGCACTAGTCAGTGTAGAGAGGAATAAAATGATGTCATTCAGTGTAGCACAAGCCCATTTTGTTAGGCACAAAAGATCAGTGTGGAGAAGTTCAGAGAGTATAATGCAGTGAAGGAAAAAAATCTGATACTCCCTCTGTGAAGCACAATTTGCTTTACATTTTTTCTAAAACCCTGCAAGGACATATGATACAACAAACCACCCAGACAGTCTGCTCTTGCAAAATTCCTTGCAAAAACTTTGTCCCAGTCCTGCAACACAGGGATTTTCCCAGCAGCTGTTTTAAATCCAGCCCATTTATTTTAACTGCTGGCAGACTGGCATCCCTTTCAGAACAGCCCATCTGGGCAATATGCAATAGCCCTTACCCAGGCTGCAAGAGCCAGAGTGGGCAGGGCAGGCTGGCACAGGCAGCAACACAGCCCCGTGCTCTCCACCATACTATGGACAGCAGCAAGCAAACTGCCAGTGAAGGAATGGCTCCATCTGGCGTGGGCAAGAGGGCAGCAGACAAGGGGCAGCTCAGGAAAGGCATCTGGAAACTGACTGTAACTGCAGGTTTTAGGATAACAATAGGAGACAGGAGAATTAACAGGTTTGGAGCTGACATATGGAACTGAGAGACAGGTAACTGCTCCAGAGCCCCTGAGAAGGAAAAAGGAGAGGCAAACTCATGTGGAACTATATATTTTGGCTATTAATTTTCTGTCAGAGAAGTGAAACTGATCCCTGAAGCAAAAGGAATGGAGGTGGTGGGGAGGTGCTCAGGGATGAGGACAGGAACTCATCTTCTGATGCTGATATGGCTTTAGGTCAAATTAGTCAAATTAAAGCCCAGATTAAGCCATCTAAACCCTTATCCTAATGGTCTTCACTGCTGCAGGAAGGGAAGAAACCCCTTCCTTAGGGCCACACTCTGCAGCACAGTCTCCCTACTTCTCCTCTATGCTCTCACAAGCTCCAACTGGTTTTATAAAGCACAGAACACATCCTGACAATTCTGCTCATCACTTTTCTTCACAATCTTCCACGTTATTTGGCTAGCAGAAATATCTACATGCTCTGTGCATCCTACTTTACATTAGAATTCCCAACTTTTTGTTTTCCTGCAAGTCTCACACCTTGGTAAGGAGCCACTCAGAGCTCACACAATTGATACACCACGCAGCACACACCCCTGTAATACACCATCTTAATAATACAAGTAATAGAGATGAAAGAGCCGCCGTCCTTCCCATGTCCTAGTGCCACTAGATGGCACCAGGTGCGTACCCTTCTCAGCCCGGGGTGTCCCCGGAGGAAACTGGAGGAAACGGGGGAAACGCAGCCCAGCCCCTGCTGCAGAGCCCTTGGTTCCGAGGCACATGCCCGTGCCTTTGCATTTTCCTTCCCGCGCGGACTATGAGCTGCTGAGGCAAAGGCAGACATTTGAGCCTTGAAATCGAACCTTCATCATTGTGCTGGGGTGTTTCCCCGTGAGAAAATTGCCCGTAGTGGCATTTGCTGTGCTACCAATCGCACACACGCACCCATCGCCACCTCCCAAGGCTGGAGAGGAAACCCTCAAAGGCAGATATAAGTTATTCTGGTTAATTCTGGGATCAAAGTAGGAGTTTCCCAGCATTGACAGGCTCCTCCTGGGACTGGGGAAGAAAGGGAGCACAACACAATTTATCTTTTTCTGATCAGCAAGGGGCTTGCCCTCACTGAGGTTTCCTGGGTTTAGGGATTGATTCTCCCAATGAACATTTGGAATCCAGCAGAGCTCAGCATGTCCCAAATCTTCAGTATTACCTGTTTATTCAGCATCAGACCCTTCATTAGCTGTTACACAATCTTGGCAAACCCACTAAGTAAACTAGGATGCAAAGGTCACATCTCAGCAAATGTCTGAGGTCTTTCCTGAGAACTTGCAGCATAATTGAGGAGCATTTGTTTTCCACTGTTCTCAGCATCAAACATGGAAGGTGACCCTCAGAGACAAGAGCTAGTGAGGTTCTGCCACATGCAGCACTTCAAAGCAGACAGCCAAACCCCAGCCCTAAGCAGTGTCAGGGGCATGGGTGACAAATCATTGCTCACCACAGAACCTGTCAGCCCAGTGCAGAACTGGAGAGGTGATGGACAGAGAGCAGCTCTGAAAAAAAGCCAGAGCATCGATTCACCAGGAGCAGCATGTCACTCTTTGCTGCCCACATCCTGGCTAGCCGATCACGGTAACAGGTGAGCATCACAGTGGTATGACCCTAGAGTCAATGGGATCCCTGTGAAACCTTGCAGAGAGAGTGTGGGAGAGGGTCTTCGTGCAGAGAGCTTCTGAGTGTTGACCTCCAAGCAATCCTGTCCTACTCACAACAGTTGAGCTGCTGGACATGAGGGCAAGTGGGAAATGCTCAGCATTGTTCTGTGGTGGCCTTGGCAGGCTGTCCCTGCCCACATTCTGAGGTCACAAAATAATCCTGCAAAAGGATCCTGAACGTGACCCTGCTTCCCAGCCCTCTGCAGAGAGCAGCACAAATCCCACATGAATGTTTTGACTTCACCCTAAGGTGAAGGCCAGAAAGGAGGAGGCTGGGTCACTTGGGAAGGTAAGGGCACATAGCAGAGTGGGGGGGCAAACAGGGGAAATCTCTCATCCCCTTTCTCCACAGCCTTCTCTCCCTGATCATGCCAGATAGCCCCAGGGAAAGACCCAGCATCTCTTCTGCAACTGCCTCCCCTACTGAGGACCCACCGGAAGCCTCTACACACACCATCTGTTCTCCCCAGGCGACTTGCAGGTGGCCAAGGACATCCCTCCCACACCATCTGCCTCCACACCAGGTGGCTTCCCCCCCATTACTCCCCCATGCCCACCCCTCAATGTCCTTGGGCTCTGGAAAACCTCACATGAGACACCAGTACTAAACCTCATGAACAAATTCAGGACTTTAGTTGACCTCTCCAGGGCTGGATGTTACAAAGAGAGTGCAGAAACTTGCTGCTTAGAAACCTAACTGGAAGCAGTGCTTCTGTACAGAAGGTGCTGCCCATCCCCTGCCCACCCAGTAAGGACAGACACAGCAGCAGTTGTGATGGCATGGGGCTTGTCCTCAATCATCTCACCCACAGGGTAAGTAGTGGCAAATCCAGAGTCCCCCATGGCTCCCAGCCACTGGTTGCAATCAGAATACAACCTCATCTGATGGTGAATGTCAAATGGCAGAGACATGTATGAGGCAGCCTGTGTGGGTTATTTTTATCCCAGCCGTGATTGAAATGTCAGAGAGGTTTGTATTTATTTTCTCTGGGAGGCTTGCTCCTTGAAATGCCCATCAGCAGAGGCTGAGTATGACTCTGATGTGGCAGTTAGGTCTCTCATCCCCTCCTGCCCTTGAAAAAAACAGGCAGTTAGGTGGGAGAGGAGGCCCAGTGTGCTGGCAAGGATGGCACTCCTCAGAGGACAGGCATCTACCCAGACCCAGAGTCTGACTCATGTCCACCCTGCCAGGCTGGAGCTTTGCCAGTTCCCCCCAGTCTCCCTGTGCCCCAGGAAAGGTCTCACCAAAGTTGCAATGGACAGCTGTAAAATGCAAGGGACACAGGAGCTGAAGCTTTGAAGCAGACGTGCCATCAGGAAGGGCAGGCAGGTCACAGGATGCTCTCACTGCCTTTTAATGATTGTGAGGGTGTGGCAGTTTAGGCTGGGTGCCCCCTGCCACTGCCGCATGAGATACACCTCTGGTGTCCTGGGTGCCCACCCACAGGGGTGGACACAGGAAACGGCGTATTTCTACCCATAAGTCCTGTGCCCTATAAGGCCATCTGCAGAGTCATTCTCTTCCTCTTTCTTCCCTCTCTGCTCCCCTGGGAGATGTCCTCTCTTATCGGGTAATGCCGGGGGAGTATCCTCAAGGCCTCTTAGGCCTGTCTAGGCCTAATGCCAGGAGGAGAATGGAGGGGGGGCAGTCTCAGACCTGGCCAGCCTGAGACTTGCCTAGCAGTGGGAGGGGGAAGAAAGAGCCCTGGGGGGTTTGGGTTTACCCTCAGGTGGGAAGAAGGGAAGGATTGGGAAGCCTTTGGGAATTCTGTGAGGGGTTCTGTACGCTTTGGGATACTCTTTGTCACTATGCTTTGTAGTTTGTAGTTTTCTGTAGCTTCACCAATCGCTTTTCCGTTTAAACTTTCCATCACTCTCCAATCCGTTTGTGTGAGTCTCATTCTCTTGTCCCTTTCGGGGCAAGAGACAATCGGTCTGGCCCCAAACCAGCACAGAGGGACAGAATGTAACAACGACAAGGTCTTGTGATGGTCTGAAAGTCCACAGATGACTCCCTGGAGGTGAAGCAGCCTTTTCCTTACCACTTCTCTGTCATTTGCCCCATGCTCAGTGCTGTGCCAGGAGCAAAGCTCATGACATTTATAAACCTGTTCTGGGTCCTGTCAAGTTCACAGGACCTCACCTGCTTGAAATGCTTTGGGCAAGGAAGCTGTCCCTGAGCCAGAACACCCTGGGGTGATAGTAAAGCACTGCAGAGCATGGCAGGACTCACTTGAGTGTGCACTTTTCCCTGGTCCCTGGTCCTGATATGTCCCATACCTCACACATGATGGGTTATGCACAAATTTATCTCTTCTTAGGGCAGAGTGGTCGCTGGCATATCTGAGGTAGTAGAGCATTTTTTGCTTGTTTACATGGGCAGAGAGAAGCAGTGATGGCCTATATTAACACAATAGCAAAGGAGGGCCTTGAACCAGATCCAGGCTGGGGATTCTGACCAATTCATAGATAACTAGGAAGAAAAGTCAGTGTTTTCGCAACAGAACTGCCTATTTACATCTGAAAACAGTACAGACCTTGCCCAGAGTCTGGGACAAACAGCTCCTTTCATTGCCTGCTTCCCATGAGGCATTCCCCTCATTCTCCAAGAGGAAATTTCCAGTAACTGAGGTATAAAAATGAATGCAAGAGTCTGCTCCAGCGTCATTTGAAAAACTCACATAGGAAGAGCTCCCTGTCCCACAGCTAGCACCATGGCAGGCTGCCCCCAAGTGGGTCACAGCATTTGTCTGTGTGGAATGAGGGGAAAGGTAGCCCTGTCTGCACCCATCCTGGTAGCAGGTCAGGCTTCGGGGAGTGAATCCCAAATCCACATCACTGCTGGCACCATGGGCTAGGCAGAATTCCGTAACGGAGAGTCCTGGGTCTCTGGAGGAGGTTACAATGCATGTCAACTGCTATGGCACCATGTGGTACAGCAGTCCTTGGTTTCATGTGAGACTGAAATGAAACAAAGGATGGTAACAGACACAAATTTGGTGAGGGGGAACCTGCTTCCTTCTCCACACACCACTATGCCACATCCTGGGAATAACCACCAGGACTCAGGTAAGTAGCAATCTCTAGGAAAGTTTGAATGCCTTTCTGCCATATCCCATTCATCTCCTGCCTGGACTTTGTACAAAGAATTAGGATTTGGGCCACGTGATTTTCTTCAAAAGCGTAGGAATTGTGTCAGAATTGTGCAGAAGCTGTCATGCTTCTTCATGATTCCAGCTGCATGGGTCCCTGAAGCTTCCAAGGAGCTGTGATTGCACGTGTTGCCATGTGGGAGCAAGACCTCCTGATTCTCACTGCAGGCCTGAAAGGAAGCAAGAAAAAAAATGGGTAATTAAATAGCACTTGTCAGAGGACAGGCAAGAGTCAAACAGCAAAAATATCCCTCCTATGCACAGACTCTTGCATGAAATTGTATCAACATTTACTTGCTGAAATGCTCCAGTTCCTGGGCTACTCTGGCTAATGCAATTCATGGACCCGTGGCAGTGGACAACATCCCTGCTGCTCTCTCATTACTCTAGCTAAACCTACTCACTCCTCTTCCGGGAGGTCATTTCATAGTAACATGAAACAAACAAGATAATGCTTTTCCAAAGGCCTCTCACCTCCATATATTGAAGAGACAAATACGCACAACTGTCCTGTTTCTGGCTGGGAGAAAGCAGATGATTCCCAATGTACCTGCAGGTCACATCCCAGGGCGTAGCAGCAAACTCATGGGGCAGGGATGGCAGAAGGAATGTCACCTTCCTTTGAGCTCGCCCCATAGCTGATTTCACTATTACTGCCACACTTCAGCCTGTGTGAGTCTGCAAACCTGTGCCACACAGATGCTTCTACTTCACTGCAAACTCAGCTGGGTCTTCTGGGACTACGGAGGCTATTTACCCAGGGGATTTCAGCAAACAGGAGATTGACTGACTGACTGTTTTAAAAACATGTTCCTGAATACCTTTTCTAAAGCCAAGGTGATGCCATGGGTAATTTCTTTAAAGGAGGGTATAAAAGTGGGTGGTTGATAGCCAGTTCATTATATCAGGATCAGTTTTCATTAGGAAGGGAAAACTTACTGTTTCTCTAATTGCTTTCTCTCCCTGCTACCAGGGTAGCCTGTTTGCTTGTGCCTGGAGGCCCCAGGTCTGAGCCCTGAGTAGCTCATCCCTGATCTGCTAACATGGAGAACTATAAATAAGTGGTGACACCACAGAGCAGAGGAGGAGGTGGGAAGGGACCATGCTTCTCAACCTCAACCTCCATACTCAGTTTAGTCAGCTTATCCAACAGAACGTGACTGGTGACATCCTGTAGATATTAGCCAAGGGGGACTATTTCTGATGGCCAAGGGCTCTGGCCTGGCAAAGATTAAAAAAAAAAATTCTCTGGCACTAACTTGGACAAATTTGAACTAAAAAGAAGTTGCAGATTATTTAAAGTGAAGTGAACAGCTGCATGTTCTCCACTAAGAAGTATTTTTAAACCACGAGGATCTGCTTAGTTTGAAGATCTGCTGCAGCTTACTCCCCCCTTAAAAAAAAAAAAAATCTCCAATCTGTGAATGCAAAGGAATCCCTTGGGAAACTGAAAGGGGATTGCAGGTGCTCCAAATGAGCCCTGGCAATTCAGGCCAGGGGATTTAAGACCTTAGAGTGACAGTCATCCTCTGATTTTTATCCCTCCTCCCTTCTGCCACCAGCTGCTGCTGCCAGCATGGAAGGGACACGCTTACCTCTGGTGCTTACAGCAGAGCACATCGAGGGGGCAGTAGAGGGGCTTACATATCCCTCCCCTCCGCACCAGGGAAGCAGGAGGACCATGGAGGAGAAAATCCCTCAGAAAGCCTTTCCAGGAAGCAGCAGCACTTGCCTGGGAGAACCTGCCCATGCACGTGTGGTAAGAGCTGGGAGGGAGCTGACGCTGCAGAGAGACCTTGCTGTAGGGACACAGACGGGAACCAAGAAGAGCTTTGTCTTCTCCTTTATCCCTGCTGTAACTGAAACACCCATCTAAGCATTTGGAACCCTGCACTATCTACAACACAATGCTTCATGATTTGAAAACCTGCCGGTGAAGAGAGGGAAACAGGGCCAGAATGTACAGCAATGAGGAGGTCAAGGAGGTGACCCATCACTGACATTTTTAAGGCCAGGCTGGATGTGGCTCTGGGCAGCCTGATCTGGTGGAAATTGTCCCTGCCCATGGCAGGGTGGTTGGAACTAGATGATCCTTGAGGTCCCTTCCAACCCTGACGATTCTGTGATGCTACAGCCATAGTTGTTCCACCTCCCTGTAAGTGGGAATGCCTGTGTCTGTTAAGGCACATGCTACACACAAGCATGCTCACCCACACCCACACACCTACCTTTGCTAACAGCAGAGGCAGCTACAGAGTCCATATTTTCTAGGTTTTACTTCTATATCTGCAAAAAGCAAGTTTGTTTCTGTTTCTGATACCCCGCAGTTATGAAATGCCTCCAAGAGAGCAGCTCTGTCTTCTCGTCTGAGTGAGTCTTTCATGTCCAGCACTGTACTCAGATGTTCCTTCCTTTCCAAAAGGGTAAGAGGGCAGATAAGTGAACACGTTAAGGAACAAAGAATCTTTCTTCTTATCATTCAGTTTTGCTGGACCAAACTAAAGATTGGAAGCTGCTGAGTTGCTTTTTGACACCTCTCTGGCCACCTAACAAGGAGGAGGCCACATCACACAAGCTGTATGAGATAATGGTTGAGCTCATGGGTCCTAAGCCCACTGCACACAGCATCTCTGTGAAATGGTGGAAATCACCTCAGGTTTCTCCTAGAAAAAGACCTGTTTCTATCATAATAGATTTGGGGTAACTCTGCATTTGGCCATTTGGAAGAATTTGCATACCATTTCTTCTCTCACATGGAGCAATTTCTTGTTCTTCTAAAAGGCTATAGGGTTTTTGTTTTATATGGCAATGCTTCACTGAGTGAGGCCACACCATACATTCTGATTAACAAACAGGGAAAATATATCCAAGCCAGTTTTAAACATTTGGGGATCTGCCAAAATCAATCACACCAGGATAAACTTCTCTGAGATTTGGATCAAAGTAACATTCTTCTGAACACTTCCTATGCCCAATTCCTATACTATATATCTCTCTATATAAATATATAGTTATATATATCTATTACTATTTTTATATGTGTGTGTGTATATATATATTAAGAGACAAAGAATTGCCATGCTCTATCAGATAAGCAGCTTTTTAGCTCAATAGCTTCTTCAGAAGTAGCAAATGCTTAGGAAAAAAATACAGAAAACAAAGAAAGGATAACATGACCTCTATCTCTTTGCAACTGAAATCATATTATGTGGTATATCTACCGCAATCTCTCTGCTCCCTGTTTGAAGCTATTCACACTTTTGGCTTTCACAGCATCCTGTGACAGAGAGCTCCACACTGTTAATCATACTAACTTGGAAAAATACTAATAAAAGACACCAGGACAAAAGATAGATGTAATAAACCACACGCTTTGGAACAAATGCAGTTAGCTAAGACCTCACATTCCTAATAGAAGTTGGTTTCATTTCTGTTAAGAGCTTCCTGTGAGAAACTGAAGCATATATTCTTGGTGAATACACCTAGAATTTTGGGGAAATTGTTATACCTGGAAATGAATTGGTGAAGTGTTAAAGCCAAAAGTCAAGTGCTTAGAAGTTATGAAACACCTGAGTTAAGGATGTTCTTGAAACCTACATTTGGCACACATGTGCCTGCAAATTGTCCATTCAAGTAGTATTTTTTCGCAGCATTCCTTCTTTGTCAACAGCTGTTTCATCCACCCTTCACCAGTTAATGTCTGGCAAAGTTATAAACACTGTTAATCAGCATGCTGTTAATCAGGCAGCACTGAGTGCCTTCAAAGGAAAACATTATGCCTGGCCCAGCACGCTGCATAAAGTATCACAAGACTAATATTGCCGTACGTCTTCTGGAGGCAAGTAATCATGTAAGAATCTACAGAAGTCAAACCAATAAAAGTCCTTACCTTAGACCAGGAAATTCTTTGAGAATGGGCAGAAGGGCTATTTTCATCCCCTCAGCATCAGAAGTTTGAATAAGTTCTAAAATTGCTTTTATAGGGTCCTTGTAGGGACCAGCTGCAGGACCCTGGGGACAGAAGCAAAGATGTGCTCAGGACAGGAGAAAGAGTGTATGACTCATATCAGACTGGGCATCTCACTGTGTGGATTAGGATCTTTGCAGGACTATCTGAGGCTATATAGAAGCCTGTTTTCCATCCAGGGTAGGAGAAAAGAAACTAGAGTATAGATACAGACTGCTTCCAGGGCACCTGGGTGACTGCCTTCAGCAGCACAGAATTCCCTTTCACATTTCCTTTGGCAAAGCAGGTAAATGCACCTCATTTTTCCCTACATCACCTGTTCTCTCAAGGCCATTTCACCCTTTGGGAAGTGGTTTGTTTCCAGAGGTAAGCACAGCCCAGTAGCCCAGTACTTATGTGAAAATAAGCTCTTCTGGCCAGGCATGATGGCATTTCTGCTGCCCTGGAGCAAGCCCAGGGACAGAAAAGCAACTTTTGGGAGAGGTGAGGAGACACAGAACTTCTAACAGCAAATGGGAGGCAGGGCTGGACACTGTAAAGGATATGATGTGGCGGGTAGATGCTACCTACAGTCAGCTCCCTCTAAACTGGAGCACACAGAAGAAGAAAACCTCATCAAGAAGCACAGAGTGTTTTTAGCAAAGCCATAGGAAGAACAATGCAGACGAACTGCCGAGAGAGAGCGCCAGGTCTTGCTCACATTTTTCATCGGTGTGGTAATGCGATTACACCGCTTCCCTGAATTATTGATGCCATTGTGTCAACAGAGACTCTGTGACAAAGCAAACCTGGAGAACAGGCTGCCAAACTGGGGAGGGAGAAGCCCAATTTCCCCTGATCTCCACGGGGCATTAGAAACAGCAGGCCTCATTCTTGGTGCAGCTCACCTCCGCATTGCACATAAATTAAAAAATAATAGTAATATTTGAAGACAGCCTCTCTCTCTTCCTCTGCACTGCAGACACACAGCATGCCTAGCTCTGCACAGGACACAAACTCTACTCAGCTCCTAAGGCACTGATGCTGTACAGCTTCATACTTGGCAAGGTCACTATTACAAAATGCTAATTAATTTGAAGGTGTCAGATTTACTTAAACACCACACAGGTAGGCAAGGTCAGAGGTAAAGAGCCTGCAATCGAAAAGGACAAAAGAGAGGTGTCTTGTCAGCAGTGCTCAAGTGCCTTTCACACCTACTGCTCTTAAGAGAGAAGCAAGGTATTTCCTAAGGTGTTTGGAGGATGGAGGGGAAGGAAGAGCCTGACGAAAGAGCAGAGCAGGGCAGGGAGCAGGTGCAGCCTGCATGATAAATTCAGTCTGCAGCAGAGTACATATTTTGCATGCATAACCATGTATCTCATTTGATCAGGCTGTCCCCTGCAAATTACTTACGTGTTTCCTCCCTGAGGTTTTCAGTGCTCCCACATCAAGTAAGAAAGCAAACAGATTGGGAACACAAGGGAAACAGTGCTAACTAGGTGCAGACTTTTCTTACCCAAGCTGAATGCAAGGGTTTAGTAGATAATTAGATTTCCTGTATCTCATTTACACTATAAAACCAGCTTTCCTTGCACTTTATATCCAAAGCTGATGCTGAGCACAGTATTAGTGGTAAACTTCAGAGTTAAGATTAGAGAATCCTCCTGCTATTCCCAGTGTCCCAATTGCTCAAAGCATTGACTCATCTGTGATTGATCACTCCAGGAGAAGTGCGTCTCTAGATAAAAGCACTGACAACTTCCAGCTTTCCACCATGAAACCAATGCATTAATTGTAATGGGTCTGACATCTTTTCAGAGGATTCTACAGATTATTTTGATTTAATTTTATTCTTTGTGCGAAGTAAGAATTGCTGACAAATGACTTGCAGGGGGATTTGTCTAGTAGAAATAGATTTTTTTATCTGCTCTGTCACATCTAAGTCCTGTTACCAGACTGACTTTGCAACCGTCAACATGATGCTCAGCCCAGCTATGCCTGGGCACTCTCAGCCTGCATTTGCAAAAGAGCTGTGCCAGGGGACATTGCATGGCAGCGATTCTCCAGCTGGAGCCGCCACTAGAGGGAATGCTGCTGGCAATGCAGTCCTTGCCCTGGGATAATCAAGGGACTCATGTGACAGCCTGATGGCATCCACAGATGCTGTGTGTGGTGCTGCCAATTACACCAGATTATGAATTAAGAAATGAGACTTTTTTAAGCTTCTGAAGTTGCTTCTGAATCTTTCCACAAGTTTTCTTCAAAGGTGTGGCTCTGCTTTTACACCCAACCTTTCCCTTCTACAGTGCATCTTTACCTCATAATGGTGTGAAGTGTTTACCCCTACAGAAAAACTCATTCCTCCCTACAGCTGTCACCAGCCACAACAGCATCAGCCTGTTGCAGAAACATGAGGAAACACTGCAGCATGGGGAAATGGCTCATGCAGCCATCATCCCAGCTCTGAGGGAACTGGGAAGGGCCTGCAGGGAGGGAGGAGGCCAAATGGAGGAGTAACAGCTCACACCCCATGGTCAGGGCAGGAGCAGCCCTACAGGGAAATCCAAGAAGAAGGTGGAGATGTGGAGCAATTGATTCGGTTCATCACTTCAGAGGCTCAAGGGCAAGCACTGTAGGGAGCACAGCTCTTCCTCATCTGCACCCCAAGCCATGTACAAAGGCTAACATGGGGGAGCTGACAGCTTTGGAGCTGTCTTGCCAGCTCAGAGGAGTGTGCCTCATTCTTATTTTGGTGGCAGGAGCGCAAAACTTGCCTCCTCTACTCACGCATTTCAAACCTATAAACTAACAGCTTCTGGCAGATCTGAAGGGTCACCAGCACTTCTGATTGTCATTTCTGTGAAGCTAAAGACCTCTTAAGCATTTCTGGTGCTTTCAGAACCTTTTGCTCTGCTGGTACAGTTCTTGATGATGGAGAGTAAAACCATATCAAAGACTTACTAAGCACTCTTCAAAGATGGTTTGCAGCATCCTGTGATCTTCTTCTATCTTGCTGACAATCATCCTCCTCTGCACAGAAGATGGTTTCCTGGAAGTGGTCAGGAGGGATCGAACATATTCTGTAATAATGGTGGCATTGACAGCCTTGACAAGGGCCTGTTTCAGGGCAAAGATACCCAGATTAACTTCCCACTCTAAAGAGCACAACACTTGGTGACAGCTTGGGCTACAAACAAAGCCAGATCCAGCCTCCCTGGAGCATCCCCACTAGATAGATCCCAGGGCCATACCCTTGGGCATATAGTTGTGTCTGGGCACAGAGAAGTTGCCTGAGCATTCCTGAGCCACTCACTACCTGCTGAGAAACTCCAGGGCTGATACCATGCACTGCCTGAAAGGGTGAGGGAAAGTAAGGGTTTCTAAGGCAAGATAGGATGTTGCACAGAAACCACATTTTCATTAGCAATTGAAATCAGAGCAGTTTTAGGCTGAAGTCCAAAGGTACAGGAAATCCCCACCCTTGTCCGAAACAGACAAAGCAAGAGACAGACAGCTCTGGCACAGCTCTCCACCACCAAGCTGCTGCTTGCTCCAGCACTAATGTGACATAATGTCCAGTGACGGGCTCTGAACAATGGCAGAATAGTTCCTATTTTGTTCTGTTCCATTACCTTTTCCCGCATTTCAAAATGTTAATTAAAATCAGCACTGGCAAAAAGCCTGCAGACCTGGAAGGGTAAGAGAAAGGGAGTACAGTGCTCAGGGGAACATGTGAGTCACAGGTACAAAAGAGGGTGCCCCAGGTACCAATCTCATTGCCAAAGAGACAAACTCAAGGGTGTTGTGAGACCCTAGACAAATTGTTTTGGATACTGTAAAAGTGAAAAAACTTAGGTGCTCTGTGAGGTTGTTCTTTACCAGCACTGGTATATTTAACTCTACCCAAGAGACTATGTCCTTTGGGGATCTGGAACTTTCACCTCTCTGTGTGTCCACTCTCCATCAAAGGGACAAATATTCCTCACAACTAAGGTTGAAGCACATTAGAAGCTGAAAAGATTTCCAATATAAAGGTATTGGAGCAATGATAGGACCAGACGCTGCCCAATGCTCCTCCTCTGTACTTGGGAGGTTCATTCAGTTTCCACATTTCTTCATTTATTGGTTTCTCTGACAAGACCACAGCAAGGTCCTAGCTGTCACAGTGAAGAAGATAACCAACCCTTTTAGATAAATAAACTGGACTGAGGCCACTAGACCTTTAAAAGCCCTTTTAACAACAGACAAAATTGGATCAGATTAATGTTGAGATACTGTGACATCCAGAGGTTCAAGTACTACTTTCAATGATTTTCAGAGCAATGCCTTGTTCTTACTTTCTTATTTCTTACCTCATATGTGTCTGTTTTTTTCTTGCCAAATGCCAAAAAGCTTTGTCTTAAGGATTCAAGGATATGGTCAAAACCACTGTCACATTGTTTGAAGTGCTCCTTCAGCGTTCCCTGAGGAAAAGGGACAGATGGAGTCAAAGGGTGCTTGTGCAGGCACCACACAGACAACAGATGTGGATTACTGTGCTTTTGCTCTTTCTGCCCTTGGAAACAGACTCCACAAGATGCAGCATACTGTGCTCTCATTTCAAAGAAAACCAAAACATGAAAGAAAGAAAAAATTCAAACTTAGGAAGGATATATGTTAAATTCTTAATCCCAAACCTAGAAGACCAAAAAACTATGAAAAATGGGTGGCAATAGCTATAATCTGGGGACTATGTAAAATGTACCCCTACAGTTGGGGAGTGCAGGAAGAGCCAGTTGTTCTGTGTCCTTCTGCTCTGATATCCTGCTCCCGGCATGGCCATTGCCTCTTATTCAGTGGGGAAATATAAGGATCATTTAGCAGACAGGCAGGGCATAAAATCTGTCTTTCACAATTCAAAGTCTCTGTTGACAAATCCAGAGAAGGACCCAAAACCTAAGCCCTGGATCTTCTGTTTCTCCCCAGGGTTGTCCACGCTCCCTGTCAGAACCACCCCCACCTTCCATCTCAATGTGTGGGCCCATGGGGCAGACTGTCAATGAGCTCTGGAGATCAAAACTGTGCAGTGTGGCCAAGGCTTCTTTTGTTATTTTCCTTTTGTCACCTCCAGTATGCTCAAGGGAGCCTGTGCAATGAGCCTAAAGATGCTTAGGGGAGCTTCCCAAAGAAATGCATAACACCACACACTATTAGGAGCCTGTGACTGCACGTTATCTAGGCACAGAGCCCTGGATATAAATGTGGATGTCTGGACTAATAGTCTAATATTAGAAAGAGTGAAGGGAGAGAAACTTATCTCAAGGGAGGGACCAATTTCTTATCAGCCTTCCCTATCCTGAGAACCCACAGCCTTGGGCACTGTGAACTATCACTGCTCCAGGAGGATGCCCGGCTGCTGAGGTTGAGTAGGTACCAGGTGAATTACAACCCTAGGGGTCCAGGTGCCCAGGTGCACCATGGGGTGCTCATTTGTAACACATCAGCAAATACAATAACCAATGGAACTGGTATCCCAAAAACTGGAAAAGATTAAACTGTCAATATACATCCTCAGACAAGGCAGAGGAGGGTATTGGGCCTGAAGACCCAACTGTGGTTTCACTGTTTCCAAACCAGGACATGAGAGTGAATTGTGTGCCTGCCCTGCAGTCTGAAAATATTGTGTTAATGTCAGTCTCCCATACCTTGACTTTAGAAGTGACTGTCTGCAGAAAGTGCTCCGTAATCTCATCTTCCATCCTGTCTAGAAATCCATTTACCTTAACATCCTGACCACTGCTGGCACTGAAAATGTATGTTAGCTTGTGCCAGACAGTCCTGTTACAAAAAAAAAAAAAAATATGGGAAGTACTGATCAGAGCAAATCAGGCTATTGTCTTATATCAAAACTCTCCTACAGTAATCAACATGACTGCCTGGGTAACTGAATGGACATATGCTCAGGTTCAGGGCTAGCTCAGTGACCCACATACAAGCATCTTTTTGATGGCTTTCATTAAGATACTTCCACAAAGACATGAAAGCTTAATGCACATAAATGCCAGTTGTACCCATCACTAGGGAGATTACATCAGTAAAAATTCTAGTATTTTCAAAAATAAGTAGGCATGAAGTGGCCTTGACAAATGGAAGCAAGATGAGCATCCTGTGTGCCTCTGACATCCTACAAATATAAGACAGATCTTTATTTTCCATCAGAACAGTGTTCAGGTCAGCAAATCCTGGTTAAAATGATCACCAACTTGAAACAAGACATTTTACTTTCTGGAAAAGCTCAGTGTAGAAACTTGTCCTCCATATCACTGTAAAGAATTACATAAAATAGCCTCAGAAGAATTCAGTCTAGGATTCAACACCAGCATCACACAAATGCACCAAACCAAACAGCTATCTAGCCCCAGCACACAGCTCCAGTGTCAAGCAAGCACTGTGCATATTCTGGATTTGGGCATTTTGCTGACTACAGAGATCCTCAGATAATTTTACAGAGGAAGAAGAGAAGCAACTTTGTTTTCTCCATTGCTGCAAGCACTTCTGAAATTAACTTAAAAGTGCAAACAGCTTCCCCCAGCCTTCTGTGCTTTATTGCTTTCCTCCTTCCTAGCAACCCCAGGGGAAGTCTGGCATGTTCAACTGGTTTCATTCAGTGAAGCACTTGAGCTTGGGCTCACCCTGAAGTGCGTTAGCACATGCAGCTTGGTGCAATATTTATGAGGCTTTCTTATGAAGGAGAATCAGGCCAGGGAAAGGAACCACTTCCAATATGCATGAGGTTTGGCCAGGATAACATCCCCATGTGCAACATGGCATTGCTGCCTGCCTCATGCTCAGTGTTGTGAGCACCAAAAAGAGCTAGATAGTGGACCACAGGACCCTGTATCTACAGAGCCTGGGAGCAGGTGAGAAGCAGCAGTATGGTGCTGTCAATGCAGCTGTCAGGGCCCTGGCCTGGGCACAGCCCCAACCTGAGTTCCCCCGTGCTGGGGCAGCCAGGGCAGCTCTGAAGGGGTCTTGCTGATCACAGCTAGGTCCCTCCATGCTTAAGGTTTGGTGTGCATGGGGTTGAATGATCAGTTCCAGCTGGAAGTAAGGCTGACTCCACAGCAGAGTTAGATCAGTCAGCAGAAAATACATATTGCTTCCCATGCCACTAGGGTATGTTTTCTAACCTGAGAATGCAGCAGTTTTCCAGGATTCGTAAGCTATTGCAGATTCCTGGGCAGACATCAAGCTGGAGAAAGCTTCTTACTTCATTTTCATAGCTAAATTAAAACAAGAAAACATATCTTGAAGCTGGCATGCTCCGTAACGCATCTGACAGTGTTAGCCTAGCAGCAAATATTCTGTGATGATTTATCTTTTCAGCATACAGTTTCACTCCCCAAGGTATGATCTAGAGCAGGACAAAGATGGCCTCTGTCCTGCCCAGCTGGCAAGGAAGGAGAGCACAGGAACAGCACCAGGAGATCCCTCAAGTTGCTGAGGTGACACTGCTAGGGATTGAGAGGCAGAGGATTAATTTTACCATTGCTGCTGCTGCTGCTGTACCACTTGTTTCTGAGAAACAACAGAGGCTTTACCAATAAAGCTGTAGAATAATGCCTCAGCATGTATGAATAACTCCAAATCTATTGACTGCTTTATTGCAGCTACAGTCTCAGAAACAACTCCTGGACAACTCCACTTCATAGGGTTTTCCTTCCTCTCATAAGGTGAAGGGCCAAAGATCTTAAATCAAACTGTCTTCTGAAATATCCATCTACAACTGGCAGTATTGGCATTTTCTGCTCCTCAGGAAACAGAAAGCAATGGCCAAGAATGAAAAGCATACAAATGAAGTCAGAAGAAGTCAGAAGTGAGAGGGCATGAGAAGACACATGTTCACTAAGAAGCAGGACAGAGGAGAGTTCCTCACCTTCCTAGGGAGCTGGCAGAAAGCACTGTGACTGGGAAGCAGACAGGGTAGGAAGGGCCAAGCCAGGGCACTGGCCACATGGCTGCCCCTCTTTCTGTTTTTTTTTAAAGGTCTGAGCCTCTCCAGAATAAACATCCCCCAAGGCTTTAACCTGTCTCAGCAAGTCCAGGTGCTTTGTTCCAACAGCTTTAGTCCAACAGCAAATGCTGAGCACATAAGCAGCAGCAATGTACTGTCTCTCCAGTAACAGCTCAATGGGAAATAGCCATCAAACTAAGGAGGATCAATGGCAGATCTGGGTGTTCACAGCACTGCCAGTCACTTCATCAGATTTCTTTCTTCTGAGCACTGATGGCATTACCAAGGAAGAAAACAGCATCCTTCCTACCTCTCCAGGAATCTCACGCACTCTTCCAGGCATACAGCTTCCACCTGCTCACTCAGGTTCTTGCTGACATGCCAGGCAGCCTCCTTCTTCTCTGTTAGTATCTGGATTTCAAGGCATGAGAGGAGGGCAGAACAAACCTGTTCAGTATGAGGTGACAGGGATACATCCCACCCCTCCTGCTGCAAATCCCTCTGCCTTCTAAGCAACAACTTCTGGTTTTGTTTTGAGAGTCCTTGTGGAAATAAAAATATTTTTCCAGAGCTTGATTTTAATGCCTGACCTTTGCTACCACTTTCATTGTAGTCAACAGGCTGGAGTCAAGTCCCAAGCTCAGGGGAAGGCTCATCCCTAAAGATTTCTCTGCTAGCAATGTCCAGCCTGTTGGCTGAGGTCATACAAAGACCTGCCATCTGCAAGAGCATCTGTGCTTCTGTGTGACTCACCCTCACAGGGAAATTTGGGTGCTGATGCTAGAAAAAGTGTTAGGCAGCTCTAACTGTGTGCCCTGTGCCTCTGCCAGGGTCTCTACCAGGCATGTCTGAAGAAGACAGATATCATCTCCTCAGTCATCACCACTCTCATCTAACATGGCAATGTATGTTAAACTCCACAGTGCCTGCCTCATCCCACTGACCCCAGTTGAGTGGCTAAGGTGGTTGCAGGGAGTTGGGCTATGCCAGATAGCTAAAAATCCATCCCATATTGGGCAGGCTTGAGCAGGTGGCAACTTAATGCTGCCCATTAGTTGCTCTGTGGAAACAAAAGCTTGTAAGGCAAGAAGAGCCAGATGGATAAAAGGAGACAGATGGATTTATATGCTGAGTTCTCCCAGTTCTCTGGGAAGCATCAGCCAGAGACAAAGGGTGACTCATATCATGAATGGCTTTTTCCACTGCTCACAACAGATGTAAAAGTTCATCCAAAGGGACGGGGTAAAATATGCCACCCCAAAGTGTCAGAAAACCATAGCTGAGGAGTTTCCATGACACTTCGTTCATTTTCTATCTGATCTTTAAGTGTCACCCTGAGAAAATTGAGGAGGAGGTATTTTCATAACGCTTGCCTATTTATCCAGGCTTTTCCATCACCTTCCCTAGAGTATTCAAACCTGTCAGCTACATACACAACAGAGCAAAACTACTCCTGATGAAGCATGTCCAGATGTTGCAGATATGAGGATTACAGCATTCAAATCAGGCTTTGGCCTGGTCCCCGTTTGAAACTTTTGCTCTATCAGACAGAAGAAGGGTGGGGGGGGGAGGGGAAGGGGGGTGGGGCAGGAGCAGGGGGAAAGAAAGGAAAAAAAAAGCCAGCTCGTTAGCTAGTAGCCAGCCTAGCACAGATGGATTACTGAGTATATCATTGCTCTGTTGCTCCAGGGGGCACATGCCAAGGTGAGGAGAGAGCAGTCCCCTCTGTAAGCCCTGACCTTGGTGCCTGGATCTGAGCTGGACCAGAAAAGTCAGTTTTTACCAGCTAAAGCTGTAAAGGATGGCCAGCTGCTGTTTATCTGCAATGCCTACTGCCAGCCTTCAAGGGGCTGCCTGAGGTTGTCTTCCACTCCAAAGGACCATGGGACTACTTCCCTCTCATGACCTGAAACGGGACTGCAGCTGGGGTGGTGGCAGCAGAGACAAAGATACAGTCACAGCAGCCCACAACCTGTCTGTGGTCCCTAGCATCACTCGAGTCCACATGTAAACTCCAGGATCTATTTTAAGCCTTCTGCCAGTCTTGATCCAAACACCCTCTGGCTATGGTATGTACTGCTCATAAATTGCCAGTGCATGCTTCTGCAATGCCCTTGGAGCACTTGCCTTCACTGTGCTCTGAAGTAGTCCCTTGTGCTGCCTAACCCATCAGCACAGCACTTGCAGCTGTACACGGCATGGAAGCAGGTAGCAAGCTGCCTGCATTTACAGTTAGGTATGGGGACCTGCCACAGCTTGGCAACTCCTGCTGCTTTTGTAAAACCGTGCTCTGCAGAACTCACACAGAGCAGACCAGTTAATGCACACCATGACTTCCCAAAAGGTTATGTGAAAATCCATGTGTGTATACAAAGCTGCAACTTCGGCTTGAATCAGCTAATCTTAAGCTCATCCTTTGTTAGTTTTCTTTAGTTATGCACAAGAGAAAAGTAAGTTTGGGAGCAGACAGTTTAAGTATAGCAGCTAACTTGCAAGCTTTTAACAAACTGAGCTTAGTCCAAGGCATGCAAAACTGTGTCTTGCCAAACCTCTATGTACTTGTGTGCAAAATCATGATTGCCTCAAAATATGAGAAGTTTTTAGTTCTCCCCATTTTACCTGAATGACTGCAGCATCTGCACAAGGGGGTTTCCCAATATCAAAGGCTTCTTTCAGGGCTTCCCCGACTTCCTTCTAAGTATTCAAAGAAAAAATAAAAAGAGCAGTTGAGATACAATGGCATTCATAATGAGTTAGGCTTACCAGCTTCTCATAATGCTAGATGAACTAGATGGACTAGATGAATTTCTGCCTCTATTTTTTTGGCCAACTCATTTAATCCAAAGCCTGGCTATTTTCCAGCTGACCTAATAACATTGTTCTGTTTTGTTCTACATTGTTTGTTTGAGTTTAAATGATTTGCAGCTTCCTTTCATCCCAGTGTCAGCTTAGGTTATCTACAGTCTTCCCTAGTTAGTTTAGCTCAAATGAAGGTGCCCGCAGAGCAAAACAACGCTTAGACACAGCTCTGTGCTGCCAGCTACTGTAGCTGAGATTTTCCACCCTTCCTAGTGCCAACCAGCACCCACATAAACCAGCCAACGTTAATTAAAAGCATTCCCTCACTTGAGCCAGGGACTTGTGACTGCAAAGAGGAGCTGGATTAGTGTTTAGAGCCACTGTCACTGGGAGATGAGCCCCGTGAGGCTGCATGATGGGAAATTTCCCCAGGCTTGGCTGGCTTATGCTGGTTTGAATAGGCTCTAAAAACAAAACCAGCACTGCAGAGAAAGGGCTTATTGCTTAAAACATGATCTGACCTTCATAGAAGCTTTAAACTCAGAAGCCTGGCTAGCTTATTTATTCTTTCATTTCTGCATCTTCCTCCAAAGAAATAGAAAAAATGTGAAGTTTGTTTTTCCATTTGTCTTTCTTCTTTTCTGACTGATGAATTTTCTGACTGAGGAACGAAAATTTGTGGCTGTCACCGAAGAATTTCTTCAAAAGTATATTCAAAACAACTGCACTGCCATACTCATTGAAAAGTGTTCACCAAAGACAAATAAGCAGCTGTAAACAAACCAAGAAAAATTCCTTTCCTCCTGAATGCCATCACCTGACTGAGAGCAATTGTGTGAACATGATGTGCTGAGATAACACATCCCAGCCAAGATGCACAAACACTTCTAACTTGCCCCAGTTGCACAGTAAAATGTGTCAGCTTAAGCCAACACGAAGGCCTCGCTCCCTAGTGAGACAAAGCAGGCATTTAGTTAGTAACTGCAAGGCAATAATTTGTTGAGCCATGGTATTTAGTTGCTTTGGATCAGATGATGTGTCTGAATTAGCATGAGCTTGCCCATTTGTAGCTCTTGTGGTTACACCAGCACCTCAGGCACCAAAGCTCCAACATGGAGAGGACCAGAATTTCTGCTGCAACACACAGGCTCATAAATAACCTCCAGTTTCCTCCTTGATGTTCCCTGTCTGACCAAGATGTGGTAGCTCGTGCTGTAAAAGCTTCAGAGCCATGGATGGCCAGCCTGCCAGCTCTTCCTCCCAAACAATACAAGGGGCTGAGTTATAACTAGAGTCCCTCATCTGTCCAGCTGCTGTTTTAAGACATGCAAGAATTTAACATCTTTGAGACCTCTACATTGTTACGAAGTACAGTCAAAGTTAGATAAGAGGCTTGACATTGGTGGGAACACACCACTGAGACACTGGCAGGCAGATGGGCAGAACAGCTGCACAGCCTCATTTGGGCAGCAGCAGGTCCTTAGCTCAAGTTCTCCAACTTGAAGAAATTCTCAGTCCTCCTTTTGTCTACTTGATAAAAATAAAGGGAGGTGGGGAGGGAGGCACAGACCTAAGTGATACTTTGCAGATCAGTGTAAGCTCTCCTCAAGTTTTTATCCAGGTGTGTATGTCCAGTACTGCCATTTCCATTTTTTTTGGACAAAGAGCCAGTTTTGAGCAAAGGCTGAAGAAACTGGGGACATAAAGTTCATTTTCTACCTCTCAGTATCAGAATTAACCCTGGCGTCATGTTGGAAGGTTTGCCTTACACTCATGTCAGGGGTGATGGATTGACAACCCAATTGCTGGCACCGTCATTTCCAGTTCACCAACTCTGCAACCTCAAAAGATGCAAAGCCTCCTTGCCCTAGACATGTCTGGGCTGAGGGAACACCTGAATGCAGATCTGTCTGAGTTCTGCACAGTAGCGTTTGGAAGTGGTTTTGAACCCCACATATCATCTGAGCCCTCAGCACCTTCAGATGTGGTCACAGTTTTCATCCCTCATTTGCATTTGAAGTGCTTTTAGTTTGATCAGATATCAGGCTGGCACTCCTGGTGACAAGCCAGGGATTCATAGACAAAGCAGACCATGGCTCATTCTGGTCGATCTCTTTCCATTTAGAAAAATTTAAACATCCGTTGAAGTGGCAAAGTGGGCACAAGGTGACTTACAGTCACAGTGATGTATCACAATCACTCAGAGATAACTGACAGGATATTTGCTCAATCATTGCTTCCCACACATTTGGAATAATGAAGGGCTGGAGTGTCATGGAAAAAGAAATAGAGGGATAAAGCAGGTTTTATAAGCTATGCCACTGTGAAGAGACATCCATAATTTTTCCATATGCAGTCAGCTCATGTCCACTTAAACCTGTTAGCTTGAACATGAAGCTAGTCCTAAGCTGACTGGGATGCTGCTGTATCACACCCCTCAGCAGTTCCAGTTCTGTTCTCTGTGTACAATGCAGCACCACATAGAGCTGTGGTGTTTCCAGATCCAAGCTGGCATTAAAAAAGGCTGCCAACTCAGAACAGTATGGCACAGGAGCTTGTAACCACTGCCAGACCTAGGTGAGCCTGCTCTGCACATGGTGTATCAGAAAAGCAGAAAGCCCATGGTTAAACAAAAGCTTCCTCCAGACATTAGATTTGACAGAATTTAAAAATAAAAAATATTTTAAATAAATAAATAAAAATTGTTAGTCAGCATCTGTGAGGGTTTATCAATGACTCAGTGACATGCTCTAAGATAACCTCACTAGCATTACCCTGAGTAGTTTCACTGAACGACTTGCTAAACACAGAGCTTGATAACATGTGGCCTTCCCCAGGGTTAAGAGCCCATAAAGATCCTTAATACCAAACACTGAAATCAGTAGGTTTTAAGCATATTGTCATCATCTGGCACCTCTACTCCAATGTTTGTGACTACCTTTGTGTTCTCCTTGAAAGAATAAGCCTTGAGAAAATCTCTGCAATTTAGATTACTTTCCTTGGGATGATTCAGCATTTTGCTCTGGAATTTCCCTCCCTCTGCTCCCTGAGGACTATCAGAAAGGGAAAGCAAGAGTGAGATGTGTGTGGTAACTCCCGCTGCTGCACTTTAGTTTTAGCTGAATCTAAAAGGTCCTGCTGAGTTTTCCAAATAGCATGGTTTCCCCTGGAGCTCCCTGTTGCTGCTACAACACATCTTCCCTGCTTTGTATTCCACACACTGAGACAGCATTCTTCAAAGGGGGAGCTTTGCTGAGAAAAGGAGGAGATCCTGCAGCCCTGGAGCTGAAGTCATCTGCGGGATTGCAAGGCAGAATTCATTGTTCTAACCTTACAGGAGGGTTGTGCTGGATGTGCACCAGCTGCATGATTTCTTGTGCTGGGCTCTGGAAACAATCTTTGCTGTAACCTCAGTACTGTCAGTCCAGTAGGCTGGAGAGGGCTGTGAGAGATCCACATACAGGCAAACCTGGCAGCTTCAATACCCTGCACAGCTGAGGCAAAGGGACTATAAAAAATCCCCAGTTGTTGCTCATTGTGAGCTCATTAACAGCTGGAGATATGATGAACAGCATCTTGAAATGACCTTCATAAGGAAGTGGATTTCACCCATAGCCTCCCTCTCCTCCAGATACACTGGCTTCTGAGCAGAGTATATTGCAGGACTATGAAGGTGCAGCAACAGGATAGAGATTTGCAAATGTCTGAGCATCCCTTTGCTAAGGAGCAAAGACAGGGTAGCATTCCTTTGGCAGAAGACAATCATGGATGGATATTCACACCTGGGCTCTACAACGAAATGCAGCCAAGATGGAGATCTTGAGGCTCAAACACACCTGAGCAGAACTGGCTCAGATAGCAAGGGACCAGCTAATTTGACAAGGGCATTCCTTATTTTAAAACTGGGAATAAACCAAGCAGATTAGGGTAAAACTCCTGTGTTCTTACCCGAGTGACTGCAAGTAACTTTTCCTCAGTCTTCAAAATAATCCACACGAGACATTGTGTGCCAAGGGAAAGGCTGTGCTGAGGAGTCTGCGTGGGTCTCAGAAATATCTCGTTGCCACTGTGTACAGAAACAAGAGCTCAGCAGAGGGGCAGCTTCCCACTGCTCCATAGCCCAATGCCCACCTGGCACCCCCTCCTTGACATCACAACCTCATGCTAAGCAATGGGGTGCCCCGTAAGCACCCATCAATGTTTGCAGTGTCAAGGCAGCCGCAATATGGAAGATGATCTTTATCATGCCCTTTTGCCAGAAATTCTTTTGTGCTGTTTCTTTTTCTTCTTCCATATTTACTGCCCAAATTACACTTTTGGCTTGCCACTTCCCTCTCTCATTCCCTTGCTGCTGGATTTCTTCTCAGGCTTGAGCAGAGTCACCCAAATACATTTCCATGAATGCACAGCTTTACAGATGTCACATATTCTTTCCGAATAGAATAAAATGTAGTTATATACCAGGACACTTGCATCTACACGGGAGCTTTCATTAAGGTTGTAACTGTATTCAGAGAGGAAAATCTAAATAGTTAAGTCTGGCATCTCTGCTCTTCTCATTTCCACTTTCTTCACTACCTTCTGACCCTAACACAATCACAGGCTACTCTTGCTGTTACTTTTCTTCTTGAAGGAATTCAGCATTTGCATAACACATTTTTCCTTTCTTTGAGTTTCTCATTATATATTTACATTGCATAGTATTTCACCTCCAATTTCATGTAAGTTTTAAATATTTCATCAATCTATTACTCTAAACCAAAGTTTTACTATTTCAAACTCATAAAAGTAGAAGTAGAAGGGATGCATCCTGGCCACACGTGTCCCAGATGTCTGAGTTCAGCATGCACCTGCACATACCTACCACCCTGTCTCCCTCCTTCAGGAGCTAGTGAGGGAAACAGCACACCTGATGAACTGCATAGGAGCTAACAAAATGTTTATAAGTGTAATTAATACAAGCAACAGAAAAGCACTAGGCTTGGAGCAAAGCAATCAGATAACCCGAAAGGGCTGAAAAGCATTTGAATGTGAGTAGATTGGAACTGTCAAGCAGTAAAGCAGCCATTGACATAGAGAACCAAATGCCTCATCTACCATTGTCATACAAAAAGAAATCACAAGAAAGCTTTTGAATTCACATTGGGCTAAAAGGCCCCAGATGTGCTGCTCTTCAATCATGGGGAAAGCCACATCCGTTTCCCCAAACCTGGGCAGGGATTTAATGATCAGTCCAGTGGTCTGAACACTAACGCAGGAAATATGGAAACAACTGGTCAAACTACAAGCTAGATAAAGCAGCAAGAGAACCAAGGAGACAACAAGAGAAGTCTGCAGAGCTACATGCTGACATAAAGGCAAGAGAAAATTATTCTGGAGTAACAGAAGTATTATGGATCTTGCTTTAAAAAGGCTTAATGGGAGAAAGCAGGATTCTGTGCATATCCAACAGGTATCCAGAAGAGAAATACCTGCTTACCTCAGTTAAGGCCCTGAGCCCAGCACTAAGGATTTAGAAAGAGGCAGTACTGCAATGAAAAAAAGGCAGAAAGCACAGAACATAAAACAGGCAGTGGGCAAGTCTAAACTCAGCAAGAGACCTGAGCATCACTGCATTAACAGGGTGCAGGGACTGTGCTCAGAACTGAAAAACAGAGACATAGAAAAATTGTAGAGAAAAAGAAGACCTTCAGACGTACCTTTTGTGCATTTTGAGGCACCATTCATAAACTAAAAGACATTGTCTGAAGCTGAAATGGTTATTTTCAGTAAGTGCGGAAATATGAGAAGACAAAGAGGCATGACAGCAGCGGGTGTAAGTGACAAGCAGCCCTGCTTCTTTGAAGACATGACTTCTCTGCTCCAAATTGGGAAGAAATGTCATTTCCAGCTGGCTCAAATGCAGGTTTAGTGCATTCTCATCTGTGTTACTAGAAGAATCAAATGGGGGAATATGAGCTGTCATGTACTGTATTAGTTTTTCCTCCAGATCTCTCCTCCAGAAATTTGGACTCCAGGTGGAAACAGACTCCATCTCTTGGCCACTGCCAAACCACTCTGCTTCCTTCTGTTTCTGCCATTTCAGTGATTCCCCCACTGACTGCAACAGCTCCAGGAACATCCTACCACTTCCACTGAGTGCTTCTTCCACTGCAGTCCACATTCGTTCAGCCAGTAGCATATAAAGTGATTCAGACTTTCCCACATCATCATTTCCAGAATGCTCCAGATTATAAATATGATCACAAGCTTCAGAAAATTTTCCTTGCTCAATGAATCCACAGATGGTTTCCTCTGCAACAGAAAGAATAACAAGACAACTCATTCACTCCTCTGTAGGACTATTGCTTTAATATCTAAGTCCTGAGGTATGTAGTACTTCAAAATTCCTCAGGATCCACTCAAAATCACCTCACTTAAGGTCTATCACCTCCCGGTTTCCTCAGGGCAAGCACTTCCTTTCCTCTGTCTTTTGTCCTTTCTCCTTCAGGCTAAGTAAGTCTGAAGACTAGTCTTCAGCAGCTTCCTGCATTCATCCCAGCAGACCTCCTCATGTGGGCAATGCAGATTCATTAATGACAATCTTCCCTTAAGGAAAGTACCTTTTGTCCAGAACAAAGTTGTGAGAGAAAGGACATCTTCTGAAAGAGCCAACAGCTGAAAGTCAAGACTGGAAGGAATCCTCTACCTTCTTTACAGAAACCCCAACAGGACCAAAGCGCTGCAGACTCTCTTGTAAGGACCTTCTCACCTGTTGACAGTCTGGCATGGCTAAGCAGAGGGTATCAGTCCTGCGAAGGAACTCTCATGTTAGACTAAGTCTGCTCAGTGTAGTCCAGGGCTCTGTCTTTGCCAGGGCTTTTTAACTAGGTCAAATGACCATGTGTGCTATTTCGTCCAAAGGTGAAAATCCAAAGGTGGGCTACCTATCTGCAGTGTCTCAGCAACAGGAATCCAAGTAACTCCCTATGACTTCCACACCTGCAAGAAGCCATGGTGACTGATCCACTGCCCTAAACACCAGACACTTCATCAAGGCAGTTACAAAATCCCTGTAGTTCAGAACTTGGAAGGAGAAATTTTTCACTGCTGCTTGTTGCCAAAGTGTCTTACCTATCACGTCCAGCCCACCACAACCTCACCAGAGCTGCACAGAGCTGTGGGATTTTTCCTGTGCATTTTACAGATGACAAAATTGAACAACAAAGAGTTAACAAGATTTGCCCAAAGGTATCTGGAGCAATGCCCACAGGAAAAAAATCAAAGTTGATGAGAACACAGGGAAAGCTAAGCAAGGCCAGAAGCAGCAGGACTCTGAAATCAATTTAGGATACAGGTTTGGGTGTAGAATGAAAAATGAAAGACTATGCAATTCCATTGCGTTTCTCATGTATCCTGATTTACCTCTATGGAAACACTTTATCTGTGTAGTAAAAATTGAATTAAACAAGACTGGAGGGAGGAACATGACACAAAATGGGGAAGGCTTCAGCAAAGCTATGGTCAAGCTGCTCAGGAAGGGTCTAGCAAGCTGTACTTGCCCTGCCTTGATATATACAACACATAGGAAACATGTACTTGCTACAATTAGCCCATGTACAACCTACCTCCCCCTCCTCATCTGTGGAAGAACAGCACAGTCACACCTAACAAGGTGCCAGTCACACGTACACCATCTCTCGTAAGACACATCAGGAGTCTTTGCAGGAATAAAAACAAGAATAGCAAAGAGAAATACTTGTGAGGCAAAGAGGAAGTGAAATACAGAAGTCTCCAGAAGTGTAAGGGTAGAGTTCAAAAAGGACAAAAATTCAGGTGAAGCTTGGGGAGGAGGAAAGCGTGAAAGCACCTACTTCAGAAGCTAACAAAAACTAGAGCCTGAAGGGCTGGGAGTGGCAGAGAAGGGCAGAACTGGACCCAGAGATAATGTCAAGGTTACCTGTAGCTGTCTTTCCCTCCACTGCCTTCCTACTGGTTTCCATCTTCAGCAAATTCCCTGCCACATCCTCACTGCCAGACTTCTCCTTCGATGCCTCTTTCCCAGTAGCTATGACCTTTAGCAATTTGCCTGCCACTGCTTTCAGCTTCCCTTTCCTCTTTGATTCCTGCATCTTTTTCTCCTCATGTGTGACCTCGGGCAGCATCCTTGTATCTTCCCCATTTGTTTTCTCCCACTCACTGCTTCTTCCCATGAAGGGTTGCCAGGAATACTTTTTCTTCCACATGATCCAAGCAGATGTCCAGCTGGGAATACTATTAGGAAAAAAAAATAAAACCCACAACACATAAGAGACACTCTTATGCAAGGTGATTTGGGTAGCTGTTTCCCAGAAAAGTCATTTCTTCCAAAGGCTTTTTTTTCTTTCTCCCCTGTGTGGCTTGTAGGAGCCTTCAGAGAAGTCTAACCTGGTTCATGCCCGTGCTGGGTGAGGACATTTTTATAGGCTGCCAGCCCTCTTACGTAATCTCTCTCTCTTCTAGGAAAATAACGTCAGAAACCTCACACACAAGCTAACCACAAGCACTGGGGGAAAGCCAGCGGGATTTTTCAGCACTTTATAAATGACTAAAACATCCTTGTGCACTGCCAGCTAATTCAGTGACAATACTATCAGTTTAAGGAATGGATTATTAATACTTTCTATGAAGCATACATCCCTTTCCTCCCACTCTATTGTGCCCTGGCTGCACCTGAGCTCTTCTTTGGCAAGAAGATCACGCCTATCTTTGGAGTCAAATTTGTCCCCACTTCACAGCAAGTCTAGTGTTAGCCAAAAGGGAAGTAAAGCCCCAGAGAAGAGGTGTTGGTTTCCATGCTTTAGCAGTGGCATTTAGAGGAAATAAGAGTGATCTCAGCCTTCTGGACTCCACAGTTTTCCAGCAACCACAGACACTATTACACACCCACATATGAAAATGGCACAACATTACAGCCATCCACTACAAATGTGTGTATGTCCAATGTGCCTGCACACATACAGGTCTATTCTATTCTACCAGCCAACCTATGCAGTGAAGAGAAAGGAGATTATGCCTACTCAGTGCAAGGACCATATTGATGAGTCTGGAGCTGTTAAAGACTCTGATCTCTAATCCTCAGAATGAATTCCTACACAAGATGTACCACTTAATTCCAGGAGATCATGTTTTAAAAGGATATTTAACAAGTCCCTGTGTTGCTTTGAGAAAGACACTTTGCTTGGAGATAAGCTAAAATGATGTCCTTATCATGCTCTCTTTGCCAGACAGTTACAAAATGTTTTTTATATATCTTTTCCATTATCACAAAAAAATGAAATCAAGAACTTGAAGATTTTCATTGGCTGAAGAAAGAGTCTTGTATTAGCCATTACAAGATGTAATGATTCAAAACCATACACTATTCAAGAATTTTTTTTGGTGGGAGTTAGCATTTAAGAGGCAAATTTTCCACAGAGCATCTAGATTAATCTGAATATGTGCAGTCATCTTTCTGGGTTTAATGCCTGCAGTTTCTTCCAACAGCTTCTACTTGTTCTTGTGACAGTAAAATTCCACTAGTTTCCTACTTGGAAACCAAGCAAATGTTGTGTTGTTCAGAATCCTTTACTTGATGCTTAATTCCACCAGCATGTTATCATGGAGCTGTTTGGTTCATTAGTAACAACAGGGTGGGAGGAAATAAATACATTTCATTTGAATGGACAAGCAGAAATTCCAGTAGCGGTCATACATTTGAGCTGTTGCCAATAGGAAATACTGAGGCTGAAAAAATCAGTGTTTTCCAAGGTTATGAAAAATGCTGGAAATTGAGAGGCTTCATGTACGTTCCATAGTGACCTTAATTTTTAACTGGCTGAAGTTAAAATGTTTCCTTCAGAATGTTATAGCTGCGCTATATATGAATACAAGACGGAGTGAAAGGGTTAGTACTGCAGAAATGCATTCCAGGCATGCTGAAACCCTTCACCAATATTTTCCCATGAAAATTCCAACACAATGTGTTTATGTTTCACTTCATCAGCATTTTTCCACCAAGCCCAGCTCTAACAAAAAAACATTTCCCTAGACTTCTCTGTGGAAGGAAATGGGATGTCAAAGTGCCAGTCCTTCAAGCAAAATTCTCTGCATTATACAGATTTTGAATACACTGCAGGTTTACATTGGATAGTAAGAAAAAAAATTCATTACTGAAAGGGTTGTGAAGCTTTGGAACAAGCTGCCTAGGGAAGTGGTAGAGTACCATCCCCGGAGGTATTCAAAAGTTATGTAGATATGGCACATAGAGACACGGTTTTGGCAGAGCTACCTTAATAGTTGGACTCGATGGTGAAAGCTCTTTCCAACCTAAATGACTCTATGACTCTAAACTGGGACAATACGATGTATGGGAACTGCTGTATCTTCCCAGAAAGCTTCTTTCACAGAAATACAACATGAGCCCATGGAAAGAGGGGAGTGACTGAGCAGAGAGGTGTTACTTTGTGAGGCTGGGAACATCTCTTACACCACGGCCCACCTCAATCCACTCAGCAAAAGCCATGGTAGACACTCCCCAAGGTGAGAGTGACCTCCAGGCACCCCCCATATGAGCACTGTATCACCAAAATCCCAGCTGGTTCACCTGTTCTACCTTCACCTGGTTCACAAACCAGGGGGATGTGTGTGTATAGGCAAAGCAGGCAGTTGCCTAGGTGAAGAGTCACCTATGAGGACCATACAAAGGGACAGCAGGTTGGGGATGGCCTTTCTGACTGTGGGTGCTGAGTCCATCAGAAGCATGAAGAGATGCCCCACACCTCTCACTGCAACAGGAACAGTAATCCACCACCACTCGCTCTGCATACCTCTGCCCACAACTACTCTCCAAAGGCAAGGGTTGAAGGATAGCTTTACTGAGGGAGAATTCACTGTACCAGCAGAGCACTAAAGAGCTGCCAAAATGCTACCAGCACCCTGCTTTTCTGGGTCTAACCGCCTAACAGCACATACAAGGTGCATAGTCCTCTTCCTTCTGTCTCTAATGCTATTTACTGCTCAGGCTAAAGTTCTGCAGCTAAAACATGGGGATAATCTGAATCTCTAGGAACATCATCTACTGCAGTGCTTCCATGAAGGGTTTTATGACTAGACAAGTCTCTAGGGAAGCTACCTGTTTACAGCAGAGGAGCTGAAAATTGTCAAGATCAAACTAGGTCTTTCACCAAGTGTTAAAGTAATGCAAAGAGATTGTTTGCTGTTCAAAACCATAGTTCTGAGCAGGGAAACTGGGGAACTGCTACCTTCCACCTACCCCTTAAATGGGCTCCTGAGCTGCCCACTCAAGGGGAATCCTTGCAAGCAGAAAGGACAACAGGAAACCACAAGGACACCATAACAAGCACTATAACAAGCACAGTTCTGCTTCTGAACAATCTCCATTGTCAGGTGTACCAAATGACCTTCTTCCTCAAAAGACACTTCTTGGAAGCTTGCCCCCTTCTTCTTCCTGGTATTTCAATGCCTCTATTTATCCACAGTGTGATATTCTCCAAGGGACTCATTCTCCTTCCTGCCCTGCCCCTTGCTATGCTCACAGCAAAAGAGGAGCAATTTGTCTTACTGGGAACATGCCCAGCGTTCAGGAGTTTCCCTTGTTGCCTGGAGCTGCCAGGAAAGCCCACAGCCTCTCCACGTCACTGAGACTGTCTTTCTACCTCAGAGAAACTGTAACTTCTTTGTCTTTGGGATTTTTCACTAAACAAGTGAGTATCTCATATAAATTTTTATATTGTTTCTCTGTTGACTTAACTCTTTATATTGCTGCTTCCTTTTTTTTTTTCTGCCTATAACAATAAAAACTCTTCATAATAATTGGATTGTGTGCCTGACTTGAACAATAGCTGTTTGGTCTGGATGCTAATCAGATGAAGTCAGACTATTAGCACTTCAAATGAAATGACTTTGCAGGAGTCCAGTTACATTAATATTCCAATTCCAGCAATGCAGTGATGCCTCTGCTTGCTTTGCAGGACTCCACACGAATGCAGTCAGGCATATACAATGGAAACTTTGTGCTCAGTAGCATCTGCTATACGAAATACACTCGAGTCTTAATACACAGGCTGGATTTCCAGTATCTGAAGAGAGATCTGAGTTTTTTTCACCTCCTTCATTGTTTCCAGAACATGCTGGTACTCTCACCACTTTGAATCAAAGTAATGAAAGACTGCAGAAAGGAATATTAATTTATAACAATAAAACATGCAGCATATAGCACAGAAACATGGTGGTACCTTAGGATAGAAATCCATGCAAAAGCATTTTGCAAGCTATGGTGTAGGCCAGCAATGAGTTCTTCCACCCATATACAGCATCTTTGATTTCATCAGTGATCAAAGAACAGCCAGTCTGTATTATAAGCAAGGTAGGCTTTTTGGAGAGAGAGCAAACAAGAAAGCCAAAAATATCTTCCTCTCCAATCTGACGTTACAGCTGGCATTGCCATAATGGTCATATGCAAGAAGTGACTTTGTTAATTGTGCAAAATCAGCTGTTTCTCACTCTGTAAAACTCATATATTTATTCCTATTTCTTAAGGATAACCATATTTCCTAAAGAAATGAAACAATACAGCCACAGGTTGTGTGCATGTCCATGTTCATCTGATGCACTGAAGTGGGTTTTAAGTCATTTTTTACCAGTTTTAAAGCTAGTTTTAACCAAAGTGACAGAGGCTGGCTGGTACAAAATAGTACATCCTTACACACTTCATGAAAATGCATTGCTGAGGAGAGAGGGCAGACCTTCACTGCTCTTCCTGAGCAATAAAACATGACTTGAACTCAGCATGTATTAGACACCAGAGACTCCACCCAGCAGCTCAGTCTGAAGATACACACGTGTGGTTTCCTTGCCTCTGTTGCTCAGCAAATCCCATTTACTCTCCAGATGTGTGCAAGAGTGTGTGCAAGAGTGAACAAATCTGCACAAATATTTAATACAAGCAACAATTCCCATAGTAACAGCTGAAACAAAGCTGCTTCCCTGAAGTGCGTCCCTGCCCCAGACTGCACCCCATCACCTCCCTGATATCTGTTACCCAAAAAAGCTGCAGGTTGGAGCTAATATGGAGCTGTTACTGCTGCCCAATGGCCACAGCTGCTACAAAAAGGAAAGAAGGAAATTTCTTCCTTTCTCATACTGAGCGTGTTCACTTGAGTAGCTCTTTGCTTAGCCATTGATTTTCATCCTATTTTGCAGAAGCTAATCTGGGACCTGTCCTGCTCCAGATTTGTCTGGAACTGGAGAAATTCAGTTTATTAGGAGAGGATAGACAGATGGATTGACAGAGATACAGGCTGCACGGTCCCAGCAATCTCAGAAACTGCTCCAAAGTCTTAAGAACAAGTTCCCCAAAGAACTGAACACCATCTCCTCTCCTGCCCTCAATACAGATACAAAACTCATTTGGCTATGATGGTACAATTTGCACTGCCTCTGTTTTCCTCCTGATTGTGAGGACCCCATTCCAACCTGACCTCAATTTTCACTTAATTAATAACCTACTTTCCCATTCTCTTGAAACATTTTTAGCTAATTCCTGGGGATTTTGCCTGATTCTAGAGTTTGGTTTGTTTTGTTTGGGGTTTTTTTTTCAGAATAAAACAAGCATTGCTTTTATAGGAAGATGTTTCCCCTTTTGACAAAAACAATAGCAGTAATGAATAAATAAATCACACAACCTCCAAAACTTTATAGATGAACTGTAGAAATACAAGCAATAGGGATGTTCAAAGTAACCCTAAAAATCCCTGCATTAAAAACATCCTCTCTGTTTAGTAAGAGTAAGTTCCTGAACTAGCAGCCTAGTCTTCATTAAAGGAACAGGGACCAAGCTGGGAATTCCTACTCACTGAGGCAAACAACTGGTTTGGCATTATTAGTGTGGAGGGATAGGGGTGCAGCCTTCAGCATGGCACTGGCACCTGTAGGGAACACAGGGAGAGGAGGTCCACAGACCCAGGTCAGACAGGAGATGGAGTCTGTCAGCTCCATCCCCTCACCCCATGCACCTTGGTTTGAGGGTTATTTTCCAATTTTGTCACAGACAACAAGTTATCAGGGAAAACAGCCAGTCTGGAAATCAACAGGGCTACAAAGAGAGGCAGGCTGACAAAATCTATGTTCGCCCAGGGCCTCCAGAGTCCTCCATGGGCAGCAGGTAAAGAAGGAATACTGTCTGACCTTGTTCTCTAACCATATAAACAATAAACAATATAGACAACATGCACCCAATGCCAAACTGCAACGTATGCTGTGCCAATGAGGTGTTTGAAGGACAGGCAACCTGGCCTCTCTGCCTCAAAATGGATGAGAAAAACACAAAAGAAAAATATTCCAGACATAGTTATTCATGCCTTATCTCCTACTACTCTGAGTCCACCCTTGTCACTTCAGTGCTCAGAAAGCCCAAGTCCTGAACTAAGGGAAGTGCTTATGCCACAGAAAGCACTGCAGTGTAATGGACTGTCAGTTCTGATCATATCCCTAGAAAAGCAGCCACCCAACAGCTTGGTTTCTAATCCTATGAGCTATCTGAAGAGTTAGCCAAGGAAGGCTTACAGAGGCAGGTCTGCCAAAAGAAAGCTACAACTTAAATGCTGATTGCTATCTTTGGGATAGAAAGAGCTTTATGAAAAATAAATTATGGATATTGTTCGCTAGTGTGGTAAGGAATGCATTACCTCAATCACCACCATCCCTCTTTTCAAGAGACCCCACCTGGAGTACTGTGTCCAGTTGTGGAGCCCCTATTACAAGAGGGATCTGGGCATGCTGGAACGTGTCCAGAGAAGGGCCACCAGGATGATCAGAGGGCTGGAGCACCTCTCCTATGAGGACAGACTGAAAGAGTTGGGGCTGTTCAGTCTGGAGAAAAGAAGGCTCCAAGGTGACCTTATTGTGGCCTTCCAGTATCTGAAGGAGGCCTACAAGAAAGCTGGGGAGGGACTTTTTAGGATATCAGGTAGTGATAGGACTAGGGGGAATGGAACAAAGCTGGAAGTGGGGAGATTCAGGCTGGACGTGAGGAAGAAGTTCTTCACCATGAGAGTGGTGAGAGCCTGGAATGGGTTGTCCAGGGAGGTGGTTGAGGCTCCATCCCTGGAGGTGTTTAAGGCCAGGCTGGATGAGGCTCTGGCCAGCCTGATCTAGTGTGAGGTGTCCCTGCCCATGGCAGGGGGGTTGGTACTAGATGATCCTTGTGGTCCCTTCCAACCCTGACTGATTCTATGATTCTATGTTATCCAGAGGTTCTTTTTGGAAAGCTTATGTTATGAATATTTCATCTCCATTTGGACAGACAAGCCCAAAATGATTTTATTCAAGCCTTTTCACCTGGATTAGTTTGACAAGATTCCTCTGCACTTTTTCATCAATTCTTCCCTGCAATAAAACTTTAGGTTCAACCTCACAGGGAACTTCCTACACACATCTGTATCATAGAATCATATGAATCATAGAGTGGTCATCTAGTCCCAAATCCCTGCCATTGGCACCTTCCACTAGCCCAGGCTGCTCAAGGCCCTGTCCAGCCTGACCCTGAACACTTCCAGGGAGGGGGGCATCCATAACTTCCTTGGGCAACCTGTTCCAGTCTCTCACCACCCACACTGTAAAGGATTTCTTCCTAATAACCAGTCTAAATATACCCTCTTCCAGCTTAAAGCCATTACCCCTCATTCTATCATTACAAGCCCTTGTACAAAGTCCCTCCTCAACTTTTTTGTAGGCCCCCTTCAGGTACTGGAAGGCCATTATTAGGTCTCCCTGGAGTCTTCTCTTCTTCAGGCTGAATAAACAGCTCTCACAGCCTGTCCCCGTCAGGGAGGTGCTCCTGCCCTCTGGTCATCTTTGTGGCCTTCCTCTGGGCCTGGTCCAACATTACAATGTCCTTCTTGTGTTGGGGACCCCAGAACTGGATGTAGTACACTAAATGGGTTCTCATGAGAGCAGAGTAGATGGGGAGAATCACCTCCCTCAATCTGCTGGTCACACTTCTTTTGATGCAGCCCAGGATACAGTTGGCCTTCTGG